>NC_069692.1:5605945-5908975 GCF_023699985.2 Odocoileus virginianus | reverse complement strand
AAACTCCTAATTTGTCCCTCACCTTTCGGTAAAGGTAAGTTTGTTTTTGAAGTCTGAGAGTCTGTTTCTCTTTCATAAATAAGTTCATTTGTATCATTTTTCTTTTAGATTCTACTTATAAGTGACATCATATGATACTTGTCTTTGTCTGGCTTACTTCACTTAATATGATAAATCTCTAGGTCCATCCATGGCATCCACTGCAAATGGCATTACTTCACTCTTTTTATGGCTTAGTAATATTCCATTCTATATATATACCTTATCTTCTTTATCTATTGCTCTGTCAGTGGACTTTAGATTGCTTCCACATCTGGGCTATTGTAAATAGTGCTGCAGTGAACATTGGGTTGCATGTATCTTTTCAAATTTTAGTTTTCTCTGGATATATGTGCTGTCCTGGGGCTGAATTTGTCACTTTAAAAAATGCTTTCATGTAGTTAACATGTAATATTTTTAGGGACTTTATAAAGGATACATAGTATAATTTACTCTGATTTTTTTTCTTAACTGGCCGTCATGGAAGAGCCAGACCCTACCTTAATGGAACTCATAGTATGTTTTGCTCATCTTAATTTCCTCATTGGCTTTAAACGGCATCTGTAGCCATTAGTAATTTTTGTTGACTGAATTCAATAGGTGTATGAATTGAATAGTAGTTCCATAAACTTTGGAAAAGTGATTGCTTATATCAAGTTCTGTTAGAAGTTTGAGCATTTTTATCAGGAATAGTTAGCCTAAAGATAACTCATCCTATGGCTGATTTATGTTGATGTGTGGCAGACACCAACACAACATTGTTAAGCAATTATCCTCTAATTAAAAATAAATTTAAAAGAAAGAAATAGCCATTTACTTAAAAAAAGTTATATTTGCTGTTAAAGATGTAGATCTGACCATATGTATTTGTCTTTTCTTCTAGTTGGAGACAACATTAAAATCCTATTAAGGATAAAAGAGAATAAACCTTTAACATTGAAAGGATGATAGAGTACCCTCAGTGGATGAGAGATTATTAATACAACACATTTCTGAAACAGGAAAGGGAAATGATGCATGGAACAGATTAGAACAAAGAGAACTATGTCACAAGATTCTCAGGAGGGAAAGAAGTATTCTGATGTATCCTGCAGATTCTCAGAGAATCTTAGGATTTAAAAAGAAAGGAAAAATTTTAAATGGGAAGAAAGAATAATTGAAAAACTATGAATGAAATAGTTGTGTCTCCTTTACCACCCAAGCCTGTGCCCATTAACAGTCAGTGTGATTCTCTCTGCCCTTCACCCCTTCCTCTACTTCCCATTAAAAAATAGATGTGATTTCTTCTGGAAATGAAAGCAAAGATGACACTTAAAAAGTAGAGTTGTCATGGTGGACATTTGTGTTTGGAGAGAATCCCTTCTCTTTGCTAACTCTCAGTGAGTCCCCCGTATAGTGCTGATTCTTTGCTGCTCATCCTGCAGCAACATGTGCTTGTCAGGAGGCCATGCTCATGTGCAGTTTTGTTCACCCTTTTTCTTCTTTCCTATGGGTGACCAAAAGTTCAAAGAAATTAGCAGTATTTAAAAAGCCTAGGCTAAACAAAGTGAAAAACTGTAGCTAAGTGAAACAGATAATTTCTGCATCAGAAGAGATCTTAAACAAAATGTCTATTTAGTGTTCTCAGGGGATGAAAAGTATTGCCTCATTAAAGCAAGAATAGAATAATTGTTTTAAAAAAATCAGAAGAAAGAGTTCTTAGAAAATAAGATTTTTGCACAAATTAAAAAATCCTGGATGGTTTTGAAGATAAAGTGAGTAAATGTCTTTGAAAATAGAACAAAAAGACAAAGTCTGTTATTTAACCAGTAGAAGTTTAAAAAAGAGTAAAGGGAGAGTCAATTATCAAAAATGTAACCTAAGCACAATAAGGAAGAGGGGAAGGAAAGGGCAACACAATGAAAAAAAAACCTCACACCTGTGTGTTCATCTTTGTGACATTTCAGTATAGCAAGAGGGAAATTCCTAAAGGCAACTAAGGAGTTTTGTTTTTTCTTTAAAGAGTACCTATAAAGAATGAGAATCAGGTGGACAAAACTAGAGTATAAACTCCGTAAGGCAGAGAATTTTCATTGTTTTTTTCATTACTGTTGCATAATGAGAGCACAAGAAACATATGTTGAATAAAAGAATGACTGTCACATCTCATAAGCAGCTCTGAGGTTTTAAAGACAGTGGAGCGGTGTCTCCAAAGTTCTGAGAAAGAATGACTTAGAATTTGGAACCTATGAAGACAATCAAGTATGAGGCAAAATAAAGACACTCTCAGGCATACAAAGACTCAGAGCTTTCACTTCAGGTGACCCTTCCTGAAGAAGTTACGTGAGAATATGGAGCAGTGAACACAATCAATGAAAACTAATAAAAATGACATGGACTTCTAGGAAAGGTAGATTAACATAGAAGTACAATAAAAATAACTCCAGAATGACAGTGGTACAGCAAGTAGAAAGTAATTGGTTTAAGTTAGAATAGGAAATCACTGGTCTCCAAGAAAAAATGTCCTTAAGAGGAAGAATAACAGATTTCAGGCTACAGATAGAATGACTAAGAAACTGATAGATATCAGTGGTAAGAAGAATGTTTTTTTCCTCTCTAGAAAAAAAGGACAGAAATTCTAAAGAAAAAACTCTGCATAACCAACGTGTAGTTGCATGTTGCGTGCTAAGTCGCTTCAGTCGTGCCCGGCCCTTTGTGACCCTATGGACTGCAGCCTACCAGGCTCCTCTGTCCATGGATTCTCCAGGCAAGAAGACTGGAGTGGGTTGCCCTGCCCTCCTCCAGGGGATCTTCCCAACCCAGGGATGGAACCCAGGTCTGCAATGCAGGAAACCTGGATTCAATCCCTGGGTTGGGAAGATCCCCTGGAGAAGGGAATGGACAGAGGAGCCTGGCGGGCTGCAGTCCATAGGGTCACAAAGAGTCGGACACGACTGGAGCGACTTAGCATGCGTGTATACACACACTGAAACTAACACAATATTTTGAATCAACTATACTTTAGTAATAAAAAGGAATAGTATAAGCAAAAAAGTATAGGCCATTAAAATAGTTGTCCCAGGCAACAAGACTTGGATAATGGGGCAATGTATATTTCCTTGTTTTTTTTTTAAAGATGCATATATTGGGGGCGGGGGGTGGGTAGGGAGAGAGCTAGTGTTGGTACATATGAGATGAATGACAGGTAATGTTTTTGTGGATTCTTTTGCAAGAAAAGTTAGGTGGATTCCTGACTTAGAGGGGATAGGTCATAGGGAACTACTTCTGCTATATGCATATAAACAGAAATAATCCTCATCTGTATCATATAGTCAACTTTTAATTATGCTGTTAAAACCGAAAGTCTTTGACAGGGAATGTTAATCAGAATTTACCGAGCATCTTGTGTGTTTGTATTATAATTACTAATATTTACCAAGTGCTTACTGTGTGATAGTAAAGTATTCCATTTAGTTGTCACAGCAGTTGTCTAAGGAAGATACCATTATTATTTCCATTTTACAGAGGAGAAAATTGAGATATAGATGTAGATTGAAATTTGCACAGCTGATAAGTGATGGATCCATTTAATTGCCTTAATTTATTATCCTTTTTTCTTGGACAATTTTTTACGTGTGTAAATATTTTCTTTCATGATTTGCAAAGTGAAAGCTTCAAACTGATTTATATATTTCTAATATTAGTCCTTGCCTACTTGCTGATTTCAGCCCCAAAAGCTAATTGTAACAGTGAGTGAGATTGCCAGGCAATAAAATCTAAATTCTAAGTTAGTTTGCTTGATTTTTTAAAAATCTTTTTTTTACTAAGGGAAATTTCAAACAAATACAAAAGCAGTGATATTAGAGTAATGAAGCTGCATGTCTCCACAGTTTTTACATTATTTTACTAACTCATGGCCCGTCTTATTTAACATATACTTTTACCTCCTTCTCCGTGGATTATTTTGAAGTAAACTCCAGACATTATATAATTTTATCTATAAATATCTCAACATCTACCTCAAAATATAAGGACTCTTTAAAAAAAAGTAACCATAATATCATGATCTTACCTAAAACAATAGCAGTTCCTTAATGTCATTAAATATCTAGTCAGTGTTTTAATTTTCTCAGTTTTATAATTTTATAATTTTCTTTTACTAAATTTGTTTGAATTAGGATTGAAACAAGGCTCATAGATGGCAGTTGTTTGTGTTCCTGAGGCTTTTAAAATATAAAGTAAGCTCTCCCCATCTCTCCTTTTTCTGCTTGCAGTTTATGTTAAAGAAGCCAGTTGGTCCTACAGAATGGGCCACAGAGTAGATTTTGCTAATTGCTTCCTTGTCCCTCTGTCCCCTGTATCTTCTATAAACTGTCATTTCAGTTTAAAAGTTTGATCAAACTCAGATTTTATTTTTCTTGCAGAAGAAATCTATTACCTCAGTGGATTGTTGCGTCTCCTCTGGAGGCACACCGTGTCTGATTACTTTCTGTGGTGTTAGCAGCCGTTAGTGAGCATGATCTAGTTTCATTATTTCGTTAGTAACTACAAAATGACAATGTTCTAATTCTGTCATTCGAATATTCCCCTTTTTAATTTATTAGCTAGAATAATTCTGTAAAGAAGTACTTCCTCTTATCTACTATTTTGTTCTAAGATATATCTTGTAACGGTGTAGACAGGATACATATTGGATTTTTTTCCTCTTCATCTATCAATTTTCAGATAGTATCTTTGAGGTAACTCATTAGTTTTTTTAAAATAACATATGACCTCGTGAATTTAAACACATTCTATGTGTTTTAATCCTTTGCTGATACAGTTCTCATTGAAGATGCAATTGTCCCATCGTTGACTGGTCGGAGCTTCCTGGAACACTGTCCTGAACCCTTCTGACACTCCATCACGAGTGTTTCATACCTTTCTTGCTCTCTAGTATGACCATATTTCTAGGTTGTAGAATAATACCAGCAATGCAATTATTGAAAATTGTTTTTAGAAAAATTTTGGACCTCTTTTGTCAGTAGGATCATCTCTCTAGGGATTGTGTTCTTTAAAGTTGTTAGTACTGGTTAATCTGTGCGACTTTGCCACCAACTGTATATATGAAAGTGAAAGTGTTAGTTGCTCATTGAAAGTTGCTTTGTTGGGTCTGACTTTTTGAGACCCCCATGGACTGTAGCCCTCCCGGCTCCTCTGTCCATGTGATTCTCTAGTCAAGAATCCTGGAGTGGGTTGCCATTTCCTTCTCCAGGGCATCTTACCCACCTAGGGATTGAACCCGGGTCTCCTGTATTGCAGTTGGATTCTTTACTGTCTGAGCCACCTACAGTTAGATTTTCTTTTGATTCATAGGACATGCTTTTTAAAAACCTTATTTCCAAAAAGTATGATTTCCAGCGTTGAATCTATAGAAGTTAACATAAAGAAGTCTAACTTCTATCCCTGTCCCTCAGCTCGGCTTCCTCCCTTTCTCTGCAGCTGTATCGTCCAGTCAGCTAACCACCAGTGCATTTTGCTTTTAGCAGTTAATTAAAATTCAACATAATTAAAAATTAGTTCCTTGTTCACACTTACCATATTTCAGTGTTCAGTAGCTGCATGCGGCTAGCTATCATCCCAAACTGATTTTAAACCATTTCTGTATTTTAAAATTGAAGTGTGGTTGATTTACAGTGCTGTGCTAATTACCGCTGTACGGCAAAGTGACTCCGTTAGACATATACATACCTTGTTTGTTTGTTTTCAAATAAATACCTTCTTTTCCATTATGGTTTGTCATGGGATACTGACTGTAGTTCTTTGTGCCTTGCAGTATCCATTCTATATATGAAAGCTTACATCTGCTAACCCCAACCTCCCCCTCCATCCTTCTCCCGTCTCTTTCCCCCTTGGCAACCACCAGTCTCTTCTCTTAAGAACATTTCCCTTCTTGCCGACAGTTCCGTTGGACACCCCTGCCCTGAAGAACCCATTATGTTTTCATGAGGGGTATAGTTTGTTCCTCTCCTTTTTAAAAATATGGAAGTTACATAGATGAATTTATAACCCTCCTTCAATAAGTGGTAGCATTACTATGCATGCCTTTCTCCCTCCCCCTTTTCTTCGTGTATCTTGGCGATCACTGCAGACTGCAGAGAGTGTGCAGAGGTAGTCCTCATTTCCTTAAGAGCTTGGTAGCACAGTACTTTGCTGTGTGGAGGTGTACAGTGTAGGTAGCCAGTTCCCTGTTGATGGTCATTTTGATTGATTTAGGCCTTTACCGGTAAACTGCACAGTGCTGCAGTCAGCAGCAGTAATGCTGCCTCGTGTATGTCTTTTTCATTTATTACTAGACCCAGGATTCTTTTAACACGCATTTCCTCAGTGGACTTTGTTTCTTCTAAACATTAAGAACAGTTGTTCTGATTATAAAAGTAATCCGGTTTCATTTTACTAGAAAATTAAACTCTGTTAAGGAGACAGATAAACTTATCTAAAATTCGTGTTGCCCAGACAGAAATTATTTTTGTGTACGTGTATACCTTGGTTTTTGCAGGGTTTTTTTTTTCCCCCAGTTCCTGAGTTCAGAGGACTCAGCATTTTTCAATGACTGTGTAGTTGAGATCATATTGTATACAACACTTTGAATTTTTCCTGTACCATAATAGTATAAGCATCTTCCTTGTTAACAAACTTTTTGTAAACATTTCTGACATCTGCATAATACTATGCTATATTAATTTTTTCAATACTTTTCTTAATTTCTTGTTTTGCAATGGTTAGACATTTACTTTTTTTCTTTTTAATTGTGCCACATTCAACATTTGTGCATAACTTGCCCCCTGTTTTTAGGGTAATTTTCTTGGTATCCAGGAATAGAATTATTGAATCAAAGGTTAAAAGCATAATTAAAGTTTTAACCTATTTTGCCAGCTTTTTTCCCCCAGTCTTGTTTTGATAGCCATTTTGGAAGCACTGAGTGTTATTTTGAGGAATCTTTGGTAATTTGATAGATTTTAAAATGATGTGTGAAGTTAAATATTTTTTTGTGCCTATTTTTGTATTGCCTGCTGTGGGTCTTAACATGTATTTGCCCATTTATCTTTTGACTTCCTATCTTTCTTGTGGCATGATATGAGGTATTGATTGATTGTTAAGGATGGTCATGATTTTTCTGTCATGTTGCAATATTTTTCTTCACATGCTTTAATTTGATTAATTTTTTGCATGGTCCAGTTTTACATTTTTATGCAGTCAGTCTTAGATATTTTTCTTATTTTTGTTAGCAGGCTTGTTCTTTACTACCTTTCCCCCCATCCCCACCACCAAAACCAAAAACTGGTGACTTTATTATTCACCTAGCTTTTGTGTTTGTTATAAATCTTAAGATTCAAGGGAGTCAAATTCAGTTAACATTTATTCAGAAGCAGGTGTATGTCAGGTACTTTACACATTCTCTATCTAGTCTATGACAGTCTATCGTTTCTCCAAATAAGGTATGAAAATATAGATGAATTAAATTATGGCCTCTTTTTAAAGTTCTAAGCAATATGTTGTTTTGCTTTTGGTATCTTTCATTGTAATTAACTCTTGAAATCTATTTCATGAAATATGATGAGTTTCCCTCCCTCTTCCTTAATTGTAGAGGAAAAAAGTGTATCTTCTGGTTGCTATTGTGAATTGTGGACTAAAGGTACATAGAGAAAACGGATTGCACAGACTTGAATATTATCCCCAGGATCTGAAGACTCAAAATTGCTCTTCAGGCTTATTTTGGATTTTTCTGAGAAGACTCTGTGAAATTATGTGAATAGAGACTATTTTTCAAAGCCATGGGGGAAAGAGAAAGAAGTCCAGTTACTGATCGAGAAAGTAAGACAAGCAGACCCTATTACTCTTACTGTTCATCTGAATTTGGAACTACTCCACAGTCTTCTGGCCGGTCGTCGCTGGTGCATCCCTCCCCACCTGCAAGTGTTAAGGAAAAACATCCTAAGAAACAAATTTCAGATAGCCAAGTGCATCATCACGGTAAGCATCCTTTAAAAGACTCCAGTAGACCTGGAATATTCATTCTGAGTGCTTAAGGAAACCTGTGTGAATGAGAATGGGATATATTTTTATAAATGTTGCTCACAGTGTACTATCCTTTGTTACATTCACAGCTATACTGTATCCAGAAGAAAGAACTCTAACTGAGGTTTCTCATTTTTGTTTTTGCTTGTTCCTGAATAAATGATTGTCTTGGGGTTTGTAAAGGCAAAAAAAAAAAAAAAAAAAAATCACAAAGCATTTGTACCTTTATTTTCAGAAAGTTGTGAAAGGCATGGATATAAAGTGGTTAAGGGACATTTTTATAGATTGGGTAAAATTACTTCTACTTACTGAAAAAGTTCAAATTCAGCTTCGAAATGGAATTTGGGACCACCAGTCTGTTTTCTATTAAATGGTGTTATAATGGAACAGCATAAATCTTTAGAAATAATTTTTCTTGTTAGAATGTTATTAGTCTGGAGCTAGGTATTAATACATATTTGACTGCATAATGTTCTGGAAATCTCTTCTTCATCTTAATAAATCCCTAGTCAAGAAAATCTGTATGTATTTAGTAACAAAATATGTAAGGACCGCTAGTACACCATAGGTAAGCTAAAGTAAATGAGGTTTTATTTGTTGTTATTCAGTCGCTGAGTCGTGTCCGACTCTTTGCAACCTCATAGACTACAGCATGCCAGGCTTCTCTGTCCTTCACGATCTCCCAGTGTTTGCTTAGATTCATGTCCATTGTGTTGGTGATGCTATCTAATCATCTCATCCTCTGCCACCCACTTCTCCTTTTGCCTTCAGTCTTTCCCAGCATCAGTAAAATGAGACTTTATAGTATCGGTTAATAGATACAATACAGCCATCACATTAGTAGCTTAGAGTGGTAAGATTGCAAGGCAGGAAGTAGTATGTGAGCCTAAAAGGAAATCAGGGTGAGGTCATGAAATGCCTAGAATCCTGTGTTAAGATATTGACTGTTTGGGGGTGGGGGGTGGGGGGGGGGAGATAGTTAGCTATTGAAAAGTTTGAAGCAGGGGTTTTATTAAATTTGCCTTTATAAATTTTTACTTTGAAAAGTAACATTTACCTTTTTAAAATCTGCAAAGAATGTGTGTTTCTTTTGAAAGCAACCTATTTGTGAATCCTTGATCAGGCTTCCCAGGGATGTTGACACTTTTAACAACAACTTTTAAAAACTTTAAAAGTTTTTTCCTTTTTTTTTTCTGTATGGTTTTTGCTGTTATATTTTTGTTTGTTTATTATTGCTACAAGTACAGTGCTGCAGGTTTCATAGTCTCTTCCTCCAAATCTGTCTCAGTGTCATTTTCTTGTTTTGATTTTGTGGTTGAGAGCATGATCTGATATTAAACTTTTGCTGTATAATTAGGAATAAACAGACCTTAGGGTTGAACCTTAGAAAATGTTTATTCCCAAGAAATCATTCACATACCTTTGGAATTATTGGTAGGAATACTTTAATTTTTCACTCCTTACCTAGAAGCAGTTTTACTTAAGAAGATATCTGAGAAAAAGCTGTGAGAAACCATTTATCACTCAGAAAAATTTCAACCTGACTTGTACTGTTTTCTGCTTTGTATTGTCCTTTGAATTAAAGTCTGTGGTAATATGTCTACTTCAGTGCAAGCCATCCGGGAAAACTGGTAATGTCCCTAAACACCGATTTCTTTCGGCTCAAGTTGGCAATTACCAGTGTCGACTGAACTAAGGGAAAGCCAAGTGTGATTTAAAAAGCATCTTGAACACTTGAATTTGCAAAATTTTACATTTAGCAACATATTCTTCCTTCTTCCTTTTACATTTTCAGCTTATTTTATTATTTTAGAAATAAAATTTGTGCTCTATCAGAAGTTATATGTATAATACAATTTAATAATAATTTCAGTTATACATGTTTATATATTACATATTATGTACATATTCTGTTTCTCATTTTATCGGTAATATAAACATACTACGTTTTTGGTAGATGCATAGTTTATCTTTGTTACATGTTTTTTTAATGAGTCATACTGTAATTTTAACACCTGATGGAAGGAAAACAGTGTTTGTCCACCCTCTTTTTGGTGGTAACAAGGGGGAGCTGAAGAATGATTTCAACAGTCAGTCATCTTTCTTCTGAGTGTTACTAGCCCTGTATTTAATCTTGATCGTTTTGAAAATGAAAGAGATAAATGAAAGGTGAGAGATATTTTTTGAGATCTGGTTAATAGAATATAGTAGAAAACAATGTTCATATTTTGAGGATGTCAAATGTTGGTGGCAGAAGCCCTTTTTGTCTGGCTATATCATAGAACAAAATATTAGTGGAGAATTTGTAACTTGATTTGTATAATATCTAGACTTTCACTTCTCAAATTAAGTTTCCATGTGCATGAAATCTTATTTGCTGAGCAATATAATTTTATACATAAAAATCAGAGATTTGGGGTGATTAACATTTATTCTTATGTACAACCATTTTTATGTATAAAGTTTCTGTCATTCCAAGAGCTGAATACATAATCTGTAATAGCATATAGATACTAAAACTCTGTTCACTCAGTATGTTGGGAAAGAAAGAAAATTGAAATGATAGATGTTCCAATTTAAAATTGGAGCAGTTTCTCCAATGGAAGTATTACGCACATCACAAATGCAAGCCACACATACAATTTTTTATTGCCAAAAGAAAAACAGGTAGAAAGGTGGAATTAATTTTAATAATTTTTATTTAACTCAGAATATCCAAAATATTATCATTTCTAAATATAGTTAGTATAAAACATAGTGTGTGGAATATTCTGCATTCCTTTTTTTCTTTTTCCTTTGAGTTAGGTGTTTGAAATCTGGTGTGTATTTCAGTTATGGACTCAGTTTGGATCACCCACATTTCAGTTTCCAGTAGCCACATGTGGCTAGTGACTACTGTATTGGATAGCATAGTTTCAAAGTTACTAATAGGCTTTCCTTCGTTTCTTTTTATTACTACTTCTTTTCAAATATTCATGCATGTATAGAGCTGGAATCCCAAATCAGTACACATTTACTATACCCTCTACAAAATTTCTGTCTCTTTAAATGAAACTTTATAATGTTACATTGTAAACATGTTTTCCTTGTTTACATAGTAAAATCAGGGTATCCATGGCTGGTGAAGTAGGTAAGGAAAGATTGGATTTTCTAGTTTTTCTTCATTTTTTTCCCCTCTGGAATGCATTTCCTTCTAGAAAAAATGCAGTCACCTTGGAGATTAAAGTTCACTGTTCTCAACTATGGCAAACTTCCAGATGCCTCTTTTAAAGGGCAGGTGCTCTGTATATTGAGGCCAAGGTTTAATGAACTTTGAGTAAATAATATTCAAAGTTTTTGTGAAATGTTGTGATATGTACATTTTAAAGATTTCATGTGCTTTTAATTTTTTAGGCTGGAGTCATTTATCTTGTTCTTAAATTATGCCAGATGTTTTTGATTTGAACATCACACAAAAGAAAGCCTCTGAGAAAGCATTTAGAATCACATCTGTACTGCTAAAGTGTTTTCCATTTTCAATCACTGATATGTGGGATTAAGTTCTTAATACTGACAGAGAATATTTGTGGAGAATTTTCTGTCTTATACGCATACTTCAGTTAATCCTCACAACAAAAGGGAAAATAAACCTGGAAAAGGTTTAAGTTGAATTGCCCAAGGATCTATTAAGTAGTAAATCTGAGCCCCAAATCTTCTTGCTGTCATGTTGTCGTCGTCTTTCCTGAAATAAAGATTTCTAATTAATTTAAAAAATCATACGTTTCCATATTTCAAATTATCCCAAATATCTTGGCACAGATGACTTGATTATCATGACATTTTGTATTTATTAGGCACTGTGCTAATGCTGATGGTGCCTATGTTTGAATACAGCTGACCATCTTATCTGCAAAGGTAAAAATGGTGGAGTCTGATGTTACCATCTTTTAAAACAGTGTAAAATAATTCCTTGTGAACCATGGCATATTGTTTTGCTGGATCAGAATATGTTTCTTGAACTGTCTTAAAAGATTTCAAACCTTTCTTAATAAAAACGACATGCTAAAAGCTCTAAGTAAAACCAAATATTTAAATATTGTAGAATCATTTTTTTAAAATGTTTCCTTAAAACAAAATGACTAAAGAATATTATGGATTCATTTGTGTTAGGATGAGTCGATAATTCTACATCTGATACAGCTTTCACTTTATGTTATTACTGTTTCTTTTTCAGCCCCTAGGAAACCAAGCCCTAAGGGTTCACCAAACAGAAAGAGAGTCAGAGCAGGATTTCGCTCCCAGAGCCTCAATAGGGAGCCCCTTCGGAAAGATCCTGATCTTGTTACAAAACGGGTTCTTTCTGCAAGACTGCTAAAAATCAATGAATTGCAGAATGAAGTAACTGAACTCCAGGTCAAGATAGCCGAGCTGCTAAAAGAAAATAAGGCTTTGAAAAGGCTTCAGTACAGGCAGGAGAAAGCCCTGAATAAGTTTGAAGACACAGAAAATGAAATCTCACAACTTATTGCTCGTCATAACAATGAGATTACAGCACTCAAAGACCGCTTAAGAAAATCTCAAGAGAAAGAACGGGCAACTGAAAAAAGGGTGAGAGAGACAGAAGGTGAACTGCTTAGGACAAAAGTTTCCTTACAGAAACTGAAAACGATCTCTGAAGCTAAACACCTACCTGAACGAGATGATTTAGCAAAGAAACTCTCTTCTGCAGAGTTAAAATTAGATGACACTGAGAGAAGAATTAAGGTAAAATTTCCACAGTTTCTAATTGTGCTGTTTTGTGTTATTTTTCATTGGGCATTTGATGTGCACTTTTAAGACTGCTTATTGCAGTTCAGCATTTGCTTGGAAATGAAATCTGATTGTTTTCTTTTTTTTAGTATCTTTCTGAGTAAGAGATTAGGAAAAATTTAAGATTTTATCTTTAAGAGCAAGATGTGAAAGATTGTATACATTAATGGGCCACATGCTAATAGATGTTTAATTCCCAAAATCTAAGCTATTTGGGGGAAATACACTGATTATGTGATTGTTTCTTGAAAATTGAAAATGATACTATAAGACTATAGTATATAAAACTGACATTTGGGGCCATTGTGTAAGAAATGCCACATGAATAATTTCTGTTTTTATTTCTTTGAACATTTGTGAAAGATATATTTTGGGGCAGGGTGTGCTTCTACTCCCTCAATAAGACGTGATGTGAAAAGTGGGTAGAATGATGCTGAGTTAATAGTCTGAGAATACAGCAGATCTTACAAAAATATTTTTTTCTTGAAATTAAAGGAAAAGAGTACTACCCCATGACTGTTACATGGAGAACTTATATTAGATGCTACCTGATATATATATGTGTGTGTGTGTGTGTGTATGTAAAATCTGTTTGGAAAGCAAAGGTTGGGAAAGAGTATGAGAATGATATTTGCTGTCAGAGTTCTTTGAACACGGGAAAGTCAGAACTATAAACTAGCTTTTCTGCAATGTATTAATTAGATGTTTTTAATACCTGGTATATAAATAGTACCTCAGTCTATATAATATACCAGACTCTATATACCAATGCCCTGCCTAAGAGAGTGGCTTATTAAAGAGTGTATATCAGTGGCCAGAAAAAGAACTTAGCTTATTCTCAAAAATTAGCAATCATTAACTTTTGCTTCAGTATACAGAAAATATCTTATTGCATAGGTTCCACCAGTGATCAAGTCAAACTGCAGATCAACCACATGAAAACTTTTTTTGAAGGACCATTTACCTACCTAGGTAGTAGGATGAGGGTAGGGGATGGAAGCAACTATTATCATGAATAGCTGACATTTATTTTTAAAGGGAAGTACAAAATGTGCCCATATGGATTTTAAAATTAGGAACCAAGAGCACAGAAAGTTGATTATTAACTATGGTTAAAAACAACCCACACATCTGTGTGTATTTCTGTAAAACTAGACAGAACATAGAACTGTAGCGCACACACATGTATGCACACACCCTACACACGTATACTGCAGTTCTCTCTTATAGCCTGTTATGAAGGGGGTTGTTGGAATGGTAGAGAAGGAAAGACAGAGAAGAGAGGAAAACTTGAACAAATCTGTGGATTCTGTGTTGTAGATGGAGTTGAATTATGTGGCTACTCACTTGAGAGCATGAAAATCAGTCATCTGTGATAAGTCTGTGAAAGTGAAAGTATTAATCACTTAGTCACATCCGACTGTTTGTGACCCCATGGACTGTAGCCCTCCAAGGTCTTCCTTCCATGGGATTCTCCAGGCAAGAATACTGGAGTGGGTTGCCATTTCCTCCTCCAGGGGATCTTCCTGACCCAGGGATTGAACCCACATCTCCTGTGTCTCCTGCCTTGCAGGCAGATTCTTTACCTGCTGAGCCCTCAGGGAAACTTCAGGTCTTTGAAATACTTACTGTATAGTGTTCTCAATTTCTTAGGTTTTTCTTACTGGAGTAAGAAATTTAAAAAAAAATTTTGGTGTTAATTGTATATGTACATGCAGTTAAAAAAAAATAGATCCCATATACCCTCCATCCATTTTCCCCAGTGGTAACATATAGCATAAGTAGAATATAATGTTATTGTTTGGTCACTTTTGCAACTCCATGAACTGTAGTACACCAGGCTCCTCTGTCCATGGGATTATCCTAGACGAGAATACTGGAATTGTTGTCATTTCCTTCTCCAAGGAATCTTCCTAACCCAGGGATTGAACCTGTGTCTCTTGCATTGCAGGTGGATATTCTTTACTGCTGAACCACCAGGGAAGCACATAGACAAATATAATATTATAATCAGGAAATTGGGAGTGATATATTGATACAGCTCATCCACCTTATTCAGATTTAACCAGTTTTACATGGACTCATTTGTGTTTGAGTGTGTATGTGTGTGTATTTAGTTCTGTGCAGTTTTATCACATGCAGATTCATGTGGCCATCACTATGGTCAAGGTGCAGAACAGTTCCATCACAGGCTCCCCTGTGTTACCAACTTTTATAGGCATAGTTACCTTCCTGCTTTCCCTAGCACTCTGACCTGTGGCATCCACTGATCTGTTGACCATTTCTTTAATTTTGTTATTTTAAGAGTGTAATATAAACAGAATCTTCTAGTATTTTAAGGTTGGCAGATTGCATTTTTTTCCCTTGAGCTCCATCAGAGTTGTTGCATGTATCAATAGTTTGTTCCTTTTTTATTCTCAAGTAGTATTCCATGACATGAATATACAAGAATGTTATGGTATATCCTGTTGAAGGACATTTGGGTTGTTTCCAGTTTTAGTTATTAACTAATGAAGCTACTGGCTTCTCTGGTGGCTCGGACTGTAAAGAATCTGCCTGCAATTCAGGAGATCTGGGTTGGAAGATCTCCTTGAGAAGGGAATGGCAACCCAATCCAGTATTCTTGCTTGGAGAAGTCCATGGACAGAGGAGCCTGTCCTGAGCAGGCTGCAGTCCTTGGGTCTATGGCCATTCATGAACAGGTTTTTGTGTGAACATTAGTTTTCATTTCTCTGGGTTATATGAATAAAAGTTCACTTGATGAATTGTTTGATAAGCACATTTGGTTTTGTAAGAAACTGCCGTTTTCTTTTGTAAAGCGGTACACCAGGTTACGTTTTACCAGCAGTGTATCAGTGATTCACTTCCTCCACATCCTTGGCAGCGTTTCGTGTTACCACTGTTTAAAATTCTAGCCATTCCTGAGGAAGCAACGCTTCTGTGTCAGGTCAACATGGCGGGCCGGCCAGCTGTTTCAGCATCAAGCAGGTGGCTGGAGGGTATTCGAAAATGGTATTACAACGTTGCCGGGTTCAATAAACTGGGCTTAATGCGAGATGACACAATACGTGAGAATGACGATGTAAAAGAAGCAATAAGAAGGCTTCCTGAGAAACTTTATATAACGACAGAGTGTTTCGCATTAAGAGAGCACTGGACCTCAGCATGAGGCAGCAGATCCTGCCTAAAGAGCAGTGGACAAAATATGAGGAGGATAAATTCTACCTTGAACCATATCTGAAAGAGGTTATTCGGGAAAGAAAAGAGAGAGAATGGGCAAAGAAGTAATTTAGTGGTCTAAATCTGTGGGTACAGCTGTTCTCAAGTATTTTTATGAAGCTGGTTAAACCTGAAATGTACAATGTAGAACTATCTGGGCTGTAAATGTATTACTTTAAATAAATACCATAATTATTGTTGGAAAAAAAATAAAATTCTAGCCATTCCTACAGCTATGTAGCAGTATCTCTTAGTTTTAACTTAATATTATTCCTAATGGCTTATGAGTTGAACATCTTTTTAAATGCTTATTTGCCATTAGTAGATCCTGTTCATTTGTTTGTTTTTTGCCTATATTTCTAATTGTTTGTGCTTTTACTGTTGATTTTTTGATAGTTCTTTATATGTAATAGATACAGGTTCTTCATCCGATACATGGTTTGCAAATATTTTCTCACTGTGTAGCTTGTCTTTTCATCCTCTTACAGAGTCTTTCAGAGAGTTTTAAAATTTTGATGTGGTCCAGTTTGTCAGATTTTTCTTTCATGGATTGTGCTTTTTGGTGTCAGGTCTAAGAATTCTTTGCCTATCCCTGTCACCCTTTGCCTGTAGCCGTAAAGATTTTCTACTATATTTTATCCAAAAGCTTTACAGTTTTATGTTTTACTTTAAAGTTCATGATTCACATTGAGTTGATTTTTATATAAGTTGTGAGGTTTAGGTTGAGATCATTTCTATTTTGTTTTCCCTGCCTATGTAGTACCCAGTTGTTCTACTACTATTTGTTGAAAAGGCTATTCTTCCTTCCTTGAATTTGGCACCTTTGTCCAAAATCAGTTGGGCATATTTTTGTGGGTCTATTCTGGATTCTTTAGTCTCTTCTTCTGATGTATATGTCTTTTCCTCTGCTGACACCACATTCTTTTCATTATAGACTACGCCGTAAACCTTATATATATGATTATGGTAGAGTGATTCCACTCATGCTTTGTTTTAAAAGTTTTAGCTAATTTAACTACTCTCAGTAGTTGTTTTGTTTCATGCCTCATTCAGTTTTTCACATTTTACGTAATCTTTTTTCTTCCCAGCTCAGTACCACTGACTGTAAGGGTAAGGGAGGAGTCTAAGAACTATTGTGGTGTTTCATTTTGCAAATAAACTAAAATCAGAGAAAGTCCTGAGTGTCCCTTGAATTTGCAGTAAAATCCTTGTAGTGCTGACTTTAAGTTTTGTGCTATTCTTTGCTAAGGATGACTGGTGTTTTTTGTTTTTGTTTGGTATAGCCTAGTAGCTCAGATGGTAAAGCATCTACCTGCAATGCAGGAAATCTGGGTTCAATCCCTGGGTCGGGAAGATCCTCTGGAAGGAAATTGGAACCCACTCCAGTATTCTTGCCTGGAGAGTTCCATGGACCAAGGACCCTGGCAGGCTACACAGTCCATGGAGTCTCAAAGAATCAGAAATGACTGAGCTACTAACACATAGCATTTTAAGAGTCCTTATGCTGGAATTTGTGACAGGCAGGTTTGTTTGTTTGTTTGTAGATTGCCTCATCCTGGAAGGGATATTAAGCCACAATTCTTATTCCCCTTGTGTTATATTTTCTTTTTATGGGAGGAAAAAGAAAGCATTCTTCAAGGTTATCTCTGAATAGTTGAGCTGTGAAAAACTTATCTCTGCACCCTCTATAGGTTGATTACAGGTTTATTTTGTTAGTTGATGAAAATGACAGAATGCATAGTCTAAGTAACTTTAGAGTACAGTGGCTTAGAAGTAGATAGATGGTTAGACAGAACCAAAAAAAGTATGAGTCGGGACAGTCACCCATGGCAGTTGCTTCTTGACAGCCTTGTGTGATGTGATCTGCTGGGTCCTAGGCCATATGTATACTTGGGATAAAGAGCTGCTTGAACAGGGCTAAATTTGTTAAATTTAAAATTGGTTAAATTTGAACTCTGTCCAAAAGGGCAGATAGCTAAATCAGGCTGCATGTTTATTTCTTTATTTACAGTCGGCTTTATACCTTCATTTTGACTTTTACTTCAGTAAGATTGTTGAATAGAGTCCTGTCAAAGTATCAGCCCCATTTAAGTATATTTATTTTCATATTAATAGTTATATACATATTATTAATATTTAAAACTGCAACAAACTGTAAAAAGCTGCAAAAAAAAACCTGTTAAGGTGCTAACATTTGTGGCAGTAAAATATTAATAGTTATATAATGCAGCAATTCTCAAAGGTTTTGTTTTCAAGACCCTTTTATACCCTTAAAAATTATTGCACACCCCCCAATACCACAGGATTTTTGTTTATGTGGGTATATCTATTGATATTTACCATATTAGAAATTAAAATTGAGAACATTTAATATTTCTTAATTTATTTAAAATTAATGAAAACTTACTGCATGGTATCATAAAATCTTTTAATGAAAAACATCCATTCTCTAAACCAAAATAAATTGGGACAAGAGTGGCATCATTTTATATGTTCACAAATTTCTTCAGTGTTAGGCTTAACAGAGGACAGCTGGGTCCTCATAGCTGCTTCCTCATTCAGTCTGCTTCGATATGTTGTTGGGGTTGATAAATACAAGAAAATTCAGCCTCACACAGATGTCTATAGGAGTTAGAAAATAGAGAAATATTTAAAAGCTTTTCAGATAACTGCATATTCTTTGATACTATATCAAAACTTAGTAAGTGGTGTTCACAAAGGTTTGTTGCAATGTGGAATCTAAAATCATATCAAAGAACTTTTTATACTCTATCACATTAAAATCCCTTGGTTTTCTCCTTTGAATGAATGTTTTATCCATGAATGGTTTTGTATTACCATACATTACTTATTTGGAAAATGTTTGTCATTTGGAAAATGTTCATTTGTTGCATTAAGCAATAAATGTTGACGTTTCATTCGTTATGTCGTATCACATGTTATATAGCGTTTTGAAAACTCTACCATACATTCATGATGGTGAATGAAAATAGCAAGCAATATTGTATCATAAAGTAGTTCTGACCTTGCAGACTCATGAAGCGTCTCAGATCTTGAGGGTCCCTGCATCACTCTTTGAGAATCACTGATTGAATATCAGTGGTTCATTGTTATCAGCTTCATTAGCAGTTTCCCCAGTTTGCAGTTTCTATTAATGACTGCCCAACTGCACCGTTGTTCACTGGGCCTGGAGCTGGCCTCCAGTAGGGGCTAAAGACACCAGTTCTCTCCCATCCCTTGTAAGAAAGACTTACAGTGGAGGTTGCTTTCTTGATCTAAGGATGTGGTAGAGATGAGTCAGAGCCACGAACAACTCTGTCATAAAGCAAATACCGTGAGTTGCTAGCTATTGTAAGTATCCTTAATCACTAAATGGGAAATTATCTACTAAGCTTTATGAAAAGATCATAAGTGTAATAGCATGTACATAATTATTAGAAACACTGAAGTAAGCTGTAGGGCACACATTTTTAATACATTAAAAAATCCAGCTCTGTTTTAACATTAAATTGGCACAGAGTGAATAACCTTGTCAGAAAAATATAATGAAACTATTAAGTAGGCTTTTTCTCCCTTTTAAGAAATTTCTAAAGATTTGGGGAAATAATTTGAGTAGCCTGAATATCATAGAGCTCTCAAAGAAAATTTGAATAGACTTCTTTCTCTTTTGTTAGTTTTCGTTATGAGAAACTGGCATTCAGATTCCTTTCACCCGAAGTCTGCCTTCAAGTTGCTATTTGTTTCTTGTTGATAAAAAAAAAATAATATTGTCCTTCACTGGAAATCAGTTTCAGAAGAAAGAATCGATTCAGCCTTGTCTTCCCTACCCTTCCTAGTTTATTCAGAATGAGAACTGAGCTGTGCAGTGTTGGCCAGGTAGATTCCGGTTTCTGAATCTTTCCCTGCCATACCTTATTTGAGGCTCGGTCTCTGCTCTAAACGTTTTTCTGCTCTTTTACTTCCCCGCTCCTCCCCTCACCCCCTGAAAGTCAAACCCAGAAGTCATGTTTGCCTCACCTACCTGCTTTGTGTCTTAATAAAAGAATGAAGTTAACTAAGACAGAGTAGTAGAAGTCAAACCAGGAGTTCAGCTCGACTCTTCCCCTGCTCTGATGCTGTGAGCCCTCTTAATGCTCGGACTTCGGTTGCTTCATTTGTGGAATTAAATGAAATGATTCTGAGGCCACTCTCAGGTCTGAAATCTGATGAGTCTAAATCATATTTTTAAACTTTTCATGTGTCAAAAGGTTTTAGTATGGTAAACCATATTTATTTAAAAAATTATCCTTATGTCTATTACTGAATGTTGCAGACATGAAAGATTTCAAATGTTGAAAAAGGGGACTGATTATAAAATAAATATTTATTGAGATCCTATTAATTTTTTATTGCAGAATAATTTAAGAAATTGGCTAGATTTTATTTACAAATTTCTTTTCTATCATTTTTGGTAGAGATTTACAATGAAATTTTAAGATCTGTGATTGAAGGGCCAAGTTTAAACCATTGCAGAGAGTAAATTTTGTAGTGTTCTTAAAAACTGCCCATTTAGATAGAACAATTATTACAGAAATTTCAAGTTAATATTTAAAATCATAACTTTCTTCTGAAAAAAAAATAGAAGCACTAAAAAAGGCCTGCAAGTTCAAATAATACAGAGAGGTGTGTAATGAAACACCAGTGTCCCGTCTGTGCTGTCCTTTGTGACCCTTTTCCCAAGAAGTAATCTCTGTTAAGAAATCATCTCTCCATGCACATGGTTATATGTGTGTATATTTTTTTACCCTCCTACTACAAGTAAAGGTGTACCATACACATTGCTTCATGTTTTTTTCACTTAAAATACATTTTGGTGCTCTTTACATACCCTTGTGAATATACGTGTAATATATATATGTGTGTACACTCACATACACAATCACATATATTAAATCTGCCTCATTTTTATTTTTTGTTTTTCCAGTTTTATTGGGGTATAATTTGACATATGTATAAGTTTAATGTGTACAGCATAAAGATTTGACTTACCAATATTGCGAAGATCAGGAATGCAAGGATTCTTTAATATCAGCAAATCAATCAGTGTGATACACCACATTAACAAATTGAAAGATAACTATATGATTATCTCAATAGATGCAGAAAAAGCCTTTGACAAAATTCAACAGCCATTTATGATTAAAACTCTCCAGAAAGCAGGAATAGAAGGAACATACCTCAACATAATAAAAGCTATATATGACAAACCCACAGCAAGCATTACCCTCAATGGTGAAAAATTGAAAGCATTTCCCCTGAAATCAGGAACAAGACAAGGGTGCCCACTCTCACCACTCCTATTCAACATAGTTTTGGAAGTGTTGGCCACAGCAATCAGGGCAGAAAAAGAAGTAAAAGGAATCCAGATAGGAAAAGAAGAAGTGAAACTCTCTCTGTTTGCAGATGACATGATCCTCTACATAGAAAACCCTAAATACTCTACCAGAAAATTACTAGAGCTAATCAATGAATACAGTAAAGTTGCAGGATATAAAATTAACACACAGAAATCTCTTGCATTCCTATACACTAATAATGAGAAAACAGAAAGAGAAATTAAGGAAACAATACTATTCACCATTGCAACAAAAAGAATAAAATACTTAGGAGTATATCTACCTAAAGAAACAAAATACTTATACATAGAAAACTATAAGACACTAATGAAAGAAATCAAGGAGGACACAAACAGATGGAGAAATATACTGTGTTCATGGATTGGAAGAATCAATATTGTCAAAATGGCTATACTACCCAAAGCAATCTATAGATTCAATGCAATCCCTATCAAGCTACCAACAGTATTTTTCACAGAACTAGAACAAATAATTTCACAATTTGTATGGAAATACAAAAAACCTCAAATAGCCAAAGCAATCTTGAGAAAGAAGAATGGAACTGGAGGAATCAACCTGCCTGACTTCAGACTATACTACAAAGCCACAGTCATCAAGACAGTATGGTACTGGCACAAAGACAGAAATATAGATCAATGGAACAGAATGGAAAGCCCAGAGATAAATCCACAAACCTATGGTCACCTTATCTTCGACAAAGGAGGCAAGGATATACAATGGAAAAAAGACAACCTCTTTAACAAGTGGTGCTGAGAAAACTGGTCAACCACTTGTAAAAGAATGAAACTAGAACACTTTCTAACACCATACACAAAAATAAACTCAAAATGGATTAAAGATCTAAATGTAAGACCAGAAACTATAAAACTCCTAGAGGAGAACATAGGCAAAACACTCTCCGACATAAATCACAGCAGGATCCTCTATGACCCACATCCCAGAATATTGGAAATAAAAGCAAAAATAAACAAATGGGACCTAATGAAACTTAAAAGCTTTTGCACAACAAAGGAAACTATAAGCAAGGTGAAAAGACAGCCCTCAGATTGGGAGAAAATAATAGCAAATGAAGCAACAGACAAAGGATTAATCTCAAAAATATACAAGCAACTCCTCCAGCTCAACTCCAGAAAAATAAATGACCCAATCAAAAAATGGGCCAAAGAACTCAACAGACATTTCTCCAAGGAAGACATACAGATGGCTAACAAACACATGAAAAGATGCTCAACATCACTCATTATCAGAGAAATGCAAATCAAAACCACAATGAGGTACCATTATACGCCAGTCAGGATGGCTGCTATCCAAAAGTCTACAAGCAATAAATGCTGGAGAGGGTGTGGAGAAAAGGGAACCCTCTTACACTGTTGGTGGGAATGCAAATTAGTACAGCCACTATGGAAAACAGTGTGGAGATTTCTTAAAAAGCTGGAAATAGAACTGCCATATGACCCAGCAATCCCACTTCTGGGCATACACACCAAGGAAACCAGATCTGAAAGAGCCACATGCACCCCAATGTTCATCGCAGCACTGTTTATAATAGCCAGGACATGGAAGCAACCCAGATGCCCATCAGCAGACGAATGGATGAGGAAGCTGTGGTACATATACACCATGGAATATTACTCAGCCATTAAAAAGAATTCATTTGAATCACTTCTAATGAGATGGATAAAACTGGAGCCCATTATACAGAGCGAAGTAAGCCAGAAAGATAAAGACCATTACAGTATACTAACACATATATATGGACTTTAGAAAGATGGTAACGATAACCCTATATGCAAAACAGAAAAAGAGACTCAGATGTATGGAACAGACTTGTGGACTCTGGGAGAAGGCGAGGGTGGGATGTTTCAGGAGAACAGCATTGAAACATGTGTATTATCTAGGGTGAAACGGATAACCAGCTCAGGTTGGGTACATGAGACAAGTGCTCGGGCCTGGTGCACTGGGAAGACCCAGAGGGATCGGGTGGAGAGGGAGGTGGGAGGGGGGACTGGGATGGGGAATACATGTAAATCCATGGCTAATTCATATCAATGTATAACAAAAACTACTGTAATGATGTAAAGTAATTAGCCTCCAACTAATAAAAATTTAAAAAAAAATAAAAAAAAAAAAAAAAAAAAAAAAAAAAAAAAAAAAAAAAAAATTAAATTGGCACAGAGTGAATAACCTTGTCAGAAAAATATAATGAAACTATTAAGTAGGCTTTTTCTCCCTTTTAAGAAATTTCTAAAGATTTGGGGAAATAATTTGAGTAGCCTGAATATCATAGAGCTCTCAAAGAAAATTTGAATAGACTTCTTTCTCTTTTGTTAGTTTTCGTTATGAGAAACTGGCATTCAGATTCCTTTCACCCGAAGTCTGCCTTCAAGTTGGTATTTGTTTCTTGTTGATAAAAAAAAAATAATATTGTCCTTCACTGGAAATCA
Organism: Odocoileus virginianus; assembly: GCF_023699985.2. NCBI lineage: Eukaryota > Metazoa > Chordata > Mammalia > Artiodactyla > Cervidae > Odocoileus > Odocoileus virginianus. The sequence continues at coordinate 5,885,052 of NC_069692.1, read as the reverse complement.
GTTTCAGAAGAAAGAATCGATTCAGCCTTGTCTTCCCTACCCTTCCTAGTTTATTCAGAATGAGAACTGAGCTGTGCAGTGTTGGCCAGGTAGATTCCGGTTTCTGAATCTTTCCCTGCCGTACCTTATTTGAGGCTCGGTCTCTGCTCTAAACGTTTTTCTGCTCTTTTACTTTCCCGCTCCTCCCCTCACCCCCTGAAAGTCAAACCCAGAAGTCATGTTTGCCTCACCTACCTGCTTTGTCTCTTAATGAAAGAATGAAGTTAACTAAGACAGAGTAATAGAAGTCAAACCAGGAGTTCAGCTCGACTCTTCCCCTGCTCTGATGCTGTGAGCCCTCTAATGCTCGGACTTCGGTTGCTTCATTTGTGGAATTAAATGAAATGATTCTGAGGCCACTCTCAGGTCTGAAATCTGATGAGTCTAAATCATATTTTTAAACTTTTCATGTGTCAAAAGGTTTTAGTATGGTAAACCATATTTATTTAAAAAATTATCCTTATGTCTATTACTGAATGTTGCAGAAATGAAAGATTTCAAATGTTGAAAAAGGGGACTGATTATAAAATAAATATTTATTGAGATCCTATTAATTTTTTATTGCAGAATAATTTAAGAAATTGGCTAGATTTTGTTATTTACAAATTTCTTTTTTATCATTTTTGGTAGAGATTTACAATGAAATTTTAAGATCTATGATTGAAGGGCAAAGTTTAAACCATTGCAGAGAGTAAATTTTGTAGTGTTCTTAAAAACTGCCCATTTAGATAGAACAATTATTATAGAAATTTCAAGTTAGTATTTAAAATCATAACTTTCTTCTGAAAAAAAAAATAGAAGCACTAAAAAAGGCCTGCAAGTTCAAATAATACAGAGAGGTGTGTAATGAAACACCAGTGTCCCGTCTGTGCTGTCCTTTGTGACCCTTTTCCCAAGAAGTAATCTCTGTTAAGAAATCATCTCTCCATGCACATGGTTATATGTGTGTATATTTTTTTACCCTCCTACTACAAGTAAAGGTGTACCATACACATTGCTTCATGTTTTTTTCACTTAAAATACATTTTGGTGCTCTTTACATACCCTTGTGGATATACGTATAATATATATATGTGTGTACACTCACATACACAATCACATATATTAAATCTGCCTCATTTTTATTTTTTGTTTTTCCGGTTTTATTGGGGTATAATTTGACATATGTATAAGTTTAATGTGTACAGCATAAAGATTTGACTTACCAATATTGCGAACATCAGGAATGCAAGGATTCTTTAATATCCGCAAATCAATCAATGTGATACACCACATTAACAAATTGAAAGATAAAAACCATATGATTATCTCAATAGATGCAGAAAAAGCCTTTGACAAAATTCAACAGCCATTTATGATTAAAACTCTCCAGAAAGCAGGAATAGAAGGAACATACCTCAACATAATAAAAGCTATATATGACAAACCCACAGCAAGCATTACCCTCAATGGTGAAAAATTGAAAGCATTTCCCCTGAAATCAGGAACAAGACAAGGGTGCCCACTCTCACCACTCCTATTCAACATAGTTTTGGAAGTGTTGGCCACAGCAATCAGGGCAGAAAAAGAAGTAAAAGGAATCCAGATAGGAAAAGAAGAAGTGAAACTCTCTCTGTTTGCAGATGACATGATCCTCTACATAGAAAACCCTAAAGACTCTACCAGAAAATTACTAGAGCTAATCAATGAATACAGTAAAGTTGCAGGATATAAAATTAACACACAGAAATCTCTTGCATTCCTATACACTAACAATGAGAAAACAGAGACATTAAGGAAATAATACCATTCACCATTGCAGCAAAAAGAATAAAATACTTAGGAGTATATCTACCTAAAGAAACAAAATACTTATACATAGAAAACTATAAGACACTGATGAAAGAAATCAAGGAGGACACAAACAGATGGAGAAATATACCGTGTTCATGGATTGGAAGAATCAATATTGTCAAAATGGCTATACTACCCAAAGCAATCTATAGATTCAATGCAATCCCTATCAAGCTACCAACAGTATTTTTCACAGAACTAGAACAAATAATTTCACAATTAGTATGGAAATACAAAAAACCTCGAATAGCCAAAGCAATCTTGAGAAAGAAGAATGGAACTGGAGGAATCAACCTGCCTGACTTCAGACTATACTACAAAGCCACAGTCATCAAGACAGTATGGTACTGGCACAAAGACAGAAATATAGATCAATGAAACAGAATAGAAAGCCCAGAGATAAATCCACAAACCTATGGTCACCTTATCTTCGACAAAGGAGGCAAGGATATACAATGGAAAAAAGACAACCTCTTTAACAAGTGGTGCTGAGAAAACTGGTCAACCACTTGTAAAAGAATGAAACTAGAACACTTTCTAACACCATACACAGAAAAAAACTCAAAATGGATTAAAGATCTAAATGTAAGACCAGAAACTATAAAACTCCTAGAGGAGAACATAGGTAAAACACTCTCCGACATAAATCACAGCAGGATCCTCTATGACCCACATCCCAGAATATTAGAAACAAAAGCAAAAATAAACAAATGGGACCTAATGAAACTTAAAAGCTTTTGCACAACAAAGGAAACTATAAGCAAGGTGAAAAGACAGCCCTCAGATTAGGAGAAAATAATAGCAAATGAAGCAACAAAGGATTATTCTCAAAAATATACAAGCAACTCCTCCAGCTCAACTCCAGAAAGATAAATGACCCAATCAAAAAATGGGCCAAAGAACTAAACAGACATTTCTCCAAGGAAGACATACAGATGGCTAAAAAACACATGAAAAGATGCTCAACACCACTCATTATCAGAGAAATGCAAATCAAAACCACAATGAGGTACCATTACACGCCAGTCAGGATGACTGCTATCCAAAAGTCTACAAGCAATAAATGCTGGAGAGGGTGTGGAGAAAAGGGAACCCTCTTACACTATTGGTGGGAATGCAAACTAGTACAGTCACTATGGAAAACAGTGTGGAGATTTCTTAAAATGCTGGAAATAGAACTGCCATATGACCCAGCAATCCCACTTCTGGGCATACACACCAAGGAAACCAGATCTGAAAGAGACATGTGCACCCCAGTGTTCATCGCAGCACTGTTTATAATAGCCAGGACATGGAAGCAACCTAGATGCCCATCAGCAGACGAATGGATGAGGAAGCTGTGGTACATATACACCATGGAATATTACTCAGCTATTAAAAAGAATTCATTTGAATCAGTTCTAATGAGATGGATGAAACTGGAGCCCATTATACAGAGTGAAGTAAGCCAGAAAGATAAAGACCATTACAGTATACTAACACATATATATGGAATTTAGAAAGATGGTAACGATAACCCTATATGCAAAACAGAAAAAGAGACACAGATGTATAGAGCAGACTTTTGGACTCTGTGGGAGAAGGCGAGGGTGGGATGTTTCAAGGAGAACAGCATCGAAAACATGTATATTATCTAGGGTGAAACAGATCACCAGCCCAGGTTGGATGCATGAGACAAGTGCTCGGACCTGGTGCACTGGGAAGACCCAGAGGGATGGGGTGGAGAGGGAGGTGGGAGCGGGGATCGGGATGGGGGGAATACATGTAAAACCATGGCTGATTCTTGTCAATGTATGACAAAAACCACTACAATATTGTAAAGTAATTAGCCTCCAACTAATAAAAAAAAAATTAAAAAAATATTGCGAAGATATTACTGCAACAAGTTTAAATCTCCATCACCTCATATAGATACAGTGAAAAGAAAACGCCAGAAAAAGATTTTTTTTTTTTGTAATGAGACCTCTTAAGTTGGTCTGTTAAACAACTGTCATATATATTCTACAGCAGTGTTACCTTTAACCCTCATCCTATATATACATCAAATGCCTAGTACTTTTTAACTAGAAGTTCGTACCTTTTGACTACTTTCATCCAATTCTCCTCACCATCCCCACCCCCCGCCAACTCTACCTCTACTTCTAGTAACCACAAATCTGACCTCTTTTCTCTATGAGTTGTTTTTTTTTAAAAGATTATTACATACACACACATACACACCCCTTACAACTTCTTTATCCATTGATGAATAATGGACATCAGTGGACACTTATTTTCATGTCTTGGATATTATAAATATATGCTATAAATGAGAATGCAGATATCTTTTTGAGTTAGTATTTTAATTTCCTTAAGGTGTATTCCCAGAAATGGAATTGCTGTATCATATAATAGTTCTATTTTTAATTTTTTGAGGATACTCTATCCTTTATCCCATAGTGGCTGTACCAGTTTACAATCCTACTACCCATCATTCTAATGGGTGTGAGGTATTAACTCATTGGGGTTTTGGTTTGCATTTCTCTAGTGACTAGTCATGTTGAACATGTACTTTTGGCCTTTCATATATTTTCTTTGGAAAAATGTCTGTTCAGGTCTTTTGCCCATTTTTTTACTTGGTTATTATTGTCTTTTGTTAACAAGTTGAATGAGTTCTATATATTTTGGATATTAACCTCTTAGTGCAAATAATTTTTTTCCCCTTCTGTTAGGTTTTCTTTTCACTTGCTGATTGTTTCCTTTGCTGTGCAGAAGCTTTGTAGTTTGATGTAACCTCACTTATTTCATCTGTTATTTTGTTGCTTGTGCTTAGGTGTCCTATCCAAAAAAATCATTTCCAAGACCTATATTAAAGAGCTCACTTTCAATGTTTTCTTCTAGGGGTTTCATGGTTTCACGTCTTACATTTTTTAATCCATTTCAAATTGATTTTTGTGACACGTCAGGTAGGGGTCTAGTTTCATTGTTTTATATGTGATTAGTTAATTATCTCTGAAGAGGCTATGTTTTCTCCACGGAATGTTTTTGACTCCCTTATCAAATACTAGTTTTAACTTTATATGTGTGGATTTGTTTCTGGCTCGGAACTGTTCCATTGGTCTCCTTGTTTTTATGCCACTACCATACTGTTTAAATTACTGTGTGAGTGCGTGCATGCTCTGTTATGTCTGACTCTTCATGACCCACCAGCCTCCTCTGTCCATGGGATTTCCCAGGCAAGAATGTTGGAGTGGGTTGCCATTTCCTTCTTTAGGGTATCTTCCCAACCCAGGGATGGACCCTGAGTCTCTGGTGGCTCCTGCACTGTCTGGTAGATTCTTTACCACTGAGTCACCTGGGAAGCCCCTTTAATTACTATATAGTATTAGCTTGAAGTCAGGAAGTGTGTGATGCCTCCTGCTTTTTGTTGTTGTTCTTCAGGATTGCTTTGGGTAATAGGGTTTTTTTTTTTTTTTTTTTTTTTTTTTTAACCATTCAATATAAAATTTAGGATTGTTTCTTTCTGCTTTTGTTTAAAAAAAAGTCATTAGGTACAGTAAAAACACAACATTGTAAATCAGATATACTCCAAATAAAAAACATAATTTTAAAAATACCATTGGAATAGTGATTGCATTGAATCTGTAGATGGCTTTGGATAAGTGTGGACCTTTTAGCAATATTCTTCCAATCCATGAACACTGTATGCCTTCATTTACATATGTCTTCTTTGATTTCTTTATTAGTATCTTGTATCTTTCAGAGTAGAAGTTTTTTTCATTTCTTTGGTTAACTTTATTGCTAAGTATTGTTTTGATGCTATTGTAAATGGGATTGTTTTCTTTCTTTTTCAGATAATTTGTTAGTGTATAGAAATGCTACTGATTTTTGTATGTTAATGTTAGGTTCTATAACTCTCCCCAATTCAGTAATTAGATCTAACAGTTTTTTGGTTGAAATCTTTGGGATGTTTGGAATATAAAATCATGTCATCTGTAAATAGAGACAGTTTTACTTCTTCCTTTCTAATGTGGATGCTTCTTCTTCTCTTGCCTGATTGCTCTGGCAGGAACTTTCTGGGCTATATTGAACAGGAGTGGTGAGAGTGAGCACCTGTCTTATTCTTGATCTTAGAGAAAAAGTTTCAACCTATCACAATTAAGTATCATGTTAGTAGTGGGCTTGTCATATATGGCCTTAATTATGTTGAGATATAATTCTTGTAATTTGTTAAGAATTTTTATCAAGAATAAATGTTGAATTTTGTCACACATTTTTCCTGTATTTATTGAAATATGAGGGTTTTTTTTTTGTTCTGTTAATGTGGTGTATTACATTAATTGATTTGCATGTATTGAGCCATCCTTGCATTCCAGCTATAAATCCCACCTAATCATGAGCAAGGTTCCTTTTACTGTGCTGCTGACTTTGGTCTGCTCGAATTATATTGAGAATTTAATATAATTAAATTATATTAAATCTCTGTTCATCAGAGATACTGATTGGTAGTTTTATTTCCTGGTACTGATATTTTCTGTCTTTAGTGTTAGGGTGGTGCTGGCCTTCTACAATGAATTTGGAAATGTTTCCTCTAGTTTGGTTTTGTTTCTGTTGTTCAGCAGAGTTACTGGTGAAGCCATCTGGGTCCTGCGCTTTTCCTCACTGGGTTTGGTTACTGATTCAGCCTCCTTACTAGCAATTGGTCTATTCAGACTTTCTCTCTTCTTGAATCAGTGTTGGTATATATATATATTTTTTAGTTGAAGTGTATAATACAGTATTATATAAGTGACAGGTGTACAATAGAGTGATTCAAAAATTTTAAAGGTTGTACTCCATTTATAGTTATAATAAAACACTGGCTGCATTTCCCATGTTGAACAATATATCCTTGTAGCTTTTTTCATACCTAGTGGTTTGAACCCCTGCCCTTGTATTGTTCCTCCCCCTTCCCTTTCCCCACTGGTAACCGCTAGTTTGTTCTCTGTACATGTGAATCTGCAGACAGGCAGAGACTCAGGCTTTGCTCTGAATTCTAGTGCCACTGTCAGCAGGGCTGTCAGGCGGGCTGCACAGCCCGCTGTGTGCTCTGCTGAGGCTCCCTCAGCAGAGGGAGGTCAGGCAGGCTGACCACTGTCTTCAACAACAAGTGAGGCTCTGAGTTCATTTCCTGACCCGAGCTCATCAGCTAAGTATCCCCAAGGCCACTGGTGCTCTTTGTGGTCTTGACTCAAGTCAGCCTGCGCCCCAGGTTCACTGGCTGAACAGGTGCTACTGGCTTTGCTACTGGGTGCTACTGGGGACCACCTGTTCTGCCCGCTCACCTGCCCATCAGCTCAAGAATTGCTGGGTTGTGCAGCTTCCAGATATTCAGGTGTTCTTGTCAGCCCTTCCCGTCAGATGGGGGCAGGCAGGGACCACACTCCACGGTGGGCAGGGCTGTGACCCGACTTCTGCCTGGGTGGAGCTGGGAGAACCCACTTTAGACAGCTCCCCACTTTTCCTGAAGAGGCTTTCTGGTAGGAGGGACTGGGAGCCGTGATCCCCATGGAGGATTGGGAGGGGGGCTAAAACTCAGCTCCTCTGCTGGATGTGGGCAGCCCAGGCTGCAGGGCTGGGAGAGCTCTTCATCTGGAGACCCGAATTAGGCAGACTTGGGTGCACCCGCGTTCCCTGGCCAGACTGTGCCAGCCAGCTGGGCTGCATCAGAGCAGGCCGCTGGTTGGGTTTCCTGTGTGCGCTCTGTCCTCCAAGACCCCACTGCTGCTGGCGGGAGGCCCCCCCTCCCTTTGTCTGTCCCAGTCAGACTCCTAGTGGTTGAGTCCACTGTGATTCCCACGGGGCGAAACCAGAGCAGGAGTTCCCAGAGGTGACCCCCCAGTGCTGGGGGTGCTGGATGTCACCCCTGTGCGCTCCTTTGCCACTGGAGGAGCTGTAGGCAGGGTGGGCCACACTGGGGAAAGGGCCCTGTGGTCAGTGCGTAGCTGTTCCTCTCACCCTTTAATGCAGCCTGTCTCTGTGTGGTGCAGGATGTGCTTCAGCCTCATTTCTGTGTTCTGAGATTTGCTCAGTGATGTCTTTTTGTATAGTTACTTGTTTTCTTTTAAAGTGGAGTCAAGTCAGGAACAGCTGTGTCATCATCTTGGTTATGCCATTCTTGCCTTCTTATTCTTCTTAAAGGCTCTGTATTATTCCACTGTATGTATCTCATCCTCTGTCATCCCCTTCTCCTCCTGCCTTCAGTCTTTCCCAGCATCAGGGTCTTTTCCAGTGAGTCAGTTCTTTGCATCAGGTGGCCAAAGTATGGAGTTTCAGCTTCAGCATCAGTCCTTCCAATGAATATTCAGGACTCATTTCCTTTAGAATGGACTGGTTGGATCTCCTTGCAGTCCAAGGGACTCTCAAGAGTCTTCTCCAGTGCCACAGTTCAAAAGCATCAATTCGTCAGCCAGCAGCTTTCTTTATAGTCCAACTCTCACATCCATACATAACTACTGGAAAAACCATAGCCTTGACAAGATAGACCTTTGTTGGCCAAGTAATGTCTCTGCTTTTTAATATGCTGTCTAGATTGGTCATAGCAAACATCTTTTAATTTCATGGCTGCAGTCACCATCTGCAGTGATTTTGGAGCCCCAAAAAATAAAGTCTGTCACTGTTTCCATTGTTTCCCCTCTATTTGCCATGAAGTAATGGGACCGGATGCCATGATCTTAGTTTTCGGACGTTGAGCTTTAAGCCAGCTTTTTCACTCTCCTCTTTCACTTTCATCAAGAGTCTCTTTAGTTCGTCTTCACTTTCTGTCATAAGGGTGGTGTCATCTGCATATCTGAGGTTATTGATATTTCTCCCAGCAATCTTGATTCCATCTTGTGCTTCATCCAGCCCGACTTTTCTCATGATGTACTCTGCATATAAGTTACATGAGCAAGATTCCAAGTCTCATTCTATTCTGGGCTAACTTTATGATGTGCTTTACCACTTAGGTTATCTGAACCTGTTTTCAGTCTGTAAAACCTTGCCAGGAGGTGATGAACCATGTTAATGTTAGAGATAAAGTTTATAAAGTTTAGGGTTTGGTATTTATCAGCCACCTAATATATGAATGAAAAAAAATGTGCTGAAAGAAAAGTACACAATTTAGAAGTAAATACTTCACAGTTAGTATCCTACAGTTTAAAAGAACTATAGAAATGGTTTAGTGCATTGGTTTTCAAATTGAGCTCAGTGGACTTTAAGGGTTCTTTTTTAAGTTTACAAGTACTAATTTAGACGAAGGGTGAACGTGAACTGGTTAGGGTGCAGCAAGGGCTTCCTAAAGTCACTTGCTCAGCAATCCAAGGCCACCCATGAAACTCCTTCATAGGTACTCTCTAGTTTAGTCTAACACAGCATTTAACAGTTGAAGAGGTTATGACAGAGATGTTAATTACCATGTTCTATTATTTACTAAATAATAGGTCACACAGAGTCACACAGGTCATTAGGACCGCATGTCTGGGACTAGAACTGTCTCCCATTCTGTTGCTGTACTTTTCTACTTAGTAAAAATCCTTGGGACTTTATCATGTATCTAAAAGGTGAATAATATGTTCCTCTTACAGTAGTTCATCTGAGTTTTTTCATAATTTTTAATAATAGCATAAATTAAGATACTAAAATTAACTTGGGATATTTTATTAGCATCCACATGTTATATCATTTTTTCAAAATCTCTCATCATATTAATTCTCTATATGTAGTTGGGTAGGAGCCACTTCTGAAATTTGTTTTATTTTTGGTGCTAACTGCAGTAAATACAGTGGAGTGAAATCTAATGATGTTGGAAGACAAAAATCCAGAGTAAGCAAAGGCTTGCAAACATTTTAAAAGTAGTTTCATTAGAATAATAGTACCAAAACACACTTCTTGAAATGCTCAGAAGAAGCATAACTTTTGGATTCTGTATTTGCTTCTTTCTTTTCCTGCTTAAAATAGATGAAGAAATAGTCAGTGATGGGTAACTCATTAAAAAAAATCTCAGTCTCCAGATTTAGATGAATTATATACCCCAGAGGACTGAAGAATCTTGTGAATGTGATTCCACAATCTTCGTCAGTATACTTTGAGGAGTCAGGAAGAATAAGAAAGGCAAGAAAAGTAACAGGAATCAAGTACCAGTGTTTTCAAAGATAGGTGGAAATAGATTAGGAATTATCAATCAGTATACAAAATGCTAATTTCTGCTAAATTTGTGAGTATGTTTTGGAAAATATTACTCAGAGTGTCTTCACTTGTTTCCTCATAAGATTCTTAGATTGGTACATTAAGGTAAACTATTAATTATATTCTATTTACATATACTGTATACATCCTTATTCTAAACTATCTGCTATACTCTATACAATATATACTACATGTTGTACTATACCACTTATATAGTATATAATATATGCTATGTACATCTATATTCTGTAGGTGTATACTATATCTACTGGATTCTGGCAGGTATATCTTGACAAGTAGTAGATATAATATGTTTTGATATATAATAGATAAAGTAAATTTTTCATGTTTGTGATTAGTGAAGGAATGTGGACTGGTTGAAAAGAATGTCAGAAAGCTTTACAGTTGATCAGTAACTGAACCCAAAGAGTACAAATGAGCAAACAGCTCTCAGCTTGGAGAGAGCATTTCTAGATGGCTGCTTTGGGGGCGCCATGTCAGGTCTTGTCCCTTTCAGCACATTTATCAGTGAATTTGACTGGGCTCCTTAAGGGCACAAGTAGGTCTTATTTGACTTTGTATTTGCAACATTTGACATGCTATCTGGCTAGAATTAAAGAATGGATGGATAGATCAATAAAATAAAGTGGCACTTATATTAGGTTCATAAATAGGAGGGACAGCTAATTTGATGGAGGAGAAGATTAAGAGTGAATTGATTTCCATAGGTTCAAAATCTGGCAGAAAACAGGCAAGATAAAGTTAATCAAGTTCACTTTTAAGTTCTCAGTTTTTTCCTATCCATTTTATGGCTACTGTATGGGAGACCTGACTTGAAAGTTACTAATGTTTTTTGAGTCTAAGGTTTTAGTTGAAGAACCTGTAATCGTACAGCTGTTTAAAATGATAAGTAAAGGAAAACAGTTAATTGAAGATAGTGGTACTGAGGTTCTCGAGGTAAAAATAACTAATTTTACTGGCCAGGTCACATCTGATAACAGGTGTACCCACTTTTAGGTAACAAACTAACATGTAGAGAGCAAGCTGGAGAAGCCGGGAGGTCAAAGAACTGGCATGTAAGGAACAGGGGAAGAAGCATGGAATTAGGGATAAGATTCAAATTAAGGTAGAACATAACTTCAGTATTTAAAGAGCTGTTGTGTGGAAGAGGAGAAATCAAAATGCTTTGGGGTATGCAGATGACACACCCCTTATGGCAGAAAGTGAAGAAGAACTATAGAGCCTCTTGATGAAAGTGAAAGAGGAGAGTGAAAAAGTTGGCTTAAAGCTCAACATTCAGAAAACTACAATCATGGCATCTGGTTCCATCACTTCATGGCAGATAGATGGGGAAACAGTGTCTGACTTTATATTTTTGGGCTCCAAAATCACTGCAGATGGTGACTGCAGCCATGAAATTAAAAGATGCTTACTCCTTGGAAGGAAAGTTATGACCAACCTAGACAGCATATTAAAAAGCAGAGACGTTACTTTGCCAACCAAGGTCCGTCTAGTCAAGGCTATGGTTTTTCCAGTGGTCATGTATGGATGTGAAAGTTGGACTATAAACTGAGCACTGAAAAATTGATACTTTTGAACTGTGATGTTGGAGAAGACTCTTGAGAGTCCCTTGGACTGCAAGGAGATCCAACCAGTCCATCCTAAAGGATATCAGTCCTGGGTGTTCACTGGAAGGACTGATGTTGAAGCTGAAACTCCGATATTTTGGCCACCTGATGCAAAGAGCTGACTCATTGGAAAAGACCCTGATGTTGGGAAAGATTGAAGGCAGGAGGAAAAGGGGATGATGGAGCATGAGATGGTTGGATGGCATCACCGACTCAATGGACATGAGTTTGGGGAAACTCCGGGAGTTGGTGATGGACAGGGAGGCCTAGTATGCTGCAGTCCATGGAGTCACAAAGAGTCAGATACGACTGAGCAACTGAACTGAACTGAAGGCAGTAAAAACCTAATGGATATTTCTGGGAAGCAGGTTTCCACTCATTTATAAAGAAGAACTTTCTAATAGTTGGAACTGCCCAATGACAATGAAATCAGTACCCTTTGAATTACTGAGCTTTTCTGCCACCAGAGGTATCTGTCAGTTCAGTTCAGTCAGGGTCTCTTCCAGTGAGTCAATTCTTCACATCAGGTGGCCAAAGCATTGGAACTTCAGCATCAGTACTTCCAATGAATATTCAGGACTGATTTCCTTTAGGACTGACTCTAAATAGTCTTCTCCAATACCACAGTTCAAAAGCATCGATTTTTCTGCACTTAGCTTTCTTTATAATCCAACCCTCACACCCATACATGACTACTAGAAAAACCATAGCTTTGACTAGACAGACCTTTGTTGGCAAAGTAATTTCTCTGCCTTTTAATATGCTGTCTAGGTTGGTCATAGCTTTTCTTCCAAGGAGCAAGTGTCTTTTGATTTCATGGCTGCAGTCACCATCTGCAGTGATTTTGAAGCCCTCAAAAACAGTCTGTCACTGTTTCCATTGTTTCTCCATCTGTTTGCCATGAAGTGATGGGACCAGCTGCTATGATCTTAGTTTTCTGAATGTTGAACTTTAAGCAAACTTTTTCACTCTCCTCTTTCACTTTCATCAAGAGGCTCTTTAGTTCCTCTTCACTTTCTGCCATAAGGGTGGTGTCATCTGCATATCTGAGGTTATTGATATTTCTCCTAGCAATCTTGATTCCAGCTTGTGCTTCATCCAGCCTGGCATTTCTCATGATGTACTCTGCATATAAGTTAAATAAACAGGGTGGCGATATACAGCCTTGATGTACTCCTTTCCCAAGTACAGATTCTGATGTACAGAGATTGAATGACCACCTAACTAGGAATGTAAAAATTGTTCCTTTAGGGTACACAAGGGTCCTTGGTTATACAAGGGTATTTTTCGGGCTTCAAAATCACTGCCGATGGTGATTGCAGCCATGAAATTAAAAGACGCTTACTCTTTGGAAGGAAAGTTATGACCAATCTAGATAGCATATTAAAAAGCAGAGACGTTACTTTGCCAACCAAGGTCCGTCTAGTCGAGGCTGTGGTTTTTCCAGTGGTCATGTATGGATGTGAGAGTTGGACTGTGAAGAAAGCTGAGCACCAAAAAATTGATAACTGTGGTGTTGGCGAAGACTCTTGAGAGTCCCTTGGACTGCAAGGAGATCCAACCAGTCCATCCTAAAGGAGATCAGTCCTGGGTGTTCATTGAAAGAACTGATTCTGAAGCTGAAACTCCAGTACTTTGGCAACCTCATGAGAAGAGTTGACTCGTTGGAAAAGACCCTGATGCTGGGAGGGATTGGGGGCAGGAGGAGAAGGGGACAACAGAGGATGAGATGGTTGGATGGCATCTCTGACTCTATGGGCACGAGTTTGAGTAAATTCCGGGAGTTGGTGATGGACAGGGAGGCCTGGGGTGCTGTGATTCATGGGGTCGCAGTCAGACACAACTGAGCGACTGAACTGAACTGAAGGCCTTTCTAATTAAGTTACAGTAACGCTGAGCTATACACAAAACAACTGACATTTATAGACCTGTTTTAACAAATGCAGTTATTAAAGTATATATTGCTTTATTAACTAATAGAAAAATAAGTGAAAATAAGTTCAGTTATTCTTTGGGTTTACTTGCAAAAATTCAATTCTGTAAACCTTTATTTCTCTCTTTAAAGAGTTAGAATTCTATCTATTTCTTCAGTTATTTTTTTTTCTGTAATGAAAATATTTGTTACAGTTTTAGATGTACATAAAGTAGGGGAGAAAACACCCATGACCCTTCCAGTTAAAGATTGTTTTCTTTTTCAATCCCATATCTTCAGTTTCTTAAAATATTTAAAATTTTTTCCTTATGAAATACTTTGAACATAGAGAAGACAACAATATTTAAAACATTCATCTACCTACTTGATATTTTGCTAATTTTGCTTTAGGTCATGTTTTTAAAAATAAGATGTTACTTTAAAGTTTCCCTTTACACTTTCTCCAAAACATCTCTCTTCTACTCTCCCTCCTCAGAAGTAACTATTTGGAAGCTGATATATCCTCTTCCTTTTGTATTTTTTTTAAAGTTAAACATATTTTTAGAAATTGTGTTTTTATATAAAGTAGCACATGTACAGTTTTTAAAACTTGAGAAAAAAAATCTGAACAGCATTCTTACAGTCAGATATCATCAGTTTTAGCATTTAATGTGTATCCTTCTTGATCTTTCATATGTGTGTATAAAATGTATTATAGATGAAAAAATTCCTTCTATTACTAACTTGCTAAGATTTTTGTTTTAAATCACAGTGTAGAATTTTATCAAATGTCTTTTTTTTTTTTGCTTCTCATTTAATTAACATGGAAAATTACATTTATATATTTTTTCTGTTATACTACTCTTACGACGTGCTTTTCTGGGAGAAGTGCTGCTTGTGATATAGGTTTTGTACATTGCTAAATTTCTTTTCCTGATATTTGGGATTTTTGAAGCAATATACATATGTAAGAATGGTGTGTAATGTAGTTATTTCAAGCTGTTCTTATCCAGTTTGGGGATCAAGATGATAAAAGTTCTCATGAATAATGACTTGGGGAATTTTTTCTCTTTTACAGATTATAATGAAGATAGGGAATATCTCTCTCTTTAAATTTGGTAGGTTATCACTTTTGAAACTTAGATCTAGTGCTTATTTCTGAATTTGTTTTTGTTTTTAAAATTTTTTTCTACTTATTCATTCATATATTGGTTCAGATCTTATACTTTTAGTTATTTTTAATCATTTATATTTTCTGGAAAATTATTTTATTCATTTTATCTCAGAGTTTGTATTTGTCAGTATTAGGTTTTTCATAGTATTGGGAGAAAAGGAAAGGTATACCCAACTGAATGCAGAATTTCAGAGAATAGTTAGAAGAGATAAGAAGGCTGTAAATGAACAGTGCAAAGAAACAGCAGAAAATAATAGAAAGAGTAAGACTAGAGATCTCTTCAAGAAAATTGGAGATATCAAGGGACTATTTCATGCAAGGATGGGCACAATAAATAGTAAGAGCCTAAAAACAGAGGAGATTTTGAAGAGGTAGAAAGAATACACAGAAGAACTGTACAAGAAAGGTCTTAATGACCCAGAAAACTATGATAGTGTGGTCATTCACCTAGAATAGGACATGCTGGAGTGTGAAGGAAGCATTGCTTTGAACAAAGCTAGTGAAGGTGATGGAATTCCAGCTGAGCTATTTCAAATCCTAAGAGATGATGCTGTTAATCAATGTGTCAGCAGATTTGGAAAACTCAGCAGTGGCCACAGGACTGAAAAGGTCAGTTTTCATTCCAATCCCAAAGAAGGGCAATGCCAAAGAATGTTCAAACTACTGCACAATTGCACTCATTTCACATGCTAGCAAGGTAGTGCTCAAAATCCTTCAAGCTAGGCTTCAGCAATGTGTGAACCAAGAACTTCCAGATGTTCTTGATTTAGAAAAAGCAGAGGAACCAGAGATCAAATTGCCAGTATTCATTGGATCACAGAGAAATCAAGAGAATTCCAGAAAAACATCTACTTTAGCTCTGACTGTGCTATAAAGTCTTTGACTGTGTGGACCACAACAAACAGTGGAAAATTCTCAGAGAGATGAGAATACCAGACCACCTTACTGGTCTTCTGAGAAACCTGTATGCAGGTCAAGAAGCAACAGTTAGAACCAGACATGGAAGAACAGATTGGTTCAAAATTGGGAAGGGACTACGACAAGGCTGTATATTGTCACCCTGCTTATGCAGAGTACATCATGTGAAATGCAGGGCTGGATGAATCACAAGCTGGAATCAAGATTGCCAGGAGAAATATCCATAACCTCAGATATGCAGATGATGCCACTCTAATGGCAGAAAGTGAAGAGGAACTGAAAAAGAGCCTCTTGATGAGGGTGAAAGAGGACAGTGAAAAAGCTGGCTGGAAGTTCAACATTTAAAAAAACCTGAGATCATGGCATCTGGTCCCATCACTTCATGGCAAATAGAAGGGGAAAAAGTGGAAGCAGTGACATTTTATTTTGGGGGGCTTCAAAATCACTGACTGCAGCCATGAAATTAAAAGATGCTTGCTCCTTGGAAGAAAAGCTATGACAAACCTAGGCAGTGTATTAAAAGGCAGAGACATCACTTTGCCAACGAAGGTCTGTATAGTCAAAGCTATGGTTTTTCCAGTGATCATGTAGAGATGTGAGAGAGAGACTGTAAAGGAAGTGGAGCACTGAAGAATAATGCTTTTGAATTATGGTTCTGTAGCATCGAAACATGTATATTATCTAGGGTGAAACAGATCACCAGCCCAGGTTGGGCTGGGGCCTGGTGCACTGGGAAGACCCAGAGGGATTGGGTGGAGAGGGAGGTGGGAGAGGGGACCGGGATGGGGAATACGTGTAAATCCATGGCTAATTCATTTCAATGTATGACAAAAACCACTGCAATGATGTAAAGTAATTAGCCTCCAACTAATAAAAATAAATGAAAAAAAAAAGAATTATGGTTCTGGAAAAGACTCTCGAGAATCCCTTGGACTGTAAGGAGATCAAGCCAGTCAGTCCTAAAGGAAGTAAACCCTGAATTCATTAGAAGATCTGTTGTGGAAGCTGACATTCTAATACTTTGGCCACCTAATGCAAAGAGCTGACTCATTGGAAAAGACCCTCATGCTGGGAAAGATTGAAGGCAAAAAGAGAAAGCAAAGCAAAGTTGCTCAGTCATATCCGACTCTTTGCGACCCCCATGGACTGTAGCCCACCAGGCTCCTCAATCCACAGAATTTTCCAGGCAAGAATTTTGGAGTGGGTTGCCATTTCCTTCTCCAGGGGATCTTCCCAACCCAGGGATTGAACCCGGGTCTCCCGCATTGCAGGCAGATGCTTTACCATCTGAGCCACCTGAAAAGGGGGTGGCAGAGGATGAGAGGGTGAGATGGCATCACTGATTCAATGGACATCAATTTGAACAAACTCCAGGAGACAGTGGAGGACAGAGGAGTTGGTATGCCACAGTCCATGGGGCCACAAAGAGACTCATATGACTGAGCAACTGAATAACAACAAATGATTTTAAAATTTCTATTACTTCTAAAGGTATATGCCCCATTTTTATTCCTAATACAGTTAATATGTTCCTCTTCTTCTTGATAAAGCTTGCCAAAAAATGTAGCATGTATGGAAGCTGTGTTATTTATAGGTTCAGAATTAAAAAACTAAAATTGGTTCAGGTTTGTTTTACCTTTCTGGTGATTGTTTTGGTGTTTTTACATTAAGTAAAAAATCCTCTCTAATGCTTTTGTCTTAAAGCCTATTTAATCTATACTACTTTTATTTTTTTCTTTTGCCTGATATATTTTTTCCTTTAGTTTCATCTTTTTTGTGTTAATGTTTTCTACCTCTGTGCTTGTACAATATTTGACTAAATTTTTAAAACAAATCCAGCATAAGAATATTTTGTTCCACGTTTATTTACTACATTTGTTGGCATTACTGAGATAGATAGATCTACGTGGGTTATTTTTTTAGAACAAAGTTATTATCACCTTTTCTCTGCCTTTTTTTCATCCTGCTTCTTACTGTCTACCCTACCTTTGCATTGATTTCAGAATGACAGATTCTACTACTCTTCTTTTAGAGTTTAGCCTCAAATTTCTAAGATAATCTGTATTTGAATTAAGGGAGTCTAAAGTCTTACTCCTTGGAAGGAAAGTTATGACCAACCTAGATAGCATATTACAAAGCAGAGACATTACTTTGCCAACAAAGGTCCGTCTGGTCAAGGCTATGGTTTTTCCGGTGGTCATGTATGGATGTGAGAGTTGGACTGTGAAGAAAGCTGAGCACCGAAGAATTGATGCTTTTGAACTGTGGTGTTGAAGAAGACTCTTGAGAGTCCCTTGGACTGCAAGGAGATCCAACCAGTCCATCCTAAATGAGATCAGCCCTGGGTGTTTGTTGGAAGGACTGATGCTGAAGCTGAAACTCCAGAACTTTGGCCACCTCATGCAAAGATTTGACTCATTGGAAAAGACCCAGATGCTGGGCGGGATTGGGGGCAGGAGGAGAAGGGGATGACAGAGGATGAGATGGTTGGATGGCATCACCGACTCGATGGACATGGGTTTGAATAAACTCTGGGAGTTTGTGATGGACAGGGAGGCCTGACGTGCTGCGATTCATGGGGTCGCAAAGAGTCAGACACAATTGAGCAACTGAACTGAACTAAACTGAAAGTCTTAATACCTGTGTTTTTTCAAATTCTATCAGGACAGTGAAACATTTTCTCTAGTCTCATGTCATCATATTATTGTTGTCTGTTTTAATTTACCTTATTTTAAAACTCCTCAATTCTTTAATCATTTTTATGAGGTTTATAATTAGTTTCTTGGCACATTGTTATTACTTGCATATCACTATTATTCATTATCATCCACCTTTCCTTCAGGGTTCACTTTCTTTCTTATCCTTTTGGTCATCCTTCCAATGAGGACTTTTGAGTAGTTAATTTTCTAGTCTTTCTATATAATTTATCTTCATTCTTGAGTGATAATTTTACTGAGTCTTGGATTCCAGGTTGACAGTTATTATCGTTTAGAATTTGCTTTTCTCTTTTAACCTCCAGTAGCTTTTTAAACATTTTGTTTGAGTTCAGTGGTTTCTTGTTTTGCCTCTAAGTGTCTAAAGGTACACTTATTTAAATTAACTTTTTATATGGGGTTAATTTTAAGATCATAGAAAGTTGCAAATATATACATAGTTCTAACAACACTCTCATACTCTTTATCCAGATTCACCTTTTGTTAACATTAGCCCCATTTGTCTTATGTACACATATTCTTTCTCTGTCTTGTATGAACACAAACATACATGTGCACATACATACACATGCAATTTTTTTCTCAACTATTTGAGAGAAAGTTCTATGTGTTTCCTCAGTTGCTTAGTTGTGTCCGACCCTTTGTAATCCTATGAACTGTAACCTGCTGAGCTCCGCTGTCCATGGCATTCTCCAGGCAAGAATTCTGGCATGGATTGCATTTCCTGCTTCAGGGGATCTTCCCAACCCAGGGATCAAACCCATGTCTCTTATGTCTCCAGCATTGGCAGGCAGATTCTTTACCACTGCACCACCTGGCAAGCTCCCGCAAGTTCTATACCTATGCTTTTTACCTCTAAATGCATTACTTTTATTTCCTAAGAGTAAGGATATGTCCTTGTATAAACATAGTACAATTATGATATAGATTTACATTTATAAAATAATTTTCTAGAATCTCTCCACAATATATTGGTTCTTTCCAGTTGATGTAATAATGTCTTTTATACCACTTTTCTGCTGTGGTACAAGATTCAATCTAGAGTCAAGTATTGTGTTGGTTTTCCGGATATCGTTAGCCTCCTTTAATCTGGAACATTTCCTCATACTTTTGTAGTCTCTTTTATGACATTCACATTTAAAAAATTTTAGTTCCCTGACCAGGGGTTGAACTCATGTCCCCTGATTGGAACGCAGTCTTAACCACTGGATCACCAGGGAAGTCTCAACATTCATGTTTTTGAAGAATATGGTACCCCATCCCTTTTCATTTAATAGAATATTGTTAATTTGCATTTCTATGATGTTTTCTTATTATACTGAGGTTTTTGTATTCTTCTCCAGAATACTGAATAAGTGATATGATATTTCCTTGTTAGTTGATGTTAATTTTAATCACCTTGCCAATGTGTTGTTTGATAAAATTACTATTTTTCTTCTTCAGTGAAACCAAGAAGCAATCTGTAGTGAGCCACTTGGGATGTATAAATCTTTTTCCCTGTTAAAATTTAACATCCACTGATGATTCTTTTGTAATTCAATCTTTATCATGATGGTCTTCCAGCTCTAATCTCTCTTTTTATATCTTCAGTTCTGGAAAATTTGTAACCTTTTTGTTTTGTTTTTAATATTGTTTTTCCCCATTTTGTCATTATCTTCTAAATTCCTATTCAGTTCAGTTCAGTTCAGTCACTCAGTCGTGTCCGACTCCTTGTGACCCCATGAACCGCAGCATGCCAGGTCTCCCTGTCCATCACCAATTCCCGGAGTCCATCCAAACCCATGTCCATCAAGTCGATGATGCCATCCAACCATAAAACTGTTTATAAAGAATATGGATGGCCAATAAATATACAAATTAACTTCAGGATTATTAATCCAGGAAATACAAATTAAAATAGTAAAATTCTGTTTTTTGCTAGTCCACAGATTTTAAAATGTCAGTATCTAGTCATTCCAACAATATAGTAAAATAAAGGCACTAGACTTTTAAAGAGAATGTAATTGTTACAGTCTTTCCAGAGGGCATTTTGGTAATGCTTTTCAAAAGCTTTAAAATCATATAAATGTCTATCAGTCTAGAAACTTCATTTCTTTACATTTACCCTGAGGAAGTAATATAAAACTAAGCTGAAATGTGTATATAATAGGATGTCCACCATAGGAGAAATTGAAAACGCTTGGAGGTTGAGAAGCAGAATATGGTTAAATAAATTATGATAATTTATTGTAGAATAAATTTGGCAGTGTTAACTCCTCTTCAGTTTTTTGGAATAGTTTGAGAAGGATAGGTATAAGTTCTTGACATGTTTGGTAGATTTCCCCCATGAAGCCATCTGGGCCTGGACTTTTATTTTCTGGGTA
The DNA here is from genome assembly GCF_023699985.2 of Odocoileus virginianus. NCBI lineage: Eukaryota > Metazoa > Chordata > Mammalia > Artiodactyla > Cervidae > Odocoileus > Odocoileus virginianus. Next base: position 5,864,287 of record NC_069692.1, on the reverse strand, counting down.
TTGTTTTTATTATGAATTTTTATTTAAAAATTCTGTTTTGCTTCTAGTGATTGGTCTATTTAAATCACCTATTTCTGCTTGACTCAGACTTGGCAGACTGAGTGCTTCTAGAAATTTGTCCATTTCTACCAGATTGTCCAGTTTGTTGACATATAACTATTCATAGTGTTTTCTTACAATTTTTTGTATCTCTGTTGTGTTGGTTGTTATTTATCATTTTTCATTGCTTATTTACTTGAGTCCTCTTTCTTTTCTTCTTGGTGATCCCAGTTAAAGGTTTATCAATTTTATCTTTAAAAAAAAAAAAAAAAGCCCTTGTTTTCATTTGTTCTTTTCTACTGTTTCTTATAAATCTTTATTTCCTCTCTGATTTGTATTATTTCCTTACTTTTGCTGACTTTGGCCTTTGTTCTTTCTCTTATTCTTTAAGGTGGTAAGTTAGGTTGTTTGAGATTTTTCTTGCTCTTGAGGAAGGCCCATATCACTATGAACTTTCCTCTAAGGGTTCCTTTTTGGTGTGTTTTGGAAAGTTGTATTTTCATTTTCATTTGTCTCTAGGTATTTCTGATTTCCTATTTGATTTTATCATTGACTCATTGGGTTTTTTTTATTAGTATTAATATGTTATTTAATCTCTATATGTTCTTTAGCTACTTTTCTTTCTGTAGTTGATTTCTAGTTTCATACTGTTGTGGTTGGAAAAGATGCTTGGAGTAATTTGTGTCTTAAATTTGTTGAGGCTTGTTTTGTGATTTTGGTATGTGACCTATACTGGAAGACATTCCATGTGCATATGATATGAATGTGTATTCTGCTTTTTTTTGCATGTAGCTTCATGTAGGTATCAATTAAGATTAATTGGTCTGTTGTGTCATTTAAGGCTCCTGTGCCTTTTTGGTTTTCAGTCTTGATTATCTGCCCATTGATGTCAGTGGATGCTAACATCTCATACTATTGTTGTATTATTATCAGTTTTGCTCTTTATGTTTGTTAGTATTTGCTTTATATGTTTAGGTGCTCCTGTATTGGGTGTGTATACATTAACAAGTGTAACACCCTCTTATTAAATTGATCCTTTTATCATTATACAAGGCCTTCCTTGCCTTCATTATAGTTTTTATTTTAAAGGGTGATGTGGTTTTGTGTGAGTATTCCTACCCACACTTTGTCATTTTTATTTGCATGAAACATCTTTTTTCATATTCTTACACACTTGTGTGTGTCTTCAGTCCTGAAGTGAGTCTCATACAGACAGCATATATAAGGGTCGTGGTTTTTGTTTTTAAATCTAGTCAGCCACCTATGTCTTTTGACCAGAGCATTTAGTCCATTGACATTTAAAGTAATTATTAACAGGCATGTACTTATTGCCATTTTATTGCTTGTTTTCTGGTTGTGGCTACCATGGGGTTCATATATGTTGACTCATAATTATATCTACTTGTTTTAAACTTGGATAATCTTCAATATTTGAACTTAAATGTTCAAACACATTCTGAAAGATCTATCTTTTTAAGCTGCATAACCCATGTTTTGTGTATTTGATATCACATTTTACATCTTCCTGCTTATTCCTTAACTGTTTGTTATAGTTGCTTTTCTACATTTTTCTTTTTTTTTTTCATTTTTCATCTTTTAATCTACATACTGCCTTTCCTACAGGGATTTTCTTACTTCGTTTCAATTTACACAAGACCCTTCAACATTTCCTTAGGGTAGTTTTCGTATGTTGAATTTTTTAACTTTTGGTTACCTGACAAGTTGTTTATCACTTCTATTCTAAATGATAAATATCTTTCAGAGCAGAATATCATAGGTTACAGGTTTTTCCCTTTAACTATATCATGTCACTCACTTCTAGCCTGCAGAGTTTCTGCAGAGAAATCAGCTGATAGCCTTATGGGGACTCCTTTCTCCTTTGCATATGACTCTTCTCTTGCTGCCTTTATAATTGTCTCTTTAACTTTTACTGTGTTATTGTACGTCTTGGTGTAGCTCTGTTTGGGTTCATCTTGTTTGGAACCCTCTGTGCTTTATCTGAATATCTGTTTCCTCCTTCAGGTTTGGGAAGTTTTCAGCCATACTTTCCTGGAATGAGCTGGGACTTCTCTCTGTGCAGTGGCTGTCACCTCTTTATCAGCATGGGGTCTGATCCCAAGTTGCCAGAGCAGAAGCTTTCCTGTCAGGCTCAAGCTGCCTCCGTTCCCTTTCAGCATGAGCGTTTCTCTCTCCTGGCACCAGGGCCTTTGCCCCCGAGCAGGAGTGCTGAAGCTGGTGGGGCCTGTTCACAGACAGAGGTTCAGCGCGCTGCTCAGACAGGTGTCTGTGGCTCCTTTAGATGCAACCCACGGTAGAGTCTTCTCCCTGGTCGTGGCCATCCCACACCCAGTGCCACGCTGTGGCAGGGACTGAGGAGGGATGGAGCATTTGCTTGGCTTTGGCTGGGCACACAGTGAAGTAGTTTCAGGAAACCCAGAAACCAGCCAGACCTCTCCTCAGAGGCACAGCAGGACCCCTCACAGCTGATCACTGTCCCCAGTCTCCACTTCTCTCCACAGGGGAGGAGGAGCCTGTGTGGTTTCTCTGTGTTTGTATGGCAGGGGATATTGAGGTGTGGTACAGTGGCTGCTCCCAGAAACATGTCCTGTTTCTGGGCACCGCTTTAAAAAGTGCCAAAAATGGCTGCTGCAGACCCACCTGGACCCTGCCGCCTCTGTGTCCCAAGGTTGAGTCTTTTCCCTGATCCTGGCTACCCCAGATTCATTACTGCATAGTGGCTCGGAGTGAGCAGGGCTTGACTGTTCACTGGCTTGAGCTGGGACCTGGAGGGACGTGGTTGTGGGAAACCAGGTAGCTGCTAGAGTGGACCTTTCTCCACCCTGCCTTAGAGGCAGGCCAGTGTTCATGTGCTGCTCTTTAGTGGAGTCCAGGGTCCCCCAGCCTTTCCATCTGTCCAAGCAGTCCAGGGTGCTTCTCTCCTCCACTAAGACCCTGGGACTGGGACCCCAGTCTGTGGCTCAACACACTTACTCCCCATGCAATTTCTCATTTCCTGAGTTCTCGCCCAGAAGCACAAGTCCCTACCCAATCACTTTTCATTCATTCCTCACAGCCTTGGTTGCACAGTCCTTTTTTGTTTCTAGTTAGTTTTCAGTGAGAATTATTCCATCTGTAGATGTATTTTTGATGTGTTCATTGGCGTAGGTGAGCTCCATGTCCCCTTAACTCCACCATCTTGATCTCCTTTCTTCCATGTTGGGAATTTGATTACTGATTCAGTCTCTTTACTCATTATTAGCCTATTCACATCTTATGTTTCTTCCTGATTCATTCTTGGTAGGTTGTATGTTTCATTTTTTCTAGGTTATGTAAATTTTTAGCACATAATTGTTCATACTAGTCACTTATGATTCAGAGCATTTCTGTAGTATTGGCTATAATTGCTCCTCTTTCATTTCCAATTCTTTTTTCCTTAGTCCAAGGTAAAGGTTTGTCAGTTTTATCTTTTCAAAGAACCAGCTCTTAGTTTCATTGATCCTTTCTGTTGTTTTCCTGGTCTCTATTTCAGTTACTTCCACTTTGATCTTTATTATTTCCTTCCTTTTGCTAATTTTGGTCTTATTCTTTAGCTCCTCAGAGTAAAGTTAGGTTGCTTATTTGAGGTCTTTCTAATTTCTAAATATATGCATTGATGCTCTAAACTTTGAATTTTCACTGCATCCCACAAGATTTGGTATGTTGTATTTAATATTTCCATTTGTGTTGGTTTTAAGATAATTTTTAAAATTTCCCTTTTGATTTCTTTTTTGACCTAGTGGTTTTTTAGAAGTGTGTTCTTTTATTTCCACATTTATAAATCTTTTCACTTTCTTCTTGTTGATTAATAGCACTAGAGGTAAAGAACCTACCTGTCAGTGCAGAAGACATAAGAGACAAGGGTTCAGCCCCTGGGTAGGGAAGATCCCCTGAGGAGGGCCTGGCAACCCACTCCAGTATTCTTGCCTGGAGAATCCCATGGACAAAGGAGCCTGGAGGGCTACAGTCCATAGGGTCGCAAAGAGGGTCAGACACGAGTGAAGTGACTTAGCACAAGCACCCAGGTGTAAGTGATCAGAAAAGAGAGTTGGTATGATTTCATTCTTAAATTTGCTAAGATTTGTTTTGTGATCAGTATAATCAGTCTTGGAGACTGTTTCATGTGTACTCGAGGAGAATAAGTATTCTGCTGCTGTTGGATGTAGTGTTCTGTATATATCTGTTATTTCATTTGTTCTAAAGTGTGGTTCCAGCATTTCCTTGTTGATTTTCTGTTTGGACAGTCTTTCCATGGCTGATAGGTGGTATTGAAGTTGCCTACTGTTATAGTATTGTTGCTGGTTTCTCCCTTAAGATCTATCAGTATTTAATTAATATGTTTCAGTGTTTGGGTGTTGAGAGTATATGTTACGATTGTTATGTCTTCTTATGTATTGACTACTTTATCATTGACCTTTGATTTTTGTTACCTTTTTTGGCTTGGAGTTTATTTTATCTAATACAAGTAAAACTATGCCACCTTCTTCTGGTTTCTGTTTGCTTAAAATACATATTCCATCCTTTCACTTTTATCTTGTATGTCTTTTGAGCTGAAATAAATAAAAACTGGGATGATGCTCTCTGCACCTTGAATAGTGCTGTGTAATTTTACACAGCAGTCTCAGTTTCTATTTGCTAAACAATGGTTCCCAAAGCCAGTGTTTCTCATCACATCCTTTAGCTGTCTTTTGCTTCCAATTTAAATGATTATCCATGTACTCTTCATGCAGCATTTATGTATAGATCATTGTGAAAAACAATGAAAGTGAAATAATAGGCTAAATATCTTACTAAATTGTTGATAAATCTATGTTCCATTTCATTCTATATTTGTGAACACTAAGCACAGTCTTAATTTGTGTGTCTTGTTAGGTACCACAAAAAATGTCATTTTGACATTGTGTGCAGTATTTTACTGTTGAATTATTTTTTAAGTATTTTTTCTATGTATTTATATACATGTCATAGGAATTATCAAGAAACCTTGAGCTAAGTAGTAACAGTTTCCAACGACAGTTGCTTGCTGAAAGGAAAAGGACATGTGAGGCTCATGATGAAAATAAACTTCTTCAAAAAGAACTACAAGGACTATATGACAAATTAAAGGTAAGAATTTTATTTTAAATTGCATCATTTCTCCCTATGATATATATTAGATGAAGACTCAATATTTTAACAGTTATTTATATTTGGAATTTTGATACAATATCATTTATAAAATTCTCATATTTTTGACACTTATAAAGAAAATATTTATTAATATAATCACTGTAACTAAAAATGAGACATTAGATTCACTAATGTAGATAGGAATGCTACAACTGAAAAAAGTTATAGAATCCTGGAAGAAAAATTATGGGTCTAGAGTCTTTCTCTGTTGCATTGGTTGAATAATCTAATGTTCTTCCTCATATAACCCCATGATTGATTATTTTTAAAGTTGTTTCAAATAATGCCCTTTTTTTCATAGTCTTTAGAGGAAACATTCAAATTATTTAATTTTGTTGAAGTAGATGTTCTTAATTCTATCCAGAAGTCACTGATGGGTTGACATGTTGTGCAACTTAAAGCGTTTATGCATTATCTTTCATAGAATTTTCATTTTGTTAATCAAATTTTCAGAGAGAAAGTCTTAGCTGCAAAATGGTGAAGAACACTTGTGTTTAAAAAAATGGTCTAATTTTTAACTCATCATTAATTTGGAACCCAAATTTGAGAGATGCTAATTAAATTCTCTGTCTCTGAGGCTAGGCCTGTAAGTCAGTTGAAAACAATAGGAGTGGGTAGAGAAAGACTTCTGCCTTATTCTGATTTTCTTGACTGCTACTGTGTATTGGATTTTTAATGGAGAATCATTGGTCTACCCTAACCTAAATGCCCTAAAAGCATTCCTTTCTATAGTTGGTAGTTACAAAGGGAAGCTGGACTTAGGTGTATTCCAATTTGATGAGGAAAATACCAGTGGACAAGATGAGGATTTTTATTTTAAACTGAAACTCTATACATTCTTAATTATATTGGGTTTGTTTTTAGGAAAAGGAGAGAGAACTGGACATAAAAAACATATATTCTAATCGTCTGCCAAAGACTTCTCCAAAGAAAGAAAAAGAATTTACATCAAGAAAAAATGGTATAGTAGTTATTATTGTTGAAAGACATATTGCAGTTTTTATTATTAATAAAATAATAAATTAATTTTTAGGTAGAAGGAAGATGAGGAGAAAGAACTTTATTGAAATAAATTTAAATTCCCTTATAGGTACTTTTCAGAAATCTTTCACTTTCTCAGTTTTTTCCCTTGAGGTCACTGAAATTATTTTTTACATGATTAAAATTTTTTTAATTGCAAGTTATTTGCTAATCTTTTATGAAAAAATATAAGCATACCCTAAATGGGATATTATAGTATAATGAATCTTTATTTATAAAGATTACCTACCTTTTAACTGTTATACATTTTACTAATTTTATTTCATCTAGTTTGTCTACTTTTTTCCTACCTTAGAGGAAATCCCAGCTGTTATTCATTTCACTCATAAATACTTTGGTGTTTTTATGCACATTCATACTTTTTTAAAAAACAAAAGTGTAGATTTCCTTCTTTTCTGAATTCCAAAAAGTTAAAAACATAAACTTTCTAAAAATAGGATTTATTTTTAGAAATAGGATTTATTTCTCAGAATTGCCTTCAAATCCTAGAAATAAAAAAGTAGTAATAGTGAGTAGTCATGGAGCTGAGAAACATGAGTTATCTCATGTAGAGCATGAACATATACCAGTTGAATTCCATATATCTTAGCACTGTACAATTAGAAAAATTCTTTTATAATTTTCATGGTAGCTGCATGCCAGAGTGATTTTACAAACCAGTGTACAAAAGGAGTACAAACCAGTGAAGACTTCAAGCTGGAGGACTATCCTATAACACCACAGACAGTTATGTGTTATGAAAACAAAAGGGAAGAACCTGAACGTCTTTCTTTGGTGAGTTTAGCAATATGATTAGGTACTAAACTCTAGGTGTGAAGTATTCCTAAATACACAATATCAAACATTTAAAAATATCAACAATGAAGTGAGTGCTGTAGCTGTATAAATATGCAACTAGCCTTTTATAAGGAAAAAGATAACATCTGTGCATTTTATTAAACTCCTTTGGATTGACTGTCAGTTAACACTATCTTTCAGGGGCTTCAGAAAAGTTATACTTTCTGGGCTGGAGAAAGAAGAAAAGTTTTTAAGTGTCTTACCTTTTATGCCTCTTAACAGATAGTCTCTAAAAATCCTTCTTGCTTTTGTGTTTAATAACCAACTATAGTAGCTTTCAAATGATTTGTCAGAATTTGACTATATCTTTTTGGACTCCTGCATAAGAGACTTTTATAGGTTAGATGAATGTTGAACAAAGTAATTGCAGTAGAATCTGACTTTATATCATTCAAATTAGAGTAGCATTGAGGAGCTCTGCGTTGGATCCTCATTAAAAAGGATTCATTGAGTACTGAAAGGTCCTTTTCTCTAACAGGGTTTTGTCTTTGGTGTTTACAGTTGAGGTCTCTTCCTGTGGTATAAAACAGAAAGGATGGACTAAATTAGTTCCTGTGTGTACTCCAGTTTTTTCCTTTATTTCATTTTGTTTTACAGTTTAAAAAAGTTATTGTATCTCTGTGTTTCTGCCTACATTTGAATATCATTGAAACTGTGTGTGCATGCTAAGTCAACGTGTCCAACTTAGTGACCCCATGGACTGTAGCCCACCAGGCTCCTCTGTCCATGGGATTCTCCAGGCAGGAATGCTGGAGTGGGTTGCCGTGCCCTTCTCCAGGGGATCTTCCCAACCCAGGGATCAAACTCGTGTCTCTTATGTCTCCTGCATTGGCAGTTGGGTTCTTTACAACTAGCGTGCCACCTGGAAAGCCCATCATTGAGACTAGATCTTACTAATTTTTTTTTTAAAGGTAAACTGTAGAATACCAAAGTATTCTTAATTTTAGAAAGGTAAAAAAAAAAAAATTGCTCTTTTTAAGAGTCAGCACATGTGAGACTGACATAAAATAATAAATTTCCTCAATCTTCAGATGAAAACAAAACAAAAAAAAAAAAGAGTCAGCACAAGCAGCAGCGATCTGGTATGGTGAAAGAGAGGATGTGGCCTTGGAGTTAGTGCTGCTTTTTATTTAAATTATGATCCTAACATTTTAGTGACTTGTATGACTTCTTGGAACATCAGTTTCCTAATCTATAAAACAAGGAGGGTTACCCTTCAGGTCTGTGGTAGTAACTAATCAGGAAGCTTATCCTGTAACTTTAAGGGGTCCCAGCAGATGGGAGCTGTTACTATTGGAAAGAGACCCAGAATACAGTGGCTTAAGCAAGATTCAAGATGCTTTCTCTGGTAGTAAACTGAAGGTCAGGGGATAGTCCAGGATAGGTAGAAAACTTTGTTCCATGGTAGCCATTCTTGGCCTGTTTTTCAGTCATAAAGAGTGTAACCTCATCTGTGTGGTTGGAATTGGCTTATGACACCTGGGAGGAGGAATAAGGAAGTGGAGGGCAAGCAGTTTTTGTTTAAATAAATGTAGTCAGAAGTTGCATCCATACTTCCACTCATGTTCCACTGGTCCTGTCTAGCTTCAGAGGAAGGCTAGCAAATGAGACCTCCAGTTAGGGAGCCCTATGCTCTGCTGAAACTCAAGGGATTCTGTAACTAAAAGGAAGAGGGAGGAAATGGAAACTAGGGGACAATTCTTTCTTCTTCATGCCCACTAATTATATATTCTACTTTTATTAAGAAAAATCACACACACATGTGAAAGGGACCATAAGAAACAATACATTTTAAGTTTACATTTTTAATTGATTTTAAATGTTATGAGATTTACTAACTGGAGGCCTTGGGCATAGTATAAACTTTAAAGATTGAGTGCATCACTTGGGCCTTTAATAGTTGTTGAATAAATAGCCTTTTCTTGTTAACTGAATTCATCAGATTTTGTTGTGAAATGTATGAAGTAAGGGTACTTTAGAATTTTATGTAGGATATTGGTTCTGATATGCCTTGCAAATGCCTCTTTAAAAATTTTAACTAAAGTAAGAATTTTGTGTTCTTGTGAAAATCTTCCAAAGGCAGTAACGTGTGGCTTGCTGCCTTAGAAATGGAAAATTTGCTTTAATTTCTAACTTAGTTGGAATAGGCTTAATGGGAGATAAATTTATAATACTTACTTTTCCCCCTTTTCCGGCATGTGAACTTGCATTTTTTTTTAAAAAACACATAATAGGATCTGGAATCTCAAAAGAGAGATAATCTTGGAGAAGCTGGGATTCTAAACCCAACTGTGGAAAGAGAAGACAAATTTGCTAAAGATCAAGGACTCCATGTTGTGAAACAGGATGTTGAGAAGCTGGATAATGGTAAGAGTTTAAGCAAATGATGAGTCAACGTCCCTTGGGAAAGAATGGGTTAATATCCCCTAATATCTTCCAGCTGAACAGTGAACTGGTTATACTGAACAAGAGAAGGTTGAGATAATAGTGGTAGGGGGGTTCTTATCAAGAGTCACAAACATCTGAATGAAGTTTTGAAGGAAAGAAAAAGAATGAAGACTTTAAGTCTTTAAGTATATTTTTTAAACACAGAATATCAAGTATAAAAATGAAATTTATAGTGAACTGATCATACACAAATTAGCTAAAACTGATTTGTAAATTAAGATGAGAGTTGTTTTCTTATTTGAAAATACTGACTACTATAAAATCCCATTTTAAAAATTTGATTTCATACAGGGTGGGAAAGAGAAGAACTTGCTAAAAAGCCAAAGGAAAAGACATCTTTGTTGGAGAGAGAAGGAAAGCCAGTGTTGGAAACTGGAAGATATCAAGTGGAAATGCACCAAGTTCAGAAAATTGATAAACTGGAAGAAGAGGAAGAAGAAAGGCTAAAAGAAATGCTACTTGCTAAACTGAATGAAATCAACAGAGAACAAGACTCTCAGAATGTAAAATATCCTTCTCTGCCATTGCTTCCTGACTTGAAGCCAAAACTGCATTCCCCAGAGAGAAACCCCAGAACACACACGTCCTCTGGATCCTCAGAGAGATTATTTAACGGGCATCATTTGCAAGACCTCAATCTTTCAACAACGAAAGGAGATGGTCAGAATCCAGGCCATACTCGAAGCCCAGCCTCTCCAGATGAGCTTGTGTTTGGTAGCTATGTGCCTTCATTTGCAAAAACATCAGCGAGGTCAAATCCAGTTAGCCAAAAAAGTGACCTTTTGGGTTTCTCAGGAAATAATACAGAGAAATTTAGTAAAGACAGTGTAGATTCAATTACCAGACAAGAAAGAAAAGCTACCCTGATGGAACAGCTGTTTGGTACCAGTGGTGGCAGCAGCCTTTCCTCTAAAAGCAGTGACCCAAATTCTCTGGCTGTCACTAAAGAAGACTGTGACCCTCTAAATTTTCTCCCTGGGGATAAAAACAGCTGGGGTAGGGAACATAGTGATGATGATGACTTTTTCCTCAGCGAAGGAAGAAGTTTTAATCCAAGTAGACACCGATTAAGACATGCAAACAGTAAACCAGCAGTAAAAGTAGTTGATTCTGTAGAAGATGAAATTGAAGAAGTAGTGCTGAGATGACTGACTAGAATGTTTTTTTCCAATTGTAATTATTAGGGTATTTTAATACAGTATTTATTATGAACATTTAGACTTTCTAATATTAAAAAGTCATCATTAACGGATAATTTTTAGTATATAAATACAGTGAAAAGTAGCTGATGCCACTAGTAGCTACACACATGTAGCTAGTTTGCCAATAAGGAAGGAGGCTCTTTTGAATGAAACCAGAAATAGAGATGTATCTTACTTTCTTTGTGCAAATAAAGATGTATCTCACTTCCTTTTTGCAAATAGGTTTTACCTCTTGAATCAACTCTATGAGGAGTTTTACTCCATTGGCATACACATTCATTTTCTGTGTTATCCCTATTATTTTTGGTCTTATCCTCACTGAGCTAAGTACAGTTTTCCCGCTGATGGTTGTGTGGAAATGGAGAGATGCTGTAGGGAGCTGGTGCTACTAGGAACCTCTCCACTGTGACTAGGAGTGAAGGGGGTCCCTTTCTTATATGCCAAGACTGAGCTACTCTTAAGTGGAAACAGTGACAACGTGAGAATTTCCCATTCTTCTGGAAGTAACCACAGTTAAATGGTACTGATTTTGCAGTGACAGAGTCTCATTATATCACTTACCTACAGCTGTGCTAACTAGGCTGAATTCCGAAGACGTCTTTCTGTTGGCATGAACAGTGCCCTCCCTGTCCTGGCTTCCAGAGGTTCCAGTGCAGTGTAATCGGTAATTCCTCTCCTTGAACTCCTAATGCTATCTGTATCTCAGTGACTGGTTGTGAGAGGTCATACCAAATGCACAGAATGGAAGAAATTTCACCCCACTAGAGCAGGATTTTCAACTCAATTATGATTCCAGAGTAACATAACTTGGAAATTTTAATATGTACTTTAAGATTTGAACTTACTGTCAAACCAAAGAGACAATGATCACATGATACCATTGGACTTAAGCGGACTAGTTTTAAAGCAGCCTTGGTGAAAAGTGTTTTACAGATGGAGCTCCTCCCTTGCTGAGTAGGGTGGAAGATGTTCTGTTGAAAAGTGTTAGTTTTTTTGCTGTTTCATAGCTCACTTCAGCTCCAGAGAGGAGTCAGGGACCTTGGATTATGCTGGGCATGAGTGGTCTCTAAGAAGCAGAAATATGCCAGTGGCCTAGGAGAAAACTCAGTGCAAATGAAGAGTGGTGGGAACAGTGTATCAGGGCAAGAATAAGTGGTGATTGGCACTTGTTCTGAAATGAACTGTTGTTTTCTAGAATTTGCTACATATTTGTTCATAGTAGGATTTCTGATGCCAGGCATACATACTGATCAGGGATTCGAGTTACTATCTTGAGTTCTTATAAATGCTTATTATTGAATATAATTTCGTAATTATCTGACAAGACTTACTGGTTAGGTCTCTAATTACAAGATGTACTACCTACATCTTCTAAATTGTGTTCCTGTTACCTACTAGGAACCGAATCTCTCAAAAGTGCTAAACTATATCAAATTTTTTTATAAAGAGATTTTTGGATTGATATAAATAAGCATTTACTATGTTGTAAGTCATTCTAATATATGTAAACCACAATATTTTTGTAATGCAGTTCTTGATAAAATATTATATATTAATTTTTTTCATAGCTGCTAATTTTTCAGCCAAAAGTATTCTCATTTTTAGGCTATTTTTGTATTAAAGGTTTTTTTCTTTCAAAAGTCCTTTAGTAAAGTTTTAAATTCAGATCATTTTAATTAGTCTCTTTTTTCTACTTGATGTTTTCCAATCTTTTTAAACAGATGTAATAACACAGAATTGTTAAAATTAAATCTAAAATTAAGTTATAGACTTGAAGCATTATGGAGTTAAGCATTAAAATTGGAGACTAAAATGTACAGAACAAGTTATTCTTTATGAACAAACCTTAATGGATAACTTTTTTTTCTAAATGTCAAGTTAAATTTATCTGTACTCCAAACTATTACTAATAAAAATTTAAAATATGCTGCGACTCTGTTTGAATGATACTTTCCTTAGGTCACTTAGGAAATATATAGTGGAAGTAAGACCTGAAGGGTTTTTATTTCCTTATTCACCTTTTTAATTTTCCTTTTCGGTATTTTTAGTTGAAGTAGATGAATTTTCCTTAAATCAGGTTAGACAGTATGCTTAGTCTTATCAGATAATTAGTTTTAATTAATCATTTCACCTGTAATAGCTATCATAATGGCATATATTGCTCATAATATTCAAAGGTAAGGAGGATTAAACTGAATCATAAACCCACTTCACGACTGACTCGCTGTTGTTCTGCTCCTCCTCTCCACCTCATTTTCAGACATACCTCACTTCTGCTGTCCTGGGCTGGGTGTTACTCGGGTAGAGCCTGCAAGTTGGCCTGGTGAAAAGGGGACGGGAAATTTGTGTTCCTGTGACAGTGTGGACTTTCTAGGATTAAAGAAGTTACTGTAAATTGTCAAGAAAGGATCTGCTCTTAAAGCTTTTTTTCCTTCTGCACAATAAGTGCCCCTTTCACATTAAAGTCCCCTTTTATATCACTTGAAAGTGCTTTTTTACTTTTGTGAAGAGCATGGCATGTACTCATTCATTAACTGAGTGCTTCCTGAGGGTGCCCTGCTCAGCATTAGGTGCCAGGAAGAGGAAAACCCTGCCACTCCCCCAGTGTGGACATGGAGCAAGGCCACCCCTGCCCTTTGTTCACTTCCTAGGTGTCCTTGGGTTCCTGCACTCACTGGTCTCTTATAATACTGCTTGGGCTTCCCAGGTGGTGCTAGTGGCAAAGAATCTGCCTGTTGATGCAACAGATACAGATTTAATCCTTGGGTCGGGAAGATGCCCTTGAGTGGAAAGTGGCAACCCACTCCAGTATTCTTTCCTGGAGAATCCCATGGACAGAGGAGCCTGGTGGGCTATAGTCCATGGGGCCACAAAGAGTCAGACGTGCTATGAGGAGTAAATACTTAGGTTAAGGTTTGGCAGGGTGCCTGGTACCTGACAAATAGTAAATTTCAACTGTCGTCACAGCTATTTATAGACTTCCTTTTAGGGAATAATTGGGAAAAAATAGAGCATAGATGTGTACATGATATACTGACACTATACTTTCTGTACAATATAAGCAAAAAGAGCTTCTAAACCTCTGAATTAAGAGAAAACATCTGTACCAAATAGATCGTGCCTCTTAGGCCTGCACTTGGCACATCCCTTACTGTATTCAGCGCTAACCATGCAGCATGATTGATGAGCTGCTTCCCTAATATACAAATGAGTAGAATAGCTAAATTTTGGAAAGGTTTTCTGAAGACAGGTTTAGTGACATAAGGAGGAGTGAGAGTTAGCCTCATAAAACAACAATGAAATCCAAAAACCCCAGGACTTCAATCACTTAATGTGACGATTTGTGTCCCAGAGCTCCCTCAATGTCTGTGTGTGTCCCTGGATACTGCCCTTCCCCTCTATAAGATGGGCTAATTATAGTCTCTAGCTTGTGGTACTTGCATATGTTAAACGAGTTGATGCATGAAAAACACTTAGAACTATCTGATGCTCAAGTTGTTGATATTTTGGAAAGGTAGTGGAGGAAAGGGGGAATGATGTGGTATTGTTGAATTCTATATGTGGCTGTTGGCATTTTTAATGTACATGCTCTATTTCATTGAATCCTCACAAAGTTTTTTTCTAAAGAAGGTACTTATGCTCTCCTTTTATCATTGAGACTAACAGGTTGCAATATGTGCCAAATCTATCATACACAGGTGATAGACTACATTCACTAGTCTCAGTTTATGTCCAGAGAAATAGAATATTTTAGGAAGAGTTTTGCATTAGTACTTTTTAAGTGGTAAAAGACAGATACCTAAATTTCTGAACCAGGAGATTATTTTGGCTTGAATCTGGAAGGTTCAAGAAAATGTAGTTTGCTCTGGAGATTAAAATAGGAGTGCTTACTCTGTCCACTTCTCAGCCTTGCTGGGTATCATTTCCAGTTTTAATTCTACGTTTGCTAATAGTATTGGAATTAGCAGCCTCAAGCCACAGCATCCCTTCAGCTTGCACCTATCTCAGAAAGAGAAAATCTTTTCTGTAGTTTTGGCAAAGCTCTGTTTGGCTAGTTGATGTAACATGCTCGCGGGTGGCAGGGGAGGGGTAGACACCCTAGTACATCTCTTCATGGAATGATCAGTATTGCTGTGGAATGGGGAAGGCATTTTTCTCTGATGACACTTTGGATACATAAAAACAAAACCATATTTACTACATTGCCCAATTTGTTAAAAATTAATGGCTATTGCCTGGTGGCTCAGATGGTAAAGAAACTGCCTGCAATGCAGGAGACTCAGGTTTGATCCTTGGGTTGGGGAAGATCCCCTGGAGAAGGGAATATCAAGAGAATTCCATGGACAGAGGAGCCTGGTAGGCTATAGTCCATGGGGTCACAAAGAGTTGGACACAACTAAGTAACACTTTCAAAGAAAAAAATATTGGAAGGTTCTCAGTGGAATAGTACTAGTTACTTACTCAACAAGCCTTATTCCTAGGAACAAGCCATTTTGGGGATAAAATCTTGCTATGAAGTTCATTTTGTTGTTAAAGGTGAGCAGTTTCAGCAATAGATGAGTCTGCAAGACATTTAAACTATGCTTTAGAGTTTATAGGAAAGGCTTAGACATCCAGATACATATTTTCTCATACAAATGCTACATTTGTGAAATCTACATCCATAGAAAACAAAGATATTCCACCTCAATCCAGAGCAGAACAAAAATTAGAAGTAAGTGGCCAGGGTAGGGGAGAAAGAACCCAGGCTTTGGGGTTGGGAGTTTGTAACTTAAACTACTTACTACTTTGGTCAAATAATTTTTCTTAAGGTTCCTCAGATGCAAAACAGGGCAGATCATATCTTACAAGGGTATTGTGAGGATGAATGAGATGATGCATTCTCCAGAGAATAAAGCTGTAGCATATCAGCAGAGGGAGAGCACCACCTCATCAGTATTTTACTTCTATCTCAACACCCCAGTCTTCTCTTTAACAAGAGACACTTGCTAATGTGGAGCCGAAGAAACTAAACGTGCTGTTTTACCCTGTGATCTGCCATCTTGGAAATGGCTCTTGTCTTTACAGACCCACGTGGAGGTTACGGTCTTTCGCAGAAGGCACTTTGCTGCTTCTGGGAATCAGCAGCCCTTGGGAGGAGTAGTTTTACACACATAGTTTTGCTTCACCAACCGTTTCCATGGAGGAGGAATAGATGGCAATCAGGAGCCCACACTGTGGTCTGCAGACAGCATTGAAATGCAGGGTGAAGCCTCCTGGCCTCGGAGCGAGGGTTGCCCTGAATAGCATGGCCAAACGTGGCTGCCTTGCCTCTCTCTTTAACTGACCTGAGTATCAGATTTCAGAATTCCTGTCCCACGTGATATGTGATATTGATCCTGGCTAGGTATACTTTTCACCCAATCTATATAAAACAGGACATCATAGATGTCAGATTTTTTTTTTTTTTAATCCTGATGAAAAGAACCCAAGAGTTACCTACCTAGGCAATCGTGGATACTGAGAACTGGGAACATCTGGGAGCAAAGGTGTAGTGGAGTCTTTTTTTCCTTCTCTAAGAACTTCCCCCTCTAAATCTTAAATTTAGCTTCAATATTTGCTTCTAGTCTCAATGATATCTGTAATATTTACTCTCCCTAAGCACTTACAGAGGAGCTCCTTGAAGTAATCAGCACAAATCTGTTCTAAAATATTTTCAGTCAAGAAGAAAATCTGTTCATGTTATCACCTCAAACATTATCACCAGGGTTCAGAATCAGTGCTGCCTGTAACTCTGAAGTCCAATTGTATAACAAATACGCACTCCTTGGTCCCAAGCAGGAAAGTATGGCATTTCCCTGGACAATAACCACAGTTTTCCTCTTGAAGAACAGACTCAGCATCATTTAAATAGACATTTGCTTCATACTTGCAGTAGTTCTCAAAGTGTCTCACCCCCCGACACACACCCCGCAGAGCTGCCGCAGTGTCCCCTGAG
This sequence comes from Odocoileus virginianus, assembly GCF_023699985.2. Lineage (NCBI taxonomy): Eukaryota > Metazoa > Chordata > Mammalia > Artiodactyla > Cervidae > Odocoileus > Odocoileus virginianus. The sequence goes on along the minus strand of NC_069692.1, from coordinate 5,847,538 downwards.
AACTTGTTAGAAATGCCAGCTCTTGGGCTCCTCTCCAGACCTCTGGAACCAGAAATTCCCAGGGATGAGACAGTCTATATGAAGAGTCCCTCTAGGGCATTTCAATGCAGCTCAAGTTTGAGAACCGTTGCTCTAAGGTAACACAAGGCGGTGAGGGTGGGGGGATGTTGCTCTTCAGACAGACATGGCTGCCTGCAGGATTTTGCAGCTTTGAATCCAGCACTTAAGACTTGGGGTCACAGTGTGCAGGTTCAGGATATGGACTCACCTTTGTCCATCACACTGCCTGCCACCTAGACTAGAAATAATCCACCTTTTCATGCCTATAACCAGATACGGTCTGTCAGCTCTCTGTGGATAATGTATCAGAAGGTTTGATCTAGTCTTCTAGTTCAAACTAGTCTTCTATCAGAAGATTTGAACTAGGAAAGCGAAATGCCTTTGAACAACCAGCGCCAAAAAGATTGGGTCACTCCTCCGTCACAGCCTATAACCCCCAAGCTGCCAGAAAAACCTTCTAAACATCCTCCAACACTCCCTGAAGCAAAACTAATCAATGGGGTTTACATCTGAATTCTTTGTGAACATACATTTTGTCATAGAAACACCTTTTTTTAATTTAATTTTTATTTTATATTCAAGTATAGTTGATGCAGGTGGTGCAATGGTAAAGAATCTGCCTGCCAATGCAAGAGACACGAATTTGATCCTTGGGTCAGGAAGATCCCCTGGAGTAGGAAATAGCAACCCACCCTAGTGTTCTTGCCTGGACCCTTTAAAATTTACAAAGCACTTTCCTAAGACCTTCCCTGGTGACTCAGATGGTAATGAATCTGCCTTCAGTGCAGGAGACCTGGATTCCATCCCTGGGTCAGGAAAATCTGGAGAAGGGAATAGCTACTCGATCCATCATTCTTGCCTGAAAAATTCCATGGACAGAGGAGCCTGGTGTGCTGCAGTCTGTGGGGTCGCAGAGAGTGGGACATGACTGAGCAGCTAACACTTTCACTTTTTTCACTTCACTGTTGATTTACAATGTTGTGTTACTTTCAGGTGTATAGCAAAGGGACTCGGTTACACATACAGTCACTCTTTTCAGATTCTTTTCCCATACAGGTTATTGGAGAATTTTGAATATAACTCCCTGCTATATAGTAGGTCCTTATTATTTATTTTATATGTAGTAATATGTATATGTTAATCCCAAACTCCTAATTTATTTTCCCTTTCCAAGACCCAGTCAATTTCTACAGTAAATAAATTTTAAATGGTCAATTTCAAACAGTAAATAAATAGATGTCATGGAGAAAATGTAAAGAATAGGAGCTGGTTGCCTATTCAGACCCTGAGAAAATAGGAAAAAGACTAATTGTCTTGGAGCAGGCTACTCAAAATATGATCTGTGGGCCTGTCCTTGTTACTGATATAAGTACTGCAATCAAGGGCAAACATTTAGGAACTTCTAGGGCAAGTTTATTGGATGAATTAGTCTGAGATTAGTAGCAAGTTTCTTAAATTTAAAAGTTCAGCTTTCTCAAAGTTTGAGAAGTATATGTGTGTGTGTGTGTGTGTGTGTGTGTGTGTACTTAATGACCCAGGCAAGTAGCTTCTGTACCTGAGGTTTAAGAAATATTAAAATTATCTAAAAGAAATTAGCCTGTATGCAGGGACTATGTTAAATAAAAATGAGACCTAAGTATTCAGATTTCTTGAGTCCATTCCTTAGTGGTGGTGAAGACAGATGTAAATATACAAGAATGCCTATAGATGTCCAGAGGAAGTTTTTTTTTTATAGATAAAGTAGGTCATGTTTTCACAAGTGTGGATTTTGTTTGCTATACAGAGTCTCCATCTGTCTTTCTCTGGCTTCTTTTAAAAAACAAAAAACCCGACCTCATCTAGGACAGGACTGTTTCTACATAATCTGTTATAAACAGATATAGATATAAACAGATACAGATGGGACCAAATATCAAGCCATGTAAAATAATGGGGGTGATTACTGGGTGTGGGGGTGATTACTGGGTGTGGGGGTGATTACTGGGGGTGGTTGAAGGAGATAGTGGTGATGAAATTAGCTCTATTTCCAAATGCATGGTCAAGAGAAATATGTTTCTCCAGGGCTTAGTCTCCTTAAAATACATCAATGCATCACCACTAGAAAACATGCATGTAGGCAGTACCTTGAAAATGTAGTAGGGTTTCAAGTTTATCAAGCTACTAGTATTCCAATGTAATTTCTGACCCTTAGACTAGCAAGCTCTTAGAGTAAATAAATTGGTTCTGACACCCCTACTATTATCATAACTTTACCAATTTCATTGCTACTCTTTTTGATAAACATGTTCCAGAGTAAAAATTTCTCTTTATAGTCAAGAAATTCTTCCCTTATGCCCTTTTACCAACAGTGCTAATTTTCAGCTGTGGGCTTAATTTCTGTTTCTGTTTCTAAGTATCTTTTTGATTAACTGCATAGTCTGCTGGAGACCGGCAGCTTAATTAAGCCGGTGTGTGTCGTCATCTGGGTCTTTCCTTAGTTCCTGGGGGGTTGCTGGGATACTCTCTTACAGGTACAATTCTCTGGACTAACTGTGAAACCCAGATTACCCAAAGTAGCATTTTTATTGATTCATAAAAATACAGGTCAGGATTACATTTAAATTTATAGCAAGATGAGTGTTATATATCTCTGGAGGCTTTAAATTTTATAGAAATGTGTGTAGGTACACTTACAAAGGTTGTGTTTTGAATAACACATTCTTAATAATTTAATGGATGAAAATTAGTCACTTTTTTGGGGGGGGGAATATTCCTTTGTGTTGCACAACATATATGGATTTAGCACTGAAAGAATTCTGAATTTTAAATTACCGTTAAGAAAGACATCTCTACTGTGTCTATAGTACTGCCAAAATCCTCTTGTGATTATTATAAATATTATTTATTGGTCTTTTCAACTCCAAAATTTCTTAAAATTGCCATCATCATCTCTGGTTGATTTAATGAAATAAAATCAAGAAACTTACAAAGAAAATCAATTTCATCTGTAATGGTTTGGTGTGATTGAACAGCTGTTTCGGAGGTTAAATTCTAGCAAATCGTTTTAACTGGTTGGTATTTCTTCTAACAATTGATTTATAGCTAATAAGTCTGGAAAATGACTGTGCCTAAATCTACTCGCTGCTCATCATCCGGGTGTTCACTTATTCATTTATTGAATAAGAGTTTATGGAGCTTCTATTATACAAAATGCAACTTACTAGAAGTCAAAGAGGACTTTTGATGACATAAGGGTTTCATTTTGGAACAATTACTTCTATACCAATGTGGAAACTGTTTAGGAATTGCAGATCAGAAAAAAAGAAGGATGCCACCAAGATGGTAACACAGATCATTCCTGACGTGACTCCCCTTCCCAAAAGAACAAGTAACAACTATGCAAGAAGAAGACATCACTGAGCAAATCTCAGAACACAGAAATGAGGCTGAAGCACGTCCTGCACCACACAGACCGAGACAGGCTGCATTCAAGGGTGAGAGGAACAGCTACGCACTGACCACAGGGCCCTTTCCCCAGTGTGGCCCACCCTGCCTACAGCTCCTCCAGTGGCAAAGGAGCGCACAGGGGTGACGTCCAGCACCCCCAGCACTGGGGGGTCACCTCTGGGAACTCCTGCTCTGGTTTCGCCCCGTGGGAATCACAGTGGACTCAACCACTAGGAGTCTGACTGGGACAGACAAAGGGAGGGGGGCCTCCCGCCAGCAGCAGTGGGGTCTTGGAGGACAGAGCGCACACAGGAAACCCAACCAGCGGCCTGCTCTGCTGCAGCCCAGCTGGCTGGCACAGTCTGGCCAGGGAACGCGGGTGCACCCAAGTCTGCCTAATTCAGGTCTCCAGATGAAGAGCTCTCCCAGCCCTGCAGCCTGGGCTGCCCACATCCAGCAGAGGAGCTGAGTTTTAGCCCCCCTCCCAATCCTCCATGGGGATCACGGCTCCCAGCCCCTCCTACCAGAAAGCCTCTTCAGGAAAAGTGGGGAGCTGTCTAAAGTGGGCTCTCCCAGCTCCACCCAGGCAGAAGTCGGGTCACAGCCCTGCCCACCGTGGAGTGTGGTCCCTGCCTGCCCCCATCTGACGGGAAGGGCTGACAAGAACACCCGAATATCTGGAAGCTGCACAACCCAGCAATTCTTGAGCTGATGGGCAGGTGAGCGGGCAGAACGGGTGGTCCCCAGAGCAAAGTCAGTAGCACCTGTTCAGCTGGTGAACCTGGGGCGCAGGCTGACTTGAGTCAAGACCACAAAGAGCACCAGTGGCCTTGGAGATACTTAGCTGATGAGCTCGGGTCAGGAAACGAACTCAGAGCCCCACTTGTTGGTGAAGACAGTGGTCAGCCTGCCTGATGAGGGAGCCTCAGCAGAGCACACAGCGGGCTGTGCAGCCCACCCGACAGCCCTGCTGACAGTTCAAGTGGCGCCTGAAGAGACAGTACAGCCCGTGTCTCTCCCCGTCTGCAGGGCAAAGCTGCTGGCCTCACCTGACCTGGATACTCAGCACACGCACTCTTGCCTGATTTAGGTCCCAAACAATGAGCCTCCCAGGCCCTGGGTCCAATCCTATAACCCCACGAGGGCAGGGACGCTAATTCATAGCCCGGCCCACTGCTGAGGATAGCACCCGGTCTGGACTGTCTGGTGAGACATCCATCGAAGCCAAGCAATAGCGAGGCCATCCTGCAGCCCAACCTGTGCAGGGAACCAAGCCAGCCGTCCACCCAGCTGCGCTCAGCCAGAGGCACACCCACCCCTCCTGACCTCAGAGCTCAAGTAGTTGCCTCAGCCAAAAACAGACCTTAAAAGCACCCCCCCCCCCCCATCCAAGGATGTGACCAGCAGAAGCATTCAGAAACATAAACTGAGCTGACTGGTGAAGAAACATCTCTGCCCAAGCAAACCTGGAAAGTTCAGAAGAGCACACCACTCAAACACAGAGATAACCGATGCCAAGAATCAAGGATCCAAAAAAAATAAAAATCAGGGAAATGTGACACCACTGAAGGAAAACTATTAAAGCTCCGCTAACTGACCGTAAGGAAATGGAAATCTATGAACTTTCAGTCAGAAGGATTCAAAATAATCAGTGTATAAACAAAACAAGAAGTTCGTAACAGAAACAATGAAAAGCAAACAGAAATTCGAGAGTTGAACACTAAAATAACTGAAGAATTCAGTAGAGAGCTTCAGAAGCAGAGATGACCATGTAGAAGAAGGAATCAGCAACCTGGAAGTAGGACACTTGAAATTATCCAGAGGAACCCAAAGAAAAAGGAAGGGAAAGGAGTGAAGAAAGCCTGTGGGACTTACGGGACAAAATGAAAAGAAACAATATTTGAGCTATGTGAATTCCAGAAGGAGAAGAGAATGAAAAAGGGGCAGAAAGTGTATTTAAAGCAGTCATGGTTGAAAACTTCCCAAATTTATGGCAAGAAACAGATGTCATCTAAGAGACCCACAAGACCCCTGTATGCTGAACCCTGATAAGGCTAGACTGAGATACACTGTGATTAAATTGTCAGAATTCAGACTTTGATAAAAGCAACAGAAAAAGGGAGGGAGAGAGTTACATAGAAGGGAAACCCCATAAGACTGTGGGTAGATTTCTCAACAGATCAACAGTGTGAACAGACAACTTATGGAATTGGACAGAATATTTGCAAACCATTTATCTGATGAGAGGTTAACATCTAAAATATATAATGAACTCATATAACCCAATAGCAAACTTCAAATAACCTCATTTAAAAATGGGCAAAATACATTCTTCCAAAGAAGATATTTGTCAGGCTATCAGGTACATGAAAATGCTCAACATCACTAGTCATTAGGGAAATACAAAATCAAAACCACAATGATAGACTACCTCACACCTGTTAAAATGGCACCATCAAAAAGACGAGAGATGACAAATGCTGGCGAGGATGTGGAGAATAGGGAATCCTTGTACACTGTGGGTGGGGTTGGAAAATGGTACAACCAGTATAGAAAAGAGCATGGAAGACCTTCAGAAAATTGAAAACAGAACTACCATATGATGTGGCAATTCTGCTTCTGAGACAAGGAAATGAGAAGAGACTCAAAAATAATATCTGCTCCCCCATGTAATAGTAGCTCTATTTACAATCGCCAAGACTTGGAAACACTACATGCCCACTGATGGATGAATAGATAAGGAAATTGTGAGGTTTATCTGTATCTATATCTATGTCTACATCTTCCCTGGTGGCTCAGCTAAAGAACCGCCTGCCAATGCAGGAGAGCCGAGAGATGTGGCTTCGATCCCTGGGTCAGGAAGATCCCCTGGAGGAGGGCAAGGCAACCCACTCCAGTTTCCTTCCCTGGAAAACTCCATGGACAGAGGAGCCTGGCAGGCTACAGTCGATGGGGTTGCAAGAGTTGGACATGCCTGAGCGCAGGTGCACACACACACACATCTACGTCTATATAGATATATTAAAACAGCCATAACAACCGAGGAGATTCTGCCATTTGCAACAACATGGCTGGACCTCAAGGGTATTACGCTTGGTGAAATTGAGCAAAATAACTCAGAGACAGACATACACCGTATGATCTCATTTTTATGTGGAATCTAAAAATGGACAAATAAGCTCATAGAAAAAGATAATGTGGTTAACAAAGAAGGCAGGATGAAGCAGGGGCAGAGGAATTAGAGGAAAGCAGTCAAAACTACAAACTTCTAGTTATAAGAAATCTAAGTATAAGGGATGTAGGGTATAATACAACGACTATAGTTAACCCTGTTGTATCTTATACACCTGGAGGAGGGCAATGTAACCCACTCCAGTATTCTTGCCTGGAGAACCCCATAGACAGAGGAGCCTGACAGGCTACAGTCCATGGGATTGCATGAGTCAGACACGACTAAGCAATTAACACATACACATATGTTATACATAACTATTATTGAAAGAGTAAATCCTTACAGTTTTCATCACAAGGATTTTTTTTTCTTTTTTGGCTTTTTTAAAAAAATTAAACTATAATCAGATGATGGATGTTAACAAAACCTATTGTGGTCATCATTTCACAATATACGTAAGTCAAACCATTATGCTGTATACCTTAAACTTATACAGTGATGTATGTCAATTATATGTCAATAAAACTGGAAAAATAGAAATAATGAGACAGAATCAATGGGAATGCCCTATGGATGAACTGAGTTACTTTGAGAGAACTCACAGCACTTGGTAACCCACTGGATATGGGAGTAGGGAGAGAGAAGAGGCGCCCTAAGTGAGGAGGCAACAGTGATGCAGGCTGAGATGGGGCCTGGACAGAGCAAGTGCCAGAGGCAGGAGGGGGGGGGGCATGCTGAGTTTGTCTTGGGTTGTCCACATGGACACGTCCAGCAAACTGAAGGAAGATCTACACCAGAGATACTGATTTGGGATTCAGTCACACATGTATGGGATTTGTAGCCATGGGTCTGCACAAAGCTCCGAAATATAAGTGGAAAAGTGAAAGTTGCTCAGTCGTGTCTGACTCTCTGCGACCACATGGACCATAGCCTGCTAGTCTTCTCTCTCCGTGGGATTCTCCGGGCCAGAATACTGGAGTGGGTTACTCATTCCTGTCTCCAGGGGATCTTTCCGACCCAGGGATCGAACCCAGGTCTCCCACCTTGTGGGTGGGTTCTTTACCATCTGAGCCACCAGGGAAGCCCTCCTAAATATGTAAAAGATGCAAATAGAAACATCAGTCAGAGCAGACATGATCCTGTCAGTTTCCCTAAATATCATTTCTCACTTTTGAGTTTCATGAATACCTGTGTTGTACGATTAATGAAGTTGCTGGACCTTTCTCCTTTCTTTTGCCCTTCAAATCCTACAAGGGAAGAAATGTATCTTTAAAAAAAAATTGAAGAGGCTCTCAGTTTTTTAACATTGTTATGAAGTTGAATTCTCTGATTCTCTAAAGGCTTTGATCCATAATCATTTGCCTCTGCTAAACTTTGCAAGAGCGATTAAGGACATTTAATTATTTTTCTAGTGCTTCAGAAGAAACAAATTCATTGAGGAAATAGACAATACAGATAGGGAAAAAATGGTGTGTGTGTTATGTGTGTCTATTATTGAACTTTGTGACTTGTTCTAATGATCTGCCTTTTCCTACACCAGTACCACAGATCTTACTGTTGCATCTTTTTTTTTTTTAATTAAACATTTTTGCCTAGGTAATACCTTCCATGGTTCAACAATTAAAATATGAAAAGGTTTCCTTTCCTTGTCCCTAAACAGTTACACAGAGGCACACATATAACTATGAGAATCCTTCCAGAATTTATGCAAATACAAATGATAAGAATTCTTATTCTTACTCTTGTAAATAAAACAGAGCATAATTTATATACTGTTGTGAACCTTGACTTATTCTTCACTTAATATATTCTTGGCGATTGTGATAGCTCATTTTATGTGTCAACTTGGCTAGCTGTGGTACCTAGTTATTCAATCAAACACTAGTCTAGAGGAGAACACCACGTGAGGATGCAGGCAGGTATTAAAGTGATGTCTGCAGGTGAAGAAGCACCAAGGATTGCCTGCAACCAGTAGTATCTAGGAGGAAGACATGAAGCAAACTTTCCAGGATCTTCAGAGGGGATGTGTACACGCTCAGTCGCTCAGTCCTGTCTGACTGTTTGAGACCTCATAGACTGTAGCCTCCCAGTCTCCTCTGTCCCTGGGATTCTCCAGGCAAGAATACTGGAGTGGGTTGCCATTTCAGCTAACAGGCGGTCTTCCCAACCCAGGGATAGAACCCGCATATCCTGTATCTCCTGCATGTGTAGGCGGGTTCTTTACCACTGAGCCACCTGGGAAACCCTGAAAAGGAATGTGGCCCTAAAAACATCTTGATTTCAGACTTCTCATCTCCAGTAAAAGGACAAATTTCTGTTGTTTTAAAGCCACTCAGTTTGTGGTGATTTGTTACCACAGCTCTGAGAAACTAACACAATGATCTTTTTACATTGTTACATAGAAAGTATCCTTATTTTTTAAAAATAGCTTCTTGCCAGAAGATACATCATTTGTTACTTTGACAGATATTACAGTATTACTGTCCACGGTTTTAACCAATTCATACTCTTATCAGCAATATAAGTGCCTGTTCTGCCTTTCTGAAGATCTCTAATATGGCTTTTATTTGTATTTCTCCTACCAAATGTGGGATTGTGTTTAAGAGTCATTCGCATTTCTGAAATGCCCATTCATATTTGTTTCCATTTTATAGTAGGTTATTAATCTTTATTTCTAGGGTTTATTTACATATTAGATAGATTAGCTCTTCACCTGTGATATGACTTAGAAACTTTTCCCCACATTATCCCTTTTCTTTTGACTTGCTTATGTATTTTCTCTTTTCACATAATTCATTTTTATGCACTGGTCATTTATTTTGAATCACCATAGGGTTATAATTGGAGAAGGAAATGGCAACCCACTCCAGTATTCTTGCCTGGAGAATTCCGTGGACAGAGGAGCCTGCTGGGCTACAGTCTATGGGGTCGCAAAGAGTCGGACATGACTAAGCAAGTAACACGCACATAGGGTTATAATAGGATTCATCCTTATTTTCATCTAACAATTTCTTAATCTCATTTTCTATAGAATTTATACTCATATATGCTTCCCTGATGGCTCAGTGGTAAAGAATATGTCTGTCAACACAAGAGAGACGGGTTCAATCCCAGGGTCTGAAAGATCCCCTGGTGAAGGAAATGGCAACCCATTCCAGTATTCTTGACTTGGAAATCCCATGGGCAGAGAAGTCTGGTGGGTTACAGTCCATGGGGTTGCAAAGACTCAGACATGACTTAGAAGCAAGAACAACAATACTTGTATATACCGAGAGATATGGCTTCAACTTAATTATTTTCCCAAATGGCTATCCAATTGTCATGACACTATTTGTTAAGAGTTCATCTTTGGACCTTGATTTTAAATTCCATCTTTATTATATACCAAATTATTTTATCTATTTGGATGTATTCCTGGTATTTCTATTTTGTTCCTCTGGTTTTCTGTCTATGTACTTGCCAATATTACATTGCTTTAACTTTTGAAACCATAAAATACATTTTAATATCTAGTGGTCCTAGACCCTCCACCCCATTACTCATTTTATGTTTTTCAGAGCTTTCCTTGCTATATATTGCTTTCCACCTTATAACATTTAGAATCATTTTGTCTAGTTCTTTTAAAACTTTTTGGTATTTTTATTAAAATTATATTAAACTGATGCTTTTATAATATTTAGCTGACTTACCTAAGAATATAGTATGTGTTTCCATTTGTTCAATTTTTCTATCTTTCAGAATGTTTTACAGTTTTGTTATTGTTTTTGTATGTGCTTAATCACTCAGTCATGTCCAACTCTTTGTGACCCCATGGACTGCAGCCTACCAGGCTTCTCCATCTATGGGATTCTCTAGGCAAGAGTACTGGAGTGGGTTGCCATGTCCTCCTCCATGGGATCTTCCTGACCCAGGGATCAAACCCAGGCCTCCCGCATTGCAGGTGGATTCTTTACTGTCTGAGCCACTGGGGAAGTCTTGTTTTTGTATAGGCTCGCACATTTCTTGTTAAGTTCATTCCTAGGTTTTTAATATTTTTTGCTGCTACTGTAAATAGTAACTTTACTTTCATTATATATTTTATCTGATTATTATTTGTGTGTGTAAAAGCTGCTCTTCAAGATTTCCTGATTTGTGATTACTTTGATAACAGTAGTTTTAGCTCTTTGGTTTCATTCCACATCTCTAATTTCTTTTTTGTTAGTGACTGCATTGGCTCCTTTATCCTGCTCAGTTTTATATAATAGTTGTGATAGCAGTCATACTTGTTTTGCATACAATTTTTGATAGAAATATTCCTATTGTTTTCCCTTTAAGCATGATACTGACTTCTGGGCTGAAAAAGATTTCTTTTATCGTGTTAAGCAAATAATCATACTTTCCCATTTCTCTTGAGTATTTGTAATCAAAGTGATGATTGTTCAGCTGTTTTCCAAATGCTTTTTTGGTAACTGGTAACTATAGATAGGATTATATGATTGTCTCTTAAGGTCTAGTAATGCAGTAAATTATATTAGTATTAGTAGACAGTGTTTCTATTTCTCCTTATAGGTTCTGTAATTTTTGTTTATAAAATTGCAATAGCATTATTTGGTGCATGAAAGTTTCTTAATTACATGCTTACTGAGAATTATGCCCATTTAGGGTTAAGAAAGTCATTTTTGTGTGCGTATTGTTCAGTGCTTTTTGGTATGAATTCTACCTTTTTTTGGTATTAAGATCCTGACTCTATTTTTATTTGGGGAAGTCTTTCCTTAGTATTTATTTTGAAATGTTCCAGATTGTTTAATTTTTTTACACTTAAAACATTATACTTATTTATTTATCTTGGCTGCACTGGGTCTTCATTGTTATGCAAGAGTTTTCTCTAGTTTCGGAAAGTGAGGGCCATGTGGGTTTCTCAGTGTATGGCCCTCGTTGCAGAGTGCTGGCTCTAGGGCACATGCGGCTTAGTTGTTCTGCAGCCTGTGGAATCTTCCTGGACCAAGGATTGAACCCATGTCCCCTGCATTGGCAGGCAGGGTCTTAACCACTGGACAACCAGGGAAGTCCTAGATCATATTGTGTTAGATCTGACTTTTGTATAAAACATACAGTTGGGAATTATTTTGTGATCTAATCTGAGAATCTTTCTTTCAATACATAAAGTAAATTTACATTTATTGATGTTCAGATCAGCTTAATCTTTGTTCCCTTGTATTATTTTATGTATTCTGTCTTAGCAGTTTGTAAAATGTCTTGCGTTATGTGGCCTGTTTTCTTTGCATGTAAATATGCCTCTGTGTGTATATTTTGCCTGATATTAAGAGAGGTTTGTGGGTTTTCTTCCCCCTACTACCTAGTACCCTCACTTAATCTTCCATTACTGTGGACAATATCTACTAATTTCCTACCCTGCAGTGTTAAAAAAATTAGCATGTTTCTCCCCCCATCCCCTTTTCTTTTCTCCAACAAATTTTAGCTGATATTATCTTCTTGTTATATTGTTAAACGTTATTATATTTCTGCTTCTTGGGTCATTGGCCTTAAATGCTATCTTTTAATTCTAAACTATTACAGATGAAGAAATTAATGTTCTCACAATAGCTATTTCATTCTCCCTTCTTTCCCCAAGTTTTATTAGTTTTATCATTTCCCTAATACCAGGACGTAAAACATTTACACTCTGTTCTGACACCCTGCATTTGCTTTAGTCTTAATTTTAAAGTTAAATATACTCAGCGCTCGTAGGCAGCCATCCTTTCCTGGCAATATTCTGTCCTCTCTCTTGAGGTTCATCTCCCCACAGTGGGGTTCTTATTGCCACCTGACTGGTGAATTGGGTTTCAGATACCATCCTGAGGGTAAACTTTCCAGAACCTTGCTTGACCTAACTTGTATTCTTGGGAAAGGAGCAAGTGAGTCTGAGACAAGAGTTTGTGGACAAGGAGTTTTTTGGGAAGTGATACCAGAAGCAGATGGACTTCCCCAGTTGGTGAGACAGTAAATAATCCACCAGGAATACAGGAGAGGCAGAAGATGTGGGTTCAATACTGGGTTGGGAAGATCCCCTGCAAGAGAGCATGGCAACCCACTCCAGGATTCTTGCCTGGAGAATCCCATGGACAGAGGAGCCTGGCGGGCTACAGTCCAAAGGGTTGCAAAGAGTCAGACACGGCTGAAGTGACTGAGCATGCACGCACACACGAGGAGCGGGAGTGAGCGTCCAGGGGAAGAAGGGACATTTAACGCACGTGTACATTATTGAATTGATGATCCTTATGTGAAAATGGCCCTTGATTTTAGGACATTCTGAGAACTGCATTGAATGTGTCACAGAACTGTCTCCCCAAAGGACAGGAGTAAGAATTTCTTCTCCACTGACTCCCATCCCCATTGGTTGAGGTCTTAACTTACCCACATGTCCTGGTTGAGAATCCATGAGCCCTGAGTATGACCCACCCTTGAGGGGCATGGCTGTCCACACAAAACAAACTGAAGCCTGTGGGGAAATACTTGCTCAGATACAGATGGAATTAGAGGTGAAACCAAGAAGGATGCAAGGTGCACAGGCAGCATATGATGTAATTCATCTTAACTTTCTGAAACTGTGACTTGAATTGTCTCTTCCACTAGCAGGTTTTATTGTTATGGTTCAATTGCTAAGTTGCGTCTGACTCTTTGCGACCCCATGCACCGTAGCATGCCAGGCTCCTCTGTTCTCCTCTGTCTCACAGAGTTTGCTCAGATTCATGTCCATTGAGTTGCTGGTGCTATCTCACCACCTCATTATCTGCTGCCCTCTTCACTTCTGCCATCTATCTTTCCCAGCATCAGAGTCTTAGTTCTGAGTCAGCTCTTCGCAACAGGTGACCCACTGTATTGGAGCTTCAGCACCAGTCCTTCCAATAAATATTCAGGGTTGACTTCCTTTAGGATTGAATAGTTTGATCTCCTTGCAGTCCAAGGGCTTCTCATGAGTGATCTCCAGTGACACAATTTGAAAGCATTAATTCTTCGGTGTTCAGCCTTCTTTATGGTCCAGCTCTCACATCTATACATGACTACTGGAAAAACCATAGCATTGACTATACAGACCTTTGCCGGCAAAATGATGTCACTGCTTTTTAATATGCTGTCTAGGTTTGTCACAGCTTTTCTTTCAAGGAAGAAATGTCTTTTAATTTCTTGGCTGCAGTCATCTCACAGTGATTCTGGAGCCCAAGAAAATAACATATGTCACTGTTTCCACTTTTCCCCCTCCTATTTGCCATGAAGTGATGGGACTGGATGCCATGATCTTAGTTTTTTAATGTTGAGTTTCAAGCCAACTTTTTCACTCTCCTCTTTCACCCTCAGAAACTAGGATTACTTAATATTTTTGATTTATTTAAAATTTTAGTTTACTGTTATTTGTATTGGTAATTTTCAGTTTTGTTTTTTATAGTCATAGGATATAGCAAGTAGAATTGTCACTTGTTGAATTTTATTGAGTTTCTATTTGGGCCTTAGTATATGAATACATTTTGTAAATTTTCCTAGGAATACATAAAAAGAATGAGTATCCTCTCTGTTCACAGAGCACAAATTTCAACATACCTTTTCATTTCTATTCTTATTATTTGCTCAAATTATCTATCTCCTGTTCTGCTTTTTGTCCTTTCATTAAGGATGGAAACAATGTTTAAGTATTCCTTCTAGAATGTGGTTTTGTCAATTTCTGCTTATACATTGCTTTAATGCATTTTCATTAAAGTTAATGGCCCCCATTTTGGAGGTTTGGAGGGTATAATTACCCACAGCTCTCTCTTTTCTAGTTTGTAAACTAATTGGGAAAGATACTCAGAAGTCAGATTGAAATGAAATATTAACTTTGTTGTGTTCTAAACTGAACCGGAAGATTTAGCTTGGATTTCTGCCAAACTGGGCTTCCCTGGTGGCTCAGATGGTAAAGAATCCACCTGCAATGCAGAAGACATAGGGTTCGATCCCTGGATCAGGATCGCCTGGAGAAGGGAGAAGGGAGTGGCAATGCACTCTAGTATTCTTGCCTGAAGAATTCCATGGATAGAGGAGCCTGGCGGGCTACAAGTCCATGGGGTTGACAACAGTTGGACAGGACTGATCAACTAACACTTTCACTTCTAGCCAAATTATTTCCACTACTTACTGACTTCATTTAGCCATTAACTCAGCAGTGGCCAGAGGACTGGAAAAGGTCAGTTTTCATTCCAATCCCAAAGAAAGGCAATCCCAAAGAATGCTCAAACTACCACACAATTGCACTCATCTCACACACTAGTAAAGTAATGCTCAGAATTCTCCAAACCTGGCTTCAGCAATACGTGAATCGTGAACTTCCAGATGTTCAAGCTGGTTTTAGAAAAGGCAGAGGAACCAGAGATCAAATTGCCAACATCTGCTGGATCAGCGAAAAAGCAAGAGAGTTCCAGAAAAGCATCTATTTCTGCTTTATTGACTATGCCAAAGCCTTTGACTGTGTAGATCACAATAAACTGGAAAATTCTGAAAGAGATGGGAATATCAGATCACCTGACCTTCCTCTTGAGAAACCTGTATGCAGGTCAGGAAGCAACAGTTAGAACTGGACATGGAACAACAGACTGGTTCCAAATAGGAAAAGGAGTATGTCAAGGCTGTATATTGTCACCCTGCTCATTAAACTTATATGTACAGTACATCATGAGAAACGCTGGGCTGGAAGAAGCACAAGCTGGAATCAAGATTACCAGGAGAAATATCAATAACCTCAGATATGCAGATGACACCACCCTTATGGCAGAAAGTGAAGAACTAAAGAGCCTCTTGATGAAAGTGAAAGAGGAGAGTGAAAAAGTTGACTTAAAGCTCAACATTCAGAAAACTAAGATCATGGCATCTGGTCCCATCACCTCATGGGAAATAAATGGGGAAACAATGGAAACAGTCACTGACTTTAATTTGAGGGGCTCCAAAATCACTGCAGATGGTGACTGTAGCCATGAAATTAAAAGACACTTACTCCTTGGAAGAAAAGCTAATACCAACCTAGACAGCATATTAAAAAGCAGAGACATTACTTTGCCAACAAAGGTGTATCTCGTCAAGGCTATGGTTTTTCCAGTAGTCATGTATGGATGTGAGAGTTGGACTATAAGAAAGCTGAGGGCTGAAGAATTGATTCTTTTGAACTGTGGTGTTAGAGAAGACTCCTGAGACTTCGTTGGACTGCAAGGTGATTCAACCAGTCCATGCTAAAGGAGATCAGTCCTGAATGTTCATTGGAAGGACTGATGGTGAAGCTGAAACTCCAAAACTTTGGCCACCTGATGTGAAGAGCTGACTCATTGGAAAAGACCCTGAAACCAGGAAAGATTGAAGGCAGGAGGAGAAGGGGACAACAGAGGATGAGATAGTTGGATGGCATCACCGACTCAATGGAGATGAGTCTGAGTAAACTCCAGGAGTTGGTGATGGACAGGTAGGCCTGGCGTGCTCTAGTCCATGGGGTCGCAAGAGTCGGACACAACTGAGAGACTGAACTGAACTGAGCTGAATGGAGTAGCCAGAATGCAAAAGGCAGTAGCCCCAGGATTTCCATATTGTTGGGGTGATTTTGTATAGTGAAGTTGGCTGAGCATGGCAGGGAGCAGACCTCGAATCTAGGTCTGCAGAGCAAGCATACTGTTTCACTGTTCATTCTAGTGGCTTCAGTGGGGACATGGCAAGGTTTCCCCAAAGCCGCTGGCTAATGGAATCATTCTATGGTCCAGGGAGATTTCCAAGTGAAACTCATTACAGTTTTAGGTAGGTAGCTCTAAGAAATTGTGCCCAGAGAGGAGTTCATGAGCATACACTGACCCTTGTCTGATTTCATAGATCACAGAAGCCATCCCTTGGAAGGGACATCAGAAAGCAAAGGACAAAGTCCTTCTGCGAGGTCGGGCACTTCTATATAGGGAGGGAGAAAATGGCATCTCTCCTTCTGGTCATCATTGTGCAATTTTCAACAACATTAAAATCTCCCCTTTTCTCCAGATAATTATTTTACCTTGAGTTTTATATATGGGGTGTTGATATCAAGACCTCCAACTTCTTTATGGTGTGCATTTCTTATGATATCTTTGTTTATCCCTTGAATTAGCTTATTCATTCTGTATGATTTTGTTTTTGATAGATTTCTTATAAAAAGCATATAGCTGGATTTATTTAAAAGCCAGTGTGTTTTTGGTTTTTACACTTACAATTGTCATTATCCACTTTTATTTTACATCTGTTAAATAATGCTAGAATTTCTTGGTGCTTTTTCTCTATTAGGCTTTATTTCTCTCCTTATTTGAAAGCTATTAATCCTAATATTTTGCTGTTACTTTAGCATTAAATATGTATGGATGTATGTTTTTATGTGTATGAATATATTTATTTTGTAAATTTTCTTTTTAGCATCAAGAATGTATCTAATCAGTGTAGAATATAAAAATTAGCATACTTTCTTCATTCCTCCTCTTCACCTCCTGCCTTCAATCTTTCCCAGCATCAGGGTCTTTCCAATGAGTCAGTTCTTTGCATCAGGTGGCCAAAGTATGAAGACGACAAGAGAGGATGAGATGGATGGATGGACATGAGTTTGAGCAAGGATCAGGAGTTAGTGATAGACAGGGAAGCATGGCATGCTGCAGTCCATGGGGTCGCTTACAGTTGGATACAACTGAGTGACTGAACTGAGCTTCATTCCTCCTCTCCCACCTTTTAGCTTTTTGTTGAAGTATTATAGGATTTTAAATTTATACTGTTATTATTATCTTACTTTATCTTTCAAGACTTTTGCTTAACGTGCATTTTAAGTTTAGTAGCCATATTAACAATTATTTAGACTATTTTATTGGTTTTATTGTTTGCTGACTTTTCTTCTAAATCCTGTCTCTGCTTTCTAAATTCTGATTTTTTTGGTGCCTCAAATATTTCCCTACTAAGGTACTATAAATACTAAGTTGCTTTAAGAATAGTTCCTAGGACTATATTTTTTACATCAAATTGAAGTGCACTAGCATTTCCCAAATAATGACTGTCATTCTGAATGAGTTTGGGAAATACCAGGGTCAACAAAATTAAGCATGCTTCTTTATTGTAAGCTTCTCAGAGTCTGTACTGTGCAATTACATATTATGAATCTTTACATGGAACATACATCATTTCCAAAACTTGACACCAGTCCAATTCTCTTGCTGTTTAGTATTAGAGAGAAGAACTATTATTCTAATTCAAATCTCCTCCCCTTAGTAACTTCTTTTTTTTGCCTAGATTTTCTTTCTTTATTACTGAAATTAACATGTCAACAGGCCATGTTTACTGACGGCGTCTCTTATTTTTCCTGGTACTCAGTGTCTCAGAGTTTAGCATAAGACAGAAACCACTTTAGAGACTTTGAACAGAAAGGATTTAATACTGGGAATGAAGAGGTTGGGCTTCCTTGGTGGCTCAGCTGGTAAAGAATCCACCTGCAATGCAGGAGACCTGGGTTCAATCCCTGGGTTGGGAAGATCCCCTGGAGGAGGGCATGGCAACCAACTCCAGTATTCTTGCCTGCAGAATCCCACGGACAGAGGAGCCTGGCGGGCTACAGTCCATGGGGTCATGAAGCTGGACATGACTGAGTGACAAAGCATAGCACATATGAAGTGCTTATGAAAATAGAACTGGAGGAGCAAGGTCTAGACTGGACTCCTAAAACTCATTCCCAAAACACTGCCTGACTCATCACTGCACACAGTCAGTGGCTCCCTCTGACTTCAAGAATGCATTATCAGGGACTTCCCTGGTGGTCCAGTGGTTAAGACCCTGCCTTCCAATACAGTTAGTGCGGTTCAATCCCTGGTTGGGAGCTAAGATCCCACAGGCCTCACAGTAAAAAAATCAGGACATAAACAACAGAAGCAGTACTGTAACAAATTCATAAAGACTTTAAAAAATGGTCCACATTTAAAAAAAAAAAAAAAGAAAGGAAAAACAAAAAACAAAGGAACAAGTTATTGCTGCTGCAGTCAGGGAATTAAAAGCTGGTACTGGAATACCGTCACCATGATTGCTGGACACTGGAGCCCAGAGTTCAGTTCCTGCTGCCTTGGCAGTAAGTGGAAGCTGCATGTAGA
Source organism: Odocoileus virginianus (assembly GCF_023699985.2). NCBI lineage: Eukaryota > Metazoa > Chordata > Mammalia > Artiodactyla > Cervidae > Odocoileus > Odocoileus virginianus. The sequence goes on along the minus strand of NC_069692.1, from coordinate 5,828,755 downwards.
GTTTCCACAGTCTTGGCTGCCAGCAGAAAAAAACAAAGTGCCCTAAACTGAGAAAAGGTAGCTTTCACTTCACTGCATCCAGAACCCTAGGTACATGCAAGTCTGGGGAATGTCATCTTTAGCTTTCTAGTCTTTGGAATTCAGGAAACTGATGGGTTCCTGACCTGCGGAATCTTAGACAACTGGGGTGAGCCAGTCTAATGGAGGCCAAATGCCTCCAGGGATTGACCCTGTAACCTGTACAACTGCAGAAAATGTCCTCAGGGTTTATTTGCATTCTCTTTATCAGCAGGCTCAGAAAGCAGTTCTGTTTGCAGTGCATATTCTGAACCAAGGCTCATTTAGGTAACAGGGCCACGGACCCCTACCAGCTCTTCCTTCCTCATCCTGTCTTGCATGTGTGTGCTCAGTTGCTCAGTTGTGGCCGACTCTGTGTGACCCTATGGACTGTAGCCCACCAGGCTCTTCTGTCATGAGATTCACCAGGCAAGAATGGAACAAGTTGCCATTTCCTCCTCCAGGGGATCTTCCCGATCCAGGGATTGAACCCACATCTCCTGTGTCTCCTGCACTGGTAGGATTCTTTACAACTAACAACCCTGGGAAGCCTCCATCCTATCTCACTGCACTTCAAATCTATCCCAAACTGTTCCTATTCTTCCGGTCCCCAAAGCAATGTACAAATCCGGCAAAACAGAAGTAAAATGTGTGAGAATAATTGCCCCATTATCCAAAAGAAACATCATGAATGATTCTATCATTGTATAATTGAATGACTATGGTGTTATGGCAGAAGATTCCCATATACACAGGATACAGTCCTTTATCTAACTGATGTAGCGCTCATACCCTGTCACTCTGTACTCCCAGCCCAACACAGAGCAAAATCCTAGTATCAGGGTCAGTTTTCCTGAACAGCCAAAAGACCTGTGATGTACTCCTGAACATCCTACAGGAGATCTGAAAAGGTGCACATTTACTCACTGCTTTTCATCACCTACCCCTAAAAGCCACAAGAAAATGCTGTCCTTTTCAGCCCCAAATTCTTACCCAGACAGTGAACACTTCAAGATACTGTCTCTAGAAAGATCTTAGAGAGGGGAGACCAAGGGGGAGTTACTTTCGATCTCTTCTCATTAGTGTTAGTTCCTTTTTCAGATTGCATCAATCTCTTCTCCTTAGTGTTAGTTCCTTTTTCAGATTGTGTCACAGAAATCAACTGCAGGAAAGAAAGAGGATGGGTATACGACAGAAAGCAGAGAGCACAACTCACACAGTGGAGCCAAGGGTGGTCAGCCGGCCAAGTGTCTCAGACCCAATCATTTCATTTCTGCCTTGGTTTCCTAGCAGCGCTGTGGGGATAATAATCTTTGCTCTTTTACCTTGTGGAGTTGCAGTCCATGCCATGTTCAAGCAGGACAACCATACCAAGCAGCATAATAATAATCATTCACAAGACAAGGCAGAGCTGGTTTGTGACAGTGAGAAGAACCACTCCCAGTGGTTATGGAGTCAGTAGCGTGGGGGTTCCCTGGTGGCTCAGACGGTAGAGAGCTTACCTGCAATGCAGGAGACCCAGGTTCTATCTCTGAGTCAGGAAGATCCCCTGGAGAAAGGAAGAGCAACCCACTTCAGCACTCTCCGATGGAGAATTCCACGGATAGAGGAGCCTGATGGGCCAAGTCCATGGGGTCATACAGTCAGACACAACTGAGTGAATAACACACATAGTAACTTACCAGCCCCCTCTCCCACCCTCCCTGCTCAGGGCTGCAAGCTCTGACCTCAGACAGAGTTTAGTGCATAAAACAGAAATTACTGGGGACTTCCCCGGTGGTCCAGTGGCTAAGACTCCATGCTCCCAATGCACAGGGCCTGGTTCAATATCTGGTCAGAAAACTAGTTCCCACTTGTTGCAACTAAAAACCGATTCCATGTGCCACGACTAAAAGAGCCTTCATGCTGCAACGAAGACCCAGCAGAGCCAAACAAATAAATATTCAAAGAAAAAGTACTGCTTCTGTTCACTGGCCAAGGCACTGAAGGCAGACAGCTTCTGACCCTCAGGTGTACTTAGACTGTTTCTAGGTTAGAAGCTTTCTTGCTCACCCATCCAGAAACCCCCATGAGCAGAAACTCCATCAAGAGCCATTTTGTTTTTCCCCTAAGTGGAGGCTTGGTTCCAGAAAAGAATTCTGAAAATACTGGGAGAAGGCTGCCCACATCCCACCCCACACCGAGATGGGCAGTCAGAACCAGGGAGCTCTGTGATCCGGGCCCTGCCAGCTATTGTGTTGGGTGGTGGTGGTGTTATACCCTTAGAAGTACATCTTTGGCACCTACATTAAAATAGCCTCCAAGTTGAAAAGGATAAGTCATAGGAGGAGGGGTTTTTGTGTAACCTCCTGCCCTGGAGATTTAAAGAGATCTATAGTTTCCAGAATTTGCCTTTTCCAAGAGCTTTTGGAAGGGAAACTGAAATGAACATTTAAAACCCCCTGTAACTCTAGCCTGTGAAGTTCAAATGCATTCTAGGAGGCCCGTGAGTCAGTGTAGTGCTATAAGTGAGCCATTGGCTCCCGGTAGCTTCCACACACCTGCTGCTCTGATGATATACCTTTTAGCTTCAGTTGTAGTTTGGGGAACCTGCTAAGAATGACTCTAATTGCCGTAATTCTCCAGGCAAATGAGTCACATCTAATTAAGATGGTACTTGCTCTACTAACCACGGGCTTCCCTGGTGGCTCAATTGGTAAAGAATCTGCCTGCAATGTGAGAGACCTGGGTTTGATCCCTGGGTTGGGAACATCCTGGAGGAGGGCGTGGCAACCCATTCCAGTTCTCTTGTCTGGAGAATTCCCATGGAGAGAGGAGCCTGGTGGGCTGTGGTCCATGGGGTCGCAAAGAGTCAGACACAACTGGGCGACTAAGCATACACACTTACTACTAACGATAGCCATCTCTCCTGAACCGCCCCAAAAGGTAGGGGACAGCCCTACTGTGGCTGATGGATCATCTTAGCAGATTTTTAATTTCCTTTCATCTTTAACCTTACATATCTCCAGGTGTTTTAATATTCTAATCAATAAGTAGCAAAAAGGATCATGAGAAATTAAATGCTTATGAGGTTTCTTTCATATAATAGGCTCTGTTATTGTAATAGTTGACCTGCTCACATCACAGGGTCAGTGGGAGGCTCAATGCAGTCTTATATTTCGATTTGTCAGGTCTCACCTGCTAAAGGAGTGTGTGCTGAGTGCCAGCCTCACCATGATCTTTATTGTCTGACAAAACTGAACATGAAGACTGAAGCAGCAAGTTGCAGAGTGCATTTGTGAGCGAGAAAGCAAGGACCCACTCATGTGCATAAGGCAGGTGTGGCCTTGGGACAGGAGTGCACTCTGCAAGGAAGCCAATGAAAAGATCAAGCCCTGAGCGTTTGGAGTGGAAGCACTGACTCCAAGATCCTAGACCACCAGAGAACTAACCCAGGGAGTATCAAATAGTGAGAACTCACACTAAGGAAACCACTTGAATACAAGACCTGGCATCACCTAACCACCAGTAGCACCCTGTACAGGACACCTCATCTAAACAACAGACAAGACAAAAATACAAACCCAATCATCATTAGACAGGATTACCACCTCACTCAGCCTTGCCCATCAGAGGAAAAACAAACAAGCAAACAAATAAAAAGGTCAGCACAAATCTCACCCTATACGAAGCTCACACAAACCACCAGACCAACCGTAGGAGGGCAGAAACCAAAAGGAAGAAGGAATTCAACCTTGAAGCCGGGGAAAATGAGACCTCAAATACAATAAGTGAATATATATATATATATATATATATATATATATATATATATATATAAAATGAAAAGGCAGAGAAATACTGCATAAATGAAGGAACAAATTAGAAACACAGAAGTCCAAATAAATGAAGAGGAAATAGGCAAAGTACCTGAAAAAGAATTCAGAATCATGGTAGTAAAGATGATCAAAAACCTTGAAAACCAAATGGAGAAAATGCAAGAATCAATTAACAAAGATCTAGAAGAATTACAGAATAGACATACAGAGAAAAACAACACAATTACTGAAATTAAAATACTCTGGAAGGAATCAATAGCAGAATATCTGAAGCAGAAGAATGAATTAGTGAGCTGGAAGATAAAATGGTGGAAATAACTTCAGAAGAGCAGAATAAAGTAAAAACAATGAAAAGAACTGAGGATAGTCTCAGAGACCTCTGGGACAATATCAAATGCACCAACATTTGAATTATAGAGGTCCCAGAAAAAGAAGAGTAAAAAAGAAAGGGTGTGAGAAAATTTTTGAAGACTTTAGAGTTGAAAATTTCCCCAACATGGAAAAGGAAATAGTCAATCAAGTCCAAGAGGTGCAAAGAGTTCCATACAGGATAAACTCAAGGAGAAACACACCAAGACACATACTAATCAAACTAACAAAGACTAAACACAAAGAAAGAATATTAAAAGCAGCAAGGGAAAAGCAACAAGTAACATACAAGGGAAATCCCATATGCTTAACAGTTGATCTTTCAACAGAAGTTCTGCAGCCCAGAAGGGAATGGCAGGATATATTTAAAGTACTGAACAGGAAAAATCTATAGCAAAGATTACTATACCTGGCAAGGATCTCATTCAAAATTGATTCAGAAATAAAAAGCTTTTCAGACAAGCGAAAGTTAAGGGAATTCAGTACCACCAAACCAGCTTTACAACAAATGTTAAAGGGACTTATATAGTCAAGAAATACAAGAGAAGGAAAAAGATCTACAAAATCAACCCCAAACAATTAAGAAAATGGCAATAGGAATATATATATCAATAATTACTTTATATGTAAATAGATTAAATGCTCCAACCAGAAGACACAGGTTGGCTGAATGGATACAAAAACAAGACACATATATATGCTGTCTACAAGAAATCCACTTTAAATCTAAAGACACATATAGACTGAAAGTAAGAGGATGGAAAAATATATTCCATGCAAATGGGAAGCAAAAGAAAGCTGGAGTAGCAATCCTCATATCAGACAAAATAGACCTTAAAATAAAGAAGATTACAAGAGATAAGGAAGGACACTATTAATGATCAATCAATCAATCCAAGAGGAAGACGTAACAATTGTAAATATCTATGTACCCAACATAGGAGCACCTCAATACATAAGACAAACACTAACAGACATAAAAGGAGAAACTGACAAAAGTAGGAGACTTTAACACCCCACTCACACCAATGGACATATCATCAAAACAGAAAATTAATAAGGAAACACAAGTCTTAAATGATACATTAGATGAGACGGATCTCATTGATATATTCAGGACATTCCATCCAAATGCAGAAGAATACACATTCTTCTCAGGTGTACATGGAACATTCTCCAGGATAGACCACATCTTGGGTCACAAATCAAACTTCAGTAAATTTTAAAAAGTTGGAATCATATCAAGCATCTTCTCTCACCACAATGCTTTGAGACTAGATATCAATTACAAGGAAAAAACTGTAAGAAACACAAATACATGGACATTAAACAATACATTTCTAAATAACCAACAGGTTACTGAAGAAATCGAAAGAGAAATAAAAAAATTTCAAGAAAGAAATGACAATGAAAACATGACAACTCAAAACCTATGGGATGCAGCAAAAGCAGTTCTAAGAGGGAAGTTTATATCAATACAATTCTACCTCAAGAAACAAGAAAAACATCGAATAGACAACCTAACTTTACACCTAAAACAACTGGAAAAAGAAGAACAAAAAACAACCCCAACAATAGTACAAGGAAAGAAATCATAAAGATCCGAGCAGAAATAAAAGAAAAAGAAATGAAAGAAACAATAGTGAAGATTAATAAAACTAAAAGCTGGTTCTTTGAGACGATAAGCAAAATTGACTAACTTTTGGCCAGACTCATCAAGAAAAAAAGAGAAAAGAAATCAACAAAATTAGAAATGAAAAAGGAGAGGTTACAACAGATAATGCAGAAATAAAAAGAGTTACAAGAGATTATTATGAACAACTATATGGCAATAAAATGGATAACCTGGAAGAAATAGACAGGTTCTTAGAAAAGTTCAATCCTCCAAGACTGAACCAGGAAGAAACAGAAATTATGAACAACCCAATTACAAGCTCTGAAATCAAAACTGTGTTCAAAAATCTCCCCAAAACACAAAAGCCTAGGACCAGACGGCTTCACAGGAGAATTCTGTCAAACATTCAGAGAAGAGCTAATTCCTATCCTTCTAAAACTCTTTCAAAAATTTCAGAGGAAGGAACACTTCCAAACTCATTCTACAAGGCCACCATCACCCTGATATCAAAACCAGACAAAGACAACACAAAAAAAGAAAACTACAGACCAATATCACTGATGAACATAGATGCAAAAATCCTCCACAAAATTTTAGCAAACAGAATTCAGCAACACACCAAAAAGCTCATACACCATGATCAAGTCTGGTTTATTCCAGGGATGCAAGGATTCTTCAAAAAATGGAAATCAATTATGAAAGATAAAAACCACATGACAAACTCAATAGATGCAGAAAAAGTCCTTGACAAAATTCAGCGCCCATTTATGATTAAAACTCTTTAAAAAATGGGCATGGAAGGAACCTACCTCAAAATAGTAAAGGTCATATATAAGTCTACAGCAAACATTATTCTCAATGGTGAAAAACTGAAAGCATTCTCCCTAAGATCAGGAACAAGGCAAGGGAGCCCACTTTCCCCACTATTATTCAACATAGTTCTGGAAGTCCTATCTACAGCAAACAGGGAAGAAAAAGAAACAAAAGGAATCCAGATTGGAAATGAAAGAGTAAAGCTCTCACTATTTGCAGATGACATGATACTGTACATAGAAAACCCTAAAGATAGTATCAGAAAATTAGAGCTAATCAGCGAATTTAGCAAAGTTGCAGGCTACAAAATCAATACACAGAAATCACTTGCATTTCTATATACTAACAATGAAAAATCAGAAAGAGAAATTAAGGAATCAATCCCATTCACCATTGCAACAAAAAGAATTAAATATCTAGGAATAAACTTACCTAATGAGGCAAAGGAGAAGGCAATGGCACCCCACTCCAGTACTCTTGTCTGGAAAATCCCATGGATAGAGGAGCCTGGTAGGCTGCAGTCCATGGGGTCACTAAGAGTCAGACACCACTGAGCGACTTAGCAGCAGCAGCAAGGAGGCAAAAGACCTACACACAGAAAATTATAAGACACTAATGAAAGAAATCAAAGATTACATAAACAGATGGAGAGATATTCCATGTTCCTGGGTAGGAAGAATCAATATTGTGAAAATGACTATCCTACCAAATGCAATCTACAGATTCAGTGTGATCCCTGTCAAATTACCAATGGCACTTTTCACAGAACTAGAGCAAAAAATTTCACAAATCATATGGAAACACAAAAGACCCTGAATAGCCAAAGCAGTCTTGAGGAAGAATGGAGCTGGAGGAATCAACCATCCTGACTTCAGATTATACTCCAAAGCTACAGTCATCAAGACAGTATGGTACTGGCACAAAAACAGAAATATAGAACAATGGAACAAGATAGAAAGCCCAGAAATAAATCCATGCACCTGTGGGTATCTTATATTTGACATAGGAGGCAAGAATATACAATGGGGCACAGACAATCTCTTCAACAAATGGTGGTGGAAAATCTGGACAGCTACATGTAAAAGAACGAAATTCGAACACTTCCTAACACCATACACAAAGATAAACTCAAAATGGATTAAAGACCTAAATGTAAGACCAGAAACTATAAAACTCTTAGAGGAAAGCATAGGCAGAATACATAATGACATAAATCAAAGCAAGATCCTCTATGACCCACCGCCTAGAGTAACAGAAATAAAAATAAAAGTAAACAATTGGGACCTGATTAAACTTAAAAACTTTTGCACTGCAAAGGAAACTATAAACAAGGTGAAAGGACAACCCTCAGAATGGGAGAAAATAATAGCAAATGAAACAATGGACAAAGGATTAATTTCCAAAATATACAAGCAACTTATACAACTCAATACCAGAAAAAAAAAAAAAAAAACCAATCAAAAAGTGGGGGAAACACATAAACAAACATTTCTCCAAAGAAGACATACAGATGGCTAACAAACACATGAAAAGATGCTCAATATTGCTCATTATTGGAGAAATGCAAATCAAAACTACAATGAGATATCACCTCACACTGGTCAGAATGGCCATCATCAAAAAGTCTACAAACAATAAATGCTGGAGAGGGTGTGAAGAAAAGGGAACACTCTTGCACTGTTGGTGGGAATGTAAATGGATACAGCCACTATGGAAGACGGTATGGAGATTCCTTAAAAAACTAGGAATAAAACCATCATATGACCCAGCAATCCCACTTGTAGGCATACACCCTGAGGAAACCAAAATTGAAAGAGACCATGTATCCCATTGTTCCCTGCAGCACTATTTACAAATGCTAGAACATGGAAGCAACCTAGACATCCATCGACAGATGAATGGATAAAGAAATTTTGGTACATATACACAAAGGAATATTACTCAGCCATAAAAAGGAATGCCTTTGAGTCAGTTCTAATGAGGTGGATGAACAAGACCCTATTATATAGTGAAGTGTGTCAGAAAGAGAAAGATGAATATCGTATTCTAATGCATATATATGGAATCTAGAAAAATGGTAGTGAAGAATTTATTTACAGGGCAGCAATGGAGAAAGAGACATAGAGAATAGACTTGTGGACATGGGGAGAAGGGAGGAGAGGATGAGATGTATGGAAAGAGTAACTTGGAAACTTTCACTACCAAATGTAAAATAGATAGCTAATGGGAACTTGCTGTATGGCTAAGGAAACTCAAACAGGGTCTCTGTATCAACCTAGAGGGGTGAGATGGGGAGGGAGATGGGAGGGAAGCTCAAAAGGGAGGGGATATATGTATACCTATGGCTGATTCAGGTTAAGGTTTGATAGGAAACAACAAAATTCTGTAAAGCAGTTATCCTTCAATAAAAAATAAATTAAAAAAAAAGACTGAAGCAAAGTTTTCAAAACATACATAATGCTCTCTATGTGTAGTTTTGGCCACAGAAGAAATGAAATATTTTGAACTTTATCCTCAGCCATCTTATTATGACAATAACCTGCTTCAGCAATTTATATCTGGGATTAACATCTCCTGTACTTATTGACTTTTAATGTCTCCAGGGCAGATATTAATCTCCAAAGCTTATCCCATTCCTAATCAATAGTAACAAAATTGTGCCCAATATTTCTTGTAACATTATCAAGTCATTTGTGACTAATTCTCTGTGTATCATGTAAGATGGAGGAAAGATGAAAGATTAAATCACAAAATTAGATGGACAGATACAAATCCATAAATGTTTCATATCACTATTTTCTTTTAATTTATGTGTGTTTTAGCCAGACAAGACTGCCTGTCCCCTTTGAATTCAGCTGATTTGGCTGTCTTCCCAATATGCAGGTTCTACGAGTTGGCCCAGGGCAAAAAGCTGATGAGGCTTCCTTGGAACTCAGTCCTACACACTTTTTCCTTCCAGGTAGCACAGCTTCCCACCCAAGACACATACCTGGATTCCCTGCAGAAATTGTCACTTTTTCTCTTTCGGGGAACCTTCCATCTGGATGGTGATAACAGATCACAGTGAGCAGAAGAATGGTCTTTCTGCTCCAATAGTCCTGAATTGGGGTGGACAGCTCCCTAAGATACTTATGACAAGCACTGGACTGCATTCTTTTTATAAGTTTGAATTCATTTTTTGGATTTACAATTGAATAACATTTTAGCAGAATGGCTGCTGAATTAAACCTGGATATGGAATGTACCTCACATGGATTTCCTTTAGAGGGCACTATTGATTCTCTGGAACCATGGAAACCTTCGTGTTTCCTTGGTAAAGTTGGCCAATTCTGAAATCATATTGGGTTTCATATCTACTCATGCAGAGAATAGTAGTACAATACTCATTACCAAATACATACTTTCAAAAGATTGTCCATGTACAGAACATTTCAGAAGCTAAACCAGACAACTGGTTGTTAGGAGAAGTCAATATAACACATATAGTTCTATATTTGGAAACATCAACTGGTCTATTTGCTTTTGAAAATCCTCTAAATGGAAATTTCCTTTTATCTCGTGATGCGAAACAATCAATTCAGTCTTTTGTTTAGGAAGACAAATTAGCACCTTTTAGGAAACTAATGTTTCATTCTAGAAAGGGATAATTATTAACTTTTTTTTTTTGGAAGAAACCATATTTATGGTATTTTCATTCAGATATTTATTAAAGACTGGAGGTAAGTTTACTCAAATTTGTTCTTCAAATTTCTTGTGTTTCATAGCCTCTGTCAATTCACAGACTTTTGATAAAGGCCACAGGGAAAATTTTTCTTTTCTTTTTTCATTCTTTAAAGTAAACAGAAATAGAAATTTGTAAGCTAGTTCACTGCAGTCTATAATTTCAAAATAATAGGAAATTGAAAGTAGTTCAAAGCTCAGAAACACAATTTTTCAGACTATAAAATACATTCATGCCACCATCTACCAGAGTTCACTTACCTTTCATAGCCTAAGATACTATTTCAACACATGGGCCTCGTATAGTAATTTCTCACTACTTTACAAATATTCTGGGATAGTAATGGGTAAAGTAATTCCACAAATGTTTTGCAAAAAATAAATAATAAAAATGTCATTCATGTATGTAATAAAAATGAGAGAAAAAGTGATAGATCTTCAAAATTTAAATATAAGTTCATCAGACCAGCCTTTAAAACTCTTCCCAGGATGGTTCTAGTCTGTCTTCCTGGCCTCAGCTTTCTCTACCAGTAACCTGAGCTCCCAGCAAAAGGCACCACCCACCATTACCTGGACATTCATGCTTTTCCACATTCCTGCCTTTATTCACCCAGAGTCTTTCACTAGAAATGTATTCTCCGTTTCAGTTGCCACTCCAGAACCAAAAGAAGTCCAGTCCTTTGAGTGCTATTTTGAATACCCCCAGTTGAACTGAGGGTTTCCTCGTTGACTCAGTGGTAAAGAAATCTGCTTGCAATGCAGGCAGTTCAAACCCTGGGTTTGATTGCTGGGTTGGGAAGATCCTCTGGAGAAGGACACAGCAACCCACTCCAGTATTCTTGCCTGGGAAATTCACGGACAGAGGAGCCTGCTGGGCTTACAGTCCATTGGGTCGCAGAGAGTCAGATGCGACTTAGTGACTGAACAAGAACAACAGTTCAGATGTGCTCCCTTCAGAAGTGGTCTACCCATCCTGTGAATTTCCTTGGAGAGTCAGGCATCATTTCCATGTGAAAGTTTTATCCATTTTTTGTATTTAAGTGGTTTAGGTGGTCATTTCATCACTTTTCTAAACTCCAAATTTTTTAGAGCTCATTTCAGGATCTGTATCAAACTAAGTGTCCAACATGTGGTAAAAACTCACTACAGTAAGTCCCCTACATACTACCCTTCAAGTTTTGAACTTTCAAAGACAGAAACATGTGTGGGCATATCCAATCACATAAATTAGTTCACGTGTCTAGCATACAATGTCATAGGGGTGCATCTTCTACAAGTAGTTGTACTTCTAAGTACTCTACTGTACATAACTGTATAGAATACACTATCAAGCCCAGGATGTCTGGAAGCAAGCATAAAAGCAGGGGTGATGAAACTTATACTGCTAAGAAATGCCAAGTGATAATGATGGAAACAAAAGTAAAAATAATTGAAGAGAATGGAGTGAGGCAAAAAGATGGTAGACATTGCTCATTCTTATAACATGAATCATTCAACCATCAGCACAATTCTAAGGAACAAGGACAAGATCAATGAACACATGAAGTCTGCTGTGCCGATAATGTTGACAATAATATCAAAGAAACGTGGAAAATCGAGGCAATGAAGAAACTTCTCAATGTGTGGATGTAGGATCAGCATCAGAGTTGATGCTCTAAGCATCAGGTCTTGCTCAGATTAATGCTAATTCAAGAGAAAGCTAAAGACCTCTGAAGAAGAGACATGGAGAAGAATCAGATGGTGTATCCTTTAATGCCAGTCGTGGCAGGTTTTACGGGTTCAAGGCTAGAGTCAGCCTTCACAATGTAAAAGTAAGTGGCAAGGTAATAAGTGCAGATATGGTAGATGCTGGGAATTTCCTGAACTGCTTCAAGAAATTATTGACAAAGGCGTGTATTTACCTGAGCAGGTTTCTAGTACAGATGAGATAGGACTGCACTGCAAGAGGATGTCAGACTGAAGTTACATCAGTAAGGAGGAAAAGTTGATACCAGGCTATAAAACAGCAAAAGATAGGCTAACTCTGTTGTTTGGTGGCAATGCTTCTGGTGATATGAAGCTGAAGCCTCTCTTAGTTTATCACTCAGAGAACCCAAGAGCCCTTAGAAACATAGCCAAGGGCTCTCTTCCTGTTGTGTGAAGCATAACCCCAAAGCCTGAGTTGTTGTTTAGTCACTAAGTCGTGCCTAACTGTTTGTGACCCCATGGGCTGCAGCCCCCCAGGCTCTTCTGTCCATGGGATTTCCCAGGCAAGAAGACTGGAGTGGGTTGTTATTCCTTTCTCCAGGGGATCTTCCTGACCCAGGGATCAAATCCATGTCTCCTGCATTGGCGGGTGGATTCTTTACTGCTGAGCCACCAGGGAAGCCTCAAGCTTGGGTTACACAGGCCATTTTCCAGGACTGGTTTTCCACCACTTGACCCTGGGGATAGAGAAATATTACTTGGAGAAGGACATTCCATTCAACATGCTTTTGCTGTTTGACAGTGCTCTGGGCCACCTCCACCCACACATGACTTTCATCCCAATGTAAAAATAGTGCATCTGACACCGAATACTACGTCACTTATCCAACCTATGGAGCAGGGAACTATAGCGACTTTCAAAAAATATTATTTACATCACACTTTTTGTCAGGCAGTAATGGTGAGTAATGAATCAGAACAACCTTGTGACAATTTTGGAAAGACTAAAACATCTGCAAGGCCATAAAAGACATTGACTTTGGTGTGAGGTCACGGCTATCACCAAAGAACTTTTGCCTGAGTTTGTTCCCAATTTTCATGGAATTGAGGAGGTGGAGGAGGAGTCCAAAGAGGTCTTCAGCAACTTTGTGACCCTCAGCAAGAAGCTGGAGCTAGATCTGCCAGAGGACGACATCACTGAAGTCCTTGCTGTGAACATGAGGAGCTTACGAATGAAGACCTGATGGAATTGGAGGCCCAGAGAAAGGATGAAGAGAGACAAGAGAAAGAAGTAATGGGAGAACTGAAGAGATCCATGCTGCAGGAAATGACAAGGGGACTTTATCTGGGGAAGTGCTGTTAGATTTTGAGGCACAGAACCCAAACATAAAATGGTACAGGAAGGTTACAACAGCCATTCAGAATGAATCATGATATGGAGGAGGAAATGGCTACCCACTCCAGTATCCTTGCCTGGAAGATTCCACGGACAGAGGAGCCTGGCAGGCTACAGTCCATGGGGGTCTCAAAAAGTCAGACACGACTGAATGACCAAACAACAACGAGGCATTTGGACACCGGGTCTGCTCTGGATGACCTGTTTTAAGAGGTATGCCAACAATCCAACAACCTCCAGATAAGTGTGTCCGGGCCATGGAAAGGGTCAGGAAACCTCAAAAAACGATCAAATAAGCTAGGGATGTCACACTGAAGGAAAGAAGATTTAGGGAGAAGGAAGAGCAGTCTTTAAATAACTGAAGAGCAGTGATGTGTAAGGAATTGGATTTATTCTACCTGTCTCCCAAGGACAGAGGGGGCCTCAGCTAGTGGAACCTATAGGGAGGCAGGTAGGAGTTTCAGTTAAGAGGGAACTCCCAAATATTTGGGTCAGTCTGTAAATGGAGTGAGTTATCCAGTGACTTCATGAGTCATTGAATTCAATGACCTCAAAGTCCCTTCAACTCTAAGATTTAAGGATTTATCATCTTTCAGATGTTGTCTAGTTCATGCAGAGAGATCACTACTAATCTAGTGTAAACAGTCTGTCAGGCTTTTCAATGCATGTTTATCTGTATTTTGTTTTTAATTTTCATGTATTTACTTTTAGCTGGGCTGGGCCTTCACTGCTGCACACAGGCTACCCTCCAGTTGCAGGGTGTGGGCTGCTCACGGCGGGGGCTTCTCTTGTTGTAGAGTGTGGACTCAGCAGTTGTGTGTGGGCTGAGTTGCCGCTGGGGCATGTGGGATCCTCCTGGACCAGGGATCAAACCCATGCCCCTGCATTGGTAGGCAGATTCTTAACCATTGGACTACCAGGGAAGTCCTATATGTATTATTTATTCATATTCTATGTACTTTATCTTCATAAAATAAGAACTTTTCTGTGTATACTGATTATAATCTGATTTTTTTCTCTGAACACATACTGAATATTTTTCTGCATTATGACGTGAGGTGCATGCTATACAACTATGCAACCAGCCCCCTATTCTGGGATGCTTACATTGTATCCAATTTTTACATGATTATGAATAATCGTGTAATGAATCTTTCTATGTTCTCTTCAGCAAGAAGGAATTCATCTTTAAGGGAGAAGAGGTCTCATGACTATATCAAACAAACCAAGATTCAAGCCAAATAAAAGAGCTTACTCTGTCCCTGAAGAAGGAAATGGCAACCACTCCAGTATTCTTGCCTGGAAAATTCCATGGACAGAGGAACCTGGTGGGCTATAGTCCATGGGGTCGTAGAGTCGGCCACGACTGAGCACATCAGCTTGACATTTTAAAAGCATCTAATTTTCCTTAGCCTGGGAACATTTTGAGGTAGGAATTCTGGCTCTTAAATGTTCTTTGCAGCAGGGAACACACCAATCATTTTGTATGATTTTATATTTTTCCATTTATAAAATTGTCCGCTTCATGTTAAAATTGCCTCAGGGTTTGAGTACAAACTACAAAACATTTAATTAAAATATATAAAGCAGAACTCTAGAATGGAAGCAAAATCAATGTTAATGACAATATGAAAATACAATAGTGATTTTTGAGAACATCAGAGAAAACCCTAGGTTAGTTTTTAAAATACAGGATATGAAGTATTTCAAATTACAATTTCAAGTAATAAGATAAAGTACCACACGTGACCGCCTTAGATACAAATTGCATTATATTTAAATAATGCTGTTTACATTCCCTATTTATTTCACTTCACAATTCTGATGTAAGAGCACTGGAAGCACCACACTTAAATCAAGAGGGTTTTTTGCCCCAAGATCAAAAAGCAGATGTGGGTAGGTATGACCATATTTGAAAGGGTTTCCTCTGGCAAATAATGATTGTTTCTCTCAATTCAAGTCCTCTTATTTTTGTGCTGTTTGATTTTGTTAGATAAGTGCTTATGGAAAACATTTTATTTGCAAATAAAACCCTTTAGCATTTTTAATGTAGGCCTAAACCCAAAGCTGAGCCAAATCTACTTTTTTCCAAGAATTTTTTTTAAATGTTTAAGGCAGGCAACCCTCATGGAAATCTCGAGAGATATTTAAGCAAGCCTGAAGATGAGCTGTGATTCAAAGTGGTGGCTGATCTAGGAAGAAAACAGCTCCCCGTTATTGGAGAAGGCTTTCTCAAGGCTAAGCATTCACTGAAGGATGACCAAGAAAGGAATCACAGGTAAAACAAAAAGACGCCTGGGATGGTTTTAAAGGGAAATGTCTCAAGGCTTTGAGGCAGCCTGACCTGAATCAGTCATTTTTTTTGAGGTAACTTTTTTTTTTTTTAATATCTCATTGTTTAAGAATATCTGGCCCCAGAATAAGTCTTCAACAGTCCATCCCTGGCAGAGAGGGGTGGTCCCTATGTTACCAAGAAAATCAGACTTTTAGTCCTTGGCCCCCAGGATAAATTTTATTGTAATTTTCCAAGTTAATGGAACTTGCAGATAACATTCTCCAGGGACCTGGCACCATGAGATCTGCCCAGCGGCCTCCATGGAGTTCATCAAGCTGAGGATAAAGACATGTCACTGACCCTGTTCTCATTTCTTACAGTCCAGTCACTACGGACTGTAGCCTGATCTGACAGCAGCTGAGAAGAGGGTGTTTGGGACACAGATTGTTTTGAACCTTAAAGGATTTGGAGAAAGGAAGAAGGAAGGGACAGAAATGTGAGGGAGAAGGAAAAAATGGGTGAGAGAGTCTAACTTCAGTGTGTGGTAAAAAATTAACCATACCCAAAGGGAGGTCTGGCTTTTGCCCTTGGGAGGTGACCTCTGAACCCTTGAAATGTTGTGTATGATCAGACTGATGGCCACTGTCCAACAATGTGGCTCTCGGGGTGGAGGCTTTGCATCATGTGGTACAAGTGAGACCTCCAGAGGGGCTAAATACTGAAGTCAGCAATGTGGGTGGCCATTCAGGTCTATATGAGCTCTAACAAAAACTCTGGACACGAAGCCTTGGGTGAGCTTTGCTGGTTGGCGTGCTGCAGTCCATGGGGTCCCAAAGCGTCTGACACGACCGAGCGACTAAACAACAACAGTACTTTGTTCCCATTGTCTCACATTGTTCCTGGGAAAGTTAACATGTTCTACACTCCAGTTGGAAACTCTGGGTTCAGACCTCTTCTGGGCTCTGCCTCATGCATCTCTTCCCTTGGTTCACTTCCATCTGTATTGTTTCACTGTAATATATTATCACTCTGGTTTAACATGGACAATAGCTTTCAGTAAGTTCTGTGAGACTTTCTGGCAAATTATTGAAACTGAAGTTGGCCTTGGGTCCCCATAAACTTGCACTTGGGGTCAGCATGAGGGTGGTTTTGTGGTCAGCTCCCTAGCTCTGCACTTGGCAACCCTACAGCTCCCCGACATTGTTCCTTATCATGTTCCACCTGTGACCCGTCACCCCCTCTTTGGCCCCCATCCCACCAGTCTATAATCCAGCATGTCCACTGCTATATAAGATCACCCACCAAAATATTTCTCCTTAACCTTCCATTACACCCCCTTCAGGAGGAGCCAGCTGTCCCCGTCTCGCTGCTCCCCCCACTGGTTTCCCTCCCACATGGATATACCGTCTTGGGATAATTTTGTGGGGAGGGGTAATTTGTAAAAATCTTTTTATTTTGTATTGACGTATAGAGGATGAGACGGTTGGATGGCACTGCGGACTCAATGGACATGAGTTTGGGTAAGCTCCAGGAGTTGGTGATGGACAGGGAGGCCTGGCGTGCTGCAGTCCATGGGGTCACAAAGAGTCAGACATGACTGAGCAACTGAACTGAACTGAATAGCTAATTAACAATGCTGTGACAGCTTCAGGTGGACCACAAAGGGACTCAGCCACACACGTACATGGCTCCATTACCCCCTAAACTCCCCTTCTAACCAGGCTATCATATAACATTGAAAAGAGTTCCCTCTGCAATACAGTAGGTTCATTTGGGTGATATACTGTCTTTTCTCAGGATGCTTCTCTTCCTTGATTGTCCTTTTCCCCTCATTCAAATCCTACCCAGATGAACATTCAAAAAGAGAGGGAGAAAAACTACAATGTCTTGGAAAGCTTGCTTGAAATCAAGGTCAATTATAAACTAGTAGAACCCAAGGAGAGATAATATTCTACAGTAGAAGGTAAGAAAATAGAAACAATACTGGGTATCACCAGAATCCAAGCCACAAAATTCTTCATCTATTTCTCACAGTGACTGTAATTTGCCGATATTTGATTCTACTAAGGAGCCTCATTACCCCAGCGAAGAATGCCATGATTAGTGCTCTGTGCTCACCACTGTCTTCCTCACACCCAGGCAGCAGTAGAATGTTTGGGGTTTAAACATTCAACCTGTTCCAGGTGGTTGATATTTCTGATTCGAGGGTTCTCTGTGGATTTGATTGAAACATTATTTGTCCCACTCCCAATTTTCTGAATGTATTCTTTCTCTTTGTACAGATATAAGGATTAAAGTAAAAATACAGTTATACTGCATGGCTGGTGGCTCAGACAGTAAAGAATCTGCCTGCAATGTGGGGGGCCTGGGTTTGATCCCTGGGTCAGGAGGATCCCCTGGAAAAGGGAATGCCTACCCTCTCCAGTATTTTTGCCTGGAGAATCCCCTGGACAGAGGAGCCCAATGGGCTACAGTCTGTGGGGTTGCAAAGAGTTGGACACAACTCAGCAACTAACATACACAGTTTTAACCCAATAGCACCAAAACATAGAGACATACAAATGACCTAGAACCACCACAGCTTTTGAATTGCTGAAAAGGCCACTATGATATTTCTTTGCTTACCTGTATAATATGCACAGCCATTTCCCTAGGGCTCAGGTGGGGCTGGTGACATCAGAGATTGGTCATTTAAAGATCAGAGGATACACACATCTCGCCTAAAGCTGCACACTACTACAAGTTATCCATAATGGGTTAATTATGTGATTTATGTTATAAATATAATAGTAGAGTTACAAAATGTATAATCACTCAAAAAGGTCCTTTTGAAATAATTCCATGTCAGGCTTGCTTTCAATTCTGTAGTAAATGACCTTGTACCATTTCTGTACTTGTTTGTTCACAAACAAAGAATCTCTATGACATTTTAAAAAAAAACAAACCCTTTTTATCTCTCTGGGGAAATAAAGTTCTTAAAATGTCATGTCCTGACTTTAGTGGGATGTTTACAGATTTTTCCTGCTGCCCATTTATCTCAATATAGACGAGGGGGTGAGACATCTGAAAAGAGTGGGTTACTTGGCCTTGGACCTACTGAGAGTTCTGGTGGTTGCCCTGCCCTTGTGTTTAGGAAAACCCCAGTTCTTCAGCTTTGGGGGTGGGGGGGACTTTAACACAGCATACAGTTTTCCCACCTCTTTTCATTTCAGAGCTGCTCCAAAGTTCACATGTCCTTAGGCAACTGTCAGGTTTATCAGATAATGTATGAATAGCTGTCAGGTTTTTGCTAAGCTCACCACTGCCTCAAACACAGTTCAGCTGCTCCTTTCTCTCAAGGGGAGTCTTTCTAGCATCTTTCTTTCTTCCCCCATCGACATCAGTTGCCCTCTTCATCCCCCTGTACCTGCCTAGCCTCTTCCACACCTTTGACACCCAGATAATCTTTTTTCCTCCTGCATCAGGAAGGCCTCTCTGCGAAAACTCCTTCTAATTTTAATTTCTCACCTCTCTGACCTCCAAAGGAACTCATATATTCACACACTCACAAAGCGTTCAGTTGGAAGGGACTTGGGAGGCTTCTCCATTCAGCCTCCCTCTGAACGCAGAGCTCAGTCTGTGTCTGGACTGGGAGGAAATCACGCTGCGGCTGGCCAGTGTGCCTCTGGTCGGCTGTCCTGTTAGGCGTTTTCCCTCACATTGAGCGACGGCTGCTCCCTTCTGCCTCGGTCTGTCCTCCGCAGCAGAACCAGTCACAACGCAGGCAGTGTTTGTATTTTAAAGTTAGCAGATGAGTTCAGTGTGACTCTTGAAAATCTCAGTCATCACTCAGAAATAATAGTAAATCATTTCTGAATGATGGTGTACATAGTACATCATTGAGAAAATCCATCATGGCCCGTTCTTCCCTCCATTTTGGGGACAGATTTCAATTTCTTTGGCTGAATGGAGGCTGCAGTTGTTGACTTGCAATTAAAGGTCGTATATATAAAACACTTAAAAAGAAAGAATTACCATCACATTGATAAGAGAGACTGACAAGACACCTGAGACCAGTCAAAATGATGCTAGTATACATTCCTCCAGGACACACCTATTCCCTGTCATATATGATGGGGTATATATATTATATATGTGTGTGTGTGTGTATATATATATATATAGAAGTGGAAGTGCTAATCATTCAGTTGTGTCTGACTCCCTGTGACCCCATGGACCGTCAGGCTTCTCTGTCTGTGGGATTCTCCAGGCAAGAATACTGGAGTGGGTAGCCATTCCCTTCTCCAGGGGATCTTCCTGACTCAAGGGGGATTCAACCTAGGGTCTCCTGCATTGAAGGCAGATTCTTTACCATCTGAGCCACCAGGGAAGTGCCATACATACAAACACACACACACATATATTTAATTTTTTTCTTTCTTTTTTTTTTTTAAGTTTCTGGCCATGCCATGCGGCATGAGGGATCCTATTTCCCTGACCAGGGATTGAACCCACACCCTCTGCAGTGGAAGCCGGAGTGCCAGAGAAGTCCCCAGCTTCACATACTTAACGGTAAGCCTCCCCAATTATTTGTGTTGCTTTTGTTACTTCGATGATCCTCCCTGCCTCCCACTACTCCCCAGTGCCTTTGTTCTTTTACCAGACAGCTCTGATGTTGACGTTGTGAACGTTCTGGGTTTTCTGAGAAACAATATAGCTTCACGTTTAGAAATTTTCTGGTGAAAGTGGAGCAACCAAAAAAGAGAAGACAGTCCGGGAGGCAGAGAGAGAGGCAAAGTATTACACCTGGAGTTCAGGCAAGAGATCAGAAATGAAAACCTAAACATTTAGAACCATGCTTAGCAAGGTGACCATCTTGGCTTCCCAACGAGATTATATACGTTCCAGAGGCAGGACTGCGCCATATATTTCTCCGAAGCCTCACATCAGAACAGCTCAGCAAGAACTAAACATATATGTGCTTGATTACCAGTCAATCCAAGTTCTAGGGAGCCCAGAATAAAAACACAAGTAATTTGGAAAAGAGGGTGCTACTGTTGAGCGTGTTACATTCTTATGAACAAGAGAATCACTTTCATCTCCACTGGCCTCTAGACAGGGCTTCCCACGTGGCGCTAGTGGTAAAGAACCTGCCTGCCAATGCAGGAGACATGAGTCACAGGTTTGATCCCTGGATTGGGAAGATCCCTAGAGAAGGGCATGGCAACCCACTCCAGTATTCTTGCCTGGAGAATCCCATGGATGGAGGAGCCTGGTGGGCTACAGTCCAGAGAGTCACAGAGTTGGTCACAACTGAGGTGACTTAGCACGCGCACACACACACCTCTAGACAGGCCTGCACACATACATGCTCCCTGCACAGCCCTTGAAAGCAGGTCTGTGCAGAATCCCTCAGATGCAGGGAAGAGGACAGGTTGGTGGGGGGGGAGGGGTGCTCTCCACTCCGCCTCCAGCAAAGCAGCCCTGTTTTTAATCTATTCACACAGAGCCTTCTGGTAAGAATTTCTTTGACAAAAGCATTTGCAAGAAGTAGCATCTGGAAGATGACGATGAGGAAGAAGGGGAAGAGGGGAGAAAGAGGGGAAGAAGGAGGGGGAGGGATGGGGAGGAAGGGGAGGAGGTTATAACCCCACTCCAGCCGACAGGAGAAGACCACTGTGAAAGCCATCTGGACAAAGAAATCTCAGGCTGGGGCTGTCCAAGTCCTCATTCTCAGGGTTAATAGATAAAGGATATCCAGTCCGCCTCTTGCTTCCACTATGCTCACTTCAGTTCAGTCTCTCAGTCGTGTCCGACTCTTTGCGACCCCATGGACTGCAGCACACCAGGCCTCCCTGTCCATCACCAACTCCCAGAGTTTACTCAAATTCATGTCCATTGAGTGGGTGATGCCATCCAACCATCTCATTCTCTGTTGTCCCCTTCTCTTCCCACCTTCAATCTTTCTCAGCATAGGGGTCTTTTGAAATAAGTCAGCTCTCTGCTCAAGGTCCATCTAGTCAAGGCTATGGTTTTCCCAGTGGTCATGTATGGATGTGAGAGTTGGACTATAAACTGAGCGCCAGAGAATTGATGCTTTTGAACTGTGGTGTTGGAGAAGACTCTTGAGAGTCCCTTGGACTGCAAGGAGATCCAACGAGTCCATCCTAAAGGAGATCAGTCCTGGGTGTTCATTGGAAGGACTGATGTTGAAGCTGAAACTCCAATACTTTGGCCACCTCATGCGAAGAGTTGACTCATTGGAAAAGACCCTGATGCTGGAAAAGATTGAGGGCAGGAGGAGAAGGGGACGACAGAGGATGAGATGGTTGGATGGCATCACTGACTTGATGGACGTGGGTTTGGGTGGGCTCCGGGAGTTGGTGATGGACAGGGAGGCCCGGTGTGCTGCGGTTCATGGGGCTGCAAAGAGTCAGACACAACTGAGCAGCGCAACTGAACTGAATATTTTGTTGAACTCATAACATGTACCATGGGGCACCACTGAAGAAGAGAAAGCAACAGTATAGCTCTGGCAAGTCTAGATTTTGCACTTTGGAAAACTGAATACAATGCTTCTCTCTCCAGGGTCTGTCTCATGACAGAGAAGTCTTGATAATCTCTAGAATGTGTCTGATCTATGGTTCTGGTTCAGTGAAAAACCCAAACACTCCTTTGCAAGGGAGGATATACGCATGGCAGTTGGGCTGAGTAGTGAGATGTAAAAATAGAAGTTTGAACTCTAATGAGTGGAGGCAGGACCTGGGAGCACACAGCTGGGGGTGGGTGGGGTGTGAGACCCATCCAGTGACAACTGGCAGGTAAAGCTGAAGGGGGTGGGTGTCAACTGGGGAGCCCTAAGCACCCACCCAAACAACCTGGACTTTGTTCTCTGGGTAAATCCAGCTCTGCATATAAACTCTGTGACCTCAGGGAAGCTACTGCAAAATGGGATGGTAAGAAGAGGACCTACCTTCTAGGGCTGCTGTGAGAATTAAATTTGAGGAATGCAAAGCACTTAGTAAGTATACTGCTATCAGCAAAGTGAGAGGTATAATTAGGATATTGTTAGAGGGAATGGAAAGGAGCAATTAAATGTGAGCAGCGTTGTTAAGATGGAATATGATGATGACTGTCTGTGAAAGATATGATAGCCTCAAGATAACAGTGAGAAATCCCTTCATAATGACCTAGAGAAAGTGGTGTCATTAAAAGGAACAAAGCCAGAAGCGGGATAAGCCAACCTGGAGGACTCAAATTCACGAGCCTGTTTTGGGGTTTCTTGAATATGCTGACAAGACATCCTTATGTAGCTGTCCAGAAGATGAATGGCATTACAGGAATGAAACTAAAGATCAAGGCCAGGGCTGCCTACAGAGGCCACAGGTGTTTATGTGTCAGAATCGGTGTCTGAAGCTGTGACATTGACTGAGATCACCAAGAAGAGTGTGAAGGAAAAAATGACAGAAGACAGACATTTTGGGAAGTTGAGAAACGTCTCCCCCTCCCCCTTATTGAAAAGCTTTTTTAATTAAAGTATAGTTAATTTACAATGTTGTGTCAATTTCAAGTGTACAGCAAAGTGATTCAGTTACACATATACATATCTATTTTTTTTCAGCTTCTTTTCCATTACAAGATATTGAGTATAGAGAAAAGTCCCTTTAATAACTAGTTTTTAATTGTAAAATGTTATCTTTCCAGTATAGTTTAAGAATAAGGAGGGAGAAAGCTGTGTCTCAGGACTTTTAGGAACTTTTGAGCTATTATAGTAACACTTGCTCCCTGTAAATAATTCATAAATACAGGAAAGTGCGAGAGAAGGAATAATAGTAGCCCCAAAGCCCACTGTTAACATTTAAATACATTTACTTGCAGATAACTTTATCTCTGTCTTAATGAGAATTGTGTTATTTTAAAAGTTTTATATCCTAGTTTTCTTTGTGTAGAAATTGTCTGATGCTCCCAAGAGAACTTTCTCCTGTCACTAAAGATTTTAAGGAAGTATCATAGTGAATGGCTGTGTAGACCTTTTACACACATTTCTGAAAACAGAGAAGTCAAGCATGTCATCAAGTGGGGCATAAATATTTCTGTCTGAATTTGAGAGGGAAGTGGAGTAGCCAGGGCGTCCTGAGACATGACACCTCCCATCTCTATGGCAAGGCTTCTAGCATCTCACTCTAAGGAAGCAACCGCCTCATGGAACATGTAAGCTGGAATGAACAAGAACAGCTGCTAAAAAACCAAGGGTATTATTCACACTCAGTCATTGCCAATTAGAATTTTCTTTCTAGAAACAAGTATAATCCACCAGTGTTTGAACACCACTTCTGAAGAAAGGCATTCTTTGGCTCTTCAGCCAGTAGACTCTACCATCTTCCACATTAGTAGTAAAGACTCATCTCAATAGGTGACTTCAGCCTGACCAAGAGCATTGAGATTATCTCTCACACAATTTATAGCAATACTAGACGGGAAAAACGTGCTTATTAACTTTATTATCAGAATCTCACAAGTTAAACAGACGATTCGAGAGAAAGGAATTTGTAAATTGTTCCCCTAAGCTCATAAATCTGAGTTATCTGCAAAGGTGTAATACATCAACTTCTCCCGTTAAGTCTCTTTATCAAAACAATTCTACTTTGTTTACTCACCAGAAAACAGAAGAAGGTGAAATTAAAACTTTGTTGGCTTGTGATAATAAAACATACAGGCCAAATGATGGGAGGATCCATAAATTCCCCTTGAACCCTCCCTCTATCTGCTCAGGGGCAAGATAAATCTCTTAGCTAGCACATGTGATGGGTTCCCCAGGTTATTTATGTTCAGTAGATGCTACGGAATTGCTCAGATAATACAAAAGACAGGTTTATCAAAAGAAGGAGAAAAAAAAATTATTTTCAAAATGAATTTAGAATCTAAGTAAAATGATCTCTCTCCATTTTCTTTTATGTTTTTCAGGATTCATGTAGTTTGTATAGACAAAAGGCAGACTCTTGCAGAGAATGGAATATACCGGCCTTTTGACTGAAGCATAAAGTTGGCTTACAATCAAAGTATTTTTTAGATAATAACGTATTTGCTATTGAAATTCCAATTAAAACACAAGATTTCAGAATGACATATAAAGCAAAAGAAAATTGAAAATTTCAGCAAAAAGCTTTATTTCAAAGGAGATTAATATCTCATGTTCCCTGCTTTCTTGCCATGAGAAGAACACCCTTTGTTTAGCTGTTGGTCTAGGGAGAATGACAGGCTCTTGGAGCTGACCTGAGCCCAACCTGTAGTGTGAGGCAACTCTAAGCAATCCACAGGTGTGGAGTGAGAAATGAATGCTTATTGCTTTATGCTATTGAAATTTTATGGTTGTTTGTTACACAGTGTTATTGCAGCAATGGCTGACTGATACAACACATATTTAAATAGTACTGTAAAGTGCCATATGTTCATTAGGTATTTTAATCCTCACAACAACCCTATAAGGTAAGTACTAGTATCATCACTATTTATGGTTAGGAAGCTGAGGTATAGAAGTTAATGAATTTACCTGATGCTCCATAGCAAACAAGTGGTGGCAGATTAGAACCCAAGCCACCCAGCCCAGAGTCTGAGAGTGCAATAGCTGCCTCTTATCACAAACTGCTGATGCTTCCATCCACCACCTTTGAAAAGTTTTTCACTCACCTGAAGCTAATTATAACAAAATTCATCATTGATTCAAATATCTAAATATATTAAACATTTGCTAAGTCTAATATTTTTGTAAAATGTGAGTTGAATGGGGCTTTTCCTTCCATTTAGTTTTGTATACCTTTGGATGAATCACTTACTGCTCAAATGAAACAGAGTTCAGATAGAGAAAATCTTGTTCACATAATTAAGAAAGAATCTGTTACAGCAATGTCACTCAATTCCTTGAATTCCATTTGAGTTGCATGACCAAAACAGAATAATTTATTTTACTATATCTTTATTTTTTGTCCATGTTGCGTGCATGCAGGATCCTAGCTTCCCAGCAAGGGCTCGGACCCATACCCCTGCATTGGAAGTACAGAATCTTAACCACTGGATTGACAGGGAAGCACCTATGTGGTAATTTATAACACAATATTGTTTTAATGTTTTTATGTACTGTGTATCTTCTACTTATCTTTCTACATCCAAGTCATCCTCTTCAACCCCACCTTGTGTCTGGAGGCTGACCTGTCCAGACTACATCAACATGCTTTCTTGCCCTCTTGCTTCCAGTTGGGTTTGGCCAATGAAGATCTTTTGGCAGGAGATGATGGGAAGAGAAGGCTATCTATTCTCCTGGCTCCTTCCCTAAGTTCTCTCTCCCTTCAAGGTGACCCTTGTGACTATTTCCTTGTGAGTTCTGGGTAACTCTCCACCCTCTTATCCCTTTAGGCCCAAAGATAGTAACAACTTTCCTATTACTATCCCTAGGGTACTGTACTATTTGGGGGGGTTTCTCTATATCCTATTCATACTTATCAATCGCCCATTTAGTAAATCTTCCTGGAATTACTCTCCTAATGTGCATATACCATATATTCCTTGCCATGTGACTGTGGATGGTTGCCATGGCTCATCCAAAGTACTAGCAGACAACACAGTTATGTTCTTCTTTAAGTTTTTTTGAAAGAAAAGAATTATATACCACTTAACCAGCAAAAGGACTTGTTAGACCTGAACTGTTCAGTACAGTAGTCACTAGTCACATCTGGTGAAATTTAAATTAATTAAAATTAGTATTTAAAATTTAATTCCTCAGTTACATAAACAATATTTCAAGTGCTCAATAGTTAAATATGGTCGATTGCTATAGCATCAGAGAGTGCTTCTATCATTGCAGAAAGCAATATGCTAGACAATTGTGAAATGGTGATTATAAAACTAAAAATATATATTGGGACATTTACAGTTTCTAGAAAAACTCATTTACAAGATAAAAAATTATTTTTCTTATATTTGTTGACCTATAATAATCATTCAACTCAAAAAAACATTTTTATAATAAAAATTTTCTGAAGATTAATAAATAATAATGTATATCAACATAGATCAAGAAATTCTGGGAACAGAACCTGGTATCAAATTGGATAAGACTTGGAGAGTCTGCAGGAGCTAACTAAGGTTTACATGTGGAAGTGATGTAAACGTTAGTGGCCTGAGGGCAGACTGTAGTGGGCTTGTCTGCAACTAGAGCCAATGATAACTCATCTCATCCCTGTATGCCTGTTTCACTTCTCTGACCAAGAAGGCGGGTCTGTCTCCCTACACCTTGGATCTGCACTGGACTTGTGATTCACTTTGACAAGTTGAATGCAGCAGAAATGATAGTTTGGGATTTCTGAGCCCAGGCCTTCAAAGTTTGTATAGCTTCTGTTTTCTATTACAGGGGAAACCAGAGGACATTGAAGGAATCCTTGTAAAGAGAGGCCACGTGGAGAAATAGAGGCTTTGGAGTAGAAGAGTCTATGAGGAGGCAGGAAGGAAATGAGAGAGAGAGAGAGCCAGAGAGTGAGACCTAGCCAGACCCCAGTCATTTCAAGCAACCAGCTTAGAAACCAAACATCTGAGGGGGGCTATCACAGATTCTGCAACCAACACCACATGATGCAGAAATGAACTTTCCCTTCTGAGTGCTATCTGAATTCCTGAACAACAGAATTGTGAGGATTAAATAGTTGTCTGTGTGTGTGCATGTTCAGTAATGTCTCACTCTTTGCAAACACATGGACTGTAGCTCAGTCACCAGGCTCCTCTGTCCATGGAATTTTCTAAGGAAGAATACTGAAGTAGGTTGCCATTTCCTTCTCCAGGGCATCTTCCCAATCCAGGGATCGAAACTGCATCTCCTGTGTCTACTGCATTGGCAGGTGGATTCTTTACCATGGCACCACCTGTAAGCCCATTAAATAGTTATTTTAAGTCACTTAGTATTGGGAAGGTTTGTTATGCAGGACCGCCCAGTTTCTATTTTTTGCATTTATTTGACATGCACTTGATTATTATTTCCCATGTGTTATAGACTGATGTTTGCATCCATTCCCTCAATTCATATGTTGAAGCCTTAACCCCTCAGTGTGACCATATTTGAAGCTAGGACCTCTAAGGAAGTAATTAAAGTTAAATGAGGTCATGTGGGGGGCCCTTATCCAATAGAATTAGTATCCTTTTAAGAAGAGACACCACATGAGCACAGAAGAAAAGCTATGTGAGGGTGTTGGGAGGAGGTGGCCTGGAAGAGAGGTCTCACCAGGAAGCAAACCAGCTGGCACCTTGATCTTGGATACCCCAGCCTTTAGTACTTCAAGAAATAAACTTCTGTTGTTTAACTAAGTCTATGGTTTTGTTGTGGCAGCCTAAGTAGACTAAGATACCACACTTGCCACCATGTTTGTTTTATCAGGAAAGCTCTGCATGCTGTCTTTGATGGGTGAGTGAGAGTTATGTCTATGTGAAAGGGTTAATAAAAGAGGAAATAGGCTGTTGCTGGCCACCCTTCAGATCTAACCCATGTCAAAGCAACAGCTCTTCTCTGCACACACCTGTCAGTAGTCGGAAGTACAAAGTAGAGGTCTACCAAACCCATTCCAGGTGACTTTCATTCAACTCTTGGTAATAATATTGAGGTAAATATTAAAATATCCAGGTCAAATGCTAAACTGGATGGGATGTTGAAGCCATCATCCAATATTCTGCCAAACTAAAAGCCTTCAGTCTCTCAGTTTTTAGTAAATATACCTTGAT
This sequence comes from Odocoileus virginianus, assembly GCF_023699985.2. NCBI lineage: Eukaryota > Metazoa > Chordata > Mammalia > Artiodactyla > Cervidae > Odocoileus > Odocoileus virginianus. The sequence goes on along the minus strand of NC_069692.1, from coordinate 5,800,268 downwards.
ACTATATCAAGACTTTAACCAATTGATGGTTAGTTACACCTGTTATACTCTTTTTAGGGGCGTCTCATTTGTGGAGCTGGATTTGAACCAAACCTGTTAAAAACAAATCTCATGAAACTGGAGACTGAAATGATTTTTTCTTTGTCCACAAGCAAAGGCCTATTTTATGCCAATTTCAATATTCTAGGCTGACTCGAAGGACCTTAAAAAGGCATGACAGATGGCTCTAAAGACAGACAGTTGAGAATGATTACATATGGACTGTTTAGGAATTTCATTTCCTGGATGAAAATTACTAAGTTTATGATTACACACTTGACAGTATTAAAATATCAACATCTGAGTGGAAAGAACTAATCCTTATTAAATAAAGATGACTGTCTAAGTTCAGGTTATTACATTGTAGATTGCGCTTTGAGAATATTTTGTCATATACCTAAGTAGATGCTCTACTTTAAAGAGTGCAATTTACTCTTCAGGGAATTAACAGCAAAGAGAAAGTATTCAATCGCTAGAAATTGTAGAGTTTACAAAAAGTGAATAAAATGGTTGTTATTAAGTGCATTATCTATAGAAGAACAATGTGAATCACATAAATAAATGGAATGAATGATGAGTGTCAATGAGGATGAAATTTGTGCTTATGTTAAAAAAATTTCTGTTATCATCTTAAAAAATTTTATGCAAGTAAACATGGACATTTTTACCTCTTCTTCCTTAAAGTCATGCAAAATATGCAACTAAGACACAGGTCAAGACACAGGTTAACAACATGAATCACCAAGCTCATTCTCACTGTGAACTGTCAACAGGCAGACAGAACATATTTCTTAGCTGATTGTAAATTCCTGGCATGCTTTTCATAGTTGAATATTCTAATTCCATGATAAACAGGTAAAAACCTTTGATGAAAAAAATCATTTCATAAATCTGTCACCTGCATGAAATGAGGCATCTAGACCCTAGATATTTCTTACTGATGATGATTTTTTTTCCTGTTCTATTACATTTTCATATGTAGTCCCATTGTTTGGATGAGAGGTTTTTCTACCCTGAAAGAATGCAACGTGGCTGGATTCAAGAAGGGAAGACAAGAAGTGTGTTTTTGTTGGGTGAAGTGAGAGAAAGAGAGTAGTGAGCAGAGGAGATGGGTGTCTGTGGGCGGATGGGATTAGGATGCGGTTCACACAGAGGTGAGGGTCTGGAGCCTTTAAAGCTCCACACAGTAGGGCTCTTAGGGCCATTGCCATGTACACTATAACCACATATGATTATATGACGAGCACTGCCTTTCATTCTTGTACATTTGGTACATTTGGTAATCAAGCCCATTTTAATTGGTTTATCCATAATGGATTAACATGCATTGTTAAGAGCCTGAAGTGTTGATGTACTCATTTCTGCCCAGGAAGCCAAGAGTATTTCATGTGATTCTTATTTTTGTAAGTTTCAGTAGGATAAGAATTCAAATTTACGCATTTTACATCATCTCTCTGTGCTTTCCCTATGTGCTTAAATACTTACATATTTTTTGAATCCAGGCAGAACTCACCTGATTTAATAATGCCAATCTGTTATTTTCAAGAATTTGATTTCAAAAATCCCCCTTTACCTGTGAATATCATGTGTCTGTGGCTTTAATTTAAGAATAGTTTCAGAAATTTTATAATTTTATGAGAGATAATTTGAACAAGTTTACTGAGTTTTTTTTTCTTATTCTGTAACAAAGCTTCAGAATAAAGATTATTATTTTGCAGATTAATATTTTGGGCAAATTCTAAAATGCATTTCTAGCGATGATTTCCACACTTCCTCACAAGTACAAAGCAATCTGCCTCTGTTTTTCTGGAACTAGAAGTGGATAATACTGTGATAAAACTCCTTATTCAAAACACCATTATGGCTCCATATTAAAAACACTTTTGCTTAAATAATTAACATTTTTTGCTTATCCATAAAGAAGCCACATGAGAAAGGGAAAAAAGTTTTCCCAGATGGTTCTTTTTTTCATTAATATTACTAACCCAGACATCAAACACAAACAATAAGGTGTTGAAATGTATAATATGAGCCAAAATATCAAAGCCTTGAATGTTTAAAGGACTCTGCAGTTTTAAGAGGACAGCTGGGCATGCACGGGAAGTCAGCTTGGCTACGCCTCTCACCTCTCTTATGTTTCCCTCTTCTCCACAGTCATTATGTGAACGGCTTCCTTCTTGTGGAAATGGAGGAAGATCACTGTTCAACCATTACCGAACTTGGGAAAGACACAGACGTGTTTATCTGTTGTAAAGGAGAAAACAAAACCCAACCAAGAATCAGTTGTTTTTGTTTGCCTGGTATCCATTTATTATTTTTTTTTTCTAGTAAAATAACCCATATGTGGGGGGTGAACCATCACTTTTCCAATCTTATCCAAGTGAGAGTAGTTACTTCAGGGCTAAGCCTATGATTCAGGTTGGCTGATCAGAGATTCAAATTTCTCAGCCACTGTGATTGGTTCAGAAGGGCACATGCTCCAAACTGGGTCAATGAAATAAATCTGGGGACTTTTATAGACTAGTTAGGAAAAGAAAAAAGTTATCTTGACTAGGAATTGCCAGAATTACTACATGGTGATAACATCCAAAAGGAAACTTGATCTGAGATATGGCAGAGGGAGATGGGGAGATGGAGAAGGGGGAAAGAAGAAGGGAAAGGGGATAAAGACCTGGTTTGGGGTATTTTAATCACATGAACCAAGAATTCATTCATTGCTTAAGTCAGTATGAGTTTCTCTGTCACTTGCACCTGAATGAGTTCTAATACAAAATCTATCCAGCTACAATCATGTTCAAATAGGGCAGTTTACAGTGAGCTATCACCTCACATAAATCAGCATGGCCATCATCAAAAAGTCTACAAATAACAAATGCTGGAGAGGGTGCGGAGGAAAGGGAATCCTTATACTGTTGGTGGGAATGCAAATTGGTGAAGCCACTATGGAAAACAGTATGGAGCTCCTTAAACAACTAAAATTAGAGTTACCATAAGATCCAGCAATCCCATCCTGGGCATGTATCTGGAGAAAACCACAATTCGGAAAGATATGCGCACCCCAAGGTGCACAGCAGCACCATTCGCAGCAGCCAAGACATAGAAGCAACCTAAATGTCCATCAGCAGAGGAATGGAGAAAGAAGATGGGGCACACTTATACACTGGAATATTACTCAGCCATAAAAAGAGTAAAATAACGCCATTTGCAGCAACATAGATGGACCTAGAGATTATCATACTAAGTCAAGTAAGCAAAGACAAATATCACATGATATTGCTTATATGCGGATTTAAAAAGTGATACAAAGGAAGTTATATGCAAAACTAACGTAGATCCACAGATATAGAAAACAAACTATGGGTACCAAAGGGGAAAGGAGAGGAGGGATAAATTAAGAGTTTGGGATGAACATATACACTCTACTGTACATAAAAAAGATAAACAACAAGGACCTACTGTATAGCACAGGGATCTCTGCTCAAGATTCTGTAATAACCTAAATGGGAAAAGGATTTGGAAAAGAATAGATATATGTATATGTGTAACTGAATCACTTTGCTGTATATACCTGGAACTAACACATTACAAATCAACAGAATGTCAACTTTTAAAAAATGGAGCAATTTATCAGATCTGAAGACCTTCTATGTGCCAAACACTGTGCTGGTCCCCAGGGACACTCAAGGATCAATAAGGTAGGGCTTCGCTGTACAAGGATGCTGCCTCAAAACACTTGCACTTTTTTCCAACCTCCCAGTGACCGTTATGAAACCTTTGTCTTTTTCCAAGCAAGATGTCTTTTTATAAAGATTTTTGCAAGTAAGGGGAAAAACCTAGGGGAGAGGCTCCTGATTGTGTGTGTCACTATAAGGTAAACATATTTCTTAACTCCTAGAGAAATAGCTAGTGCTTAAAAACAATTTTTTTTTGGACTTGAAGAAGGGTCATTATTATCTAAATGATAGCCTTAGGCAGCAGTCCTTGAAGAGGATCGAAGACAGTTAATAGAACTACCCAGTTGAAGTTTTAGTTACATATTCATTCTAATGAGTTATCATTATGATCAGTAAAATACTAAATTACACTGCTAGGTACTCAACTACATGTATTATATACATATATATTATTTTTTTTTGTGGAGGGACAAATATTTTAGATTGCTCCTAGCTTATACATGAAGAGTTTTATCTGCTTATGATTTCTCTTCACTATTTCAGTAAGATCCCTATGTCTACCAAATATACACGTACCTCGTATCAGTGGAAAAGGATGATGATCATCATACTCGAAGATAAATTTTACATTTTAAAGACTCATGACTCAAACATTTTATTTATTTATTTTTTTTTTGACTCAAACATTTTAAAAGAGCATGTTATCCATTCTTTTTATTGGAGGAAATAGAGCAGCAGAGATGTCCAGTCATGAATAGTCCTCAATGGGCTCAATGAAGTCAGGTACACAGATGCATTCATAATTCAGTGAAGTGAGGAAATAACATCATTTAGAGACTAATAATGAGTGGATCGTCTCACTGCTCCAAGTCAGAGGTTGTCAAGACCTTGTCCAGCTGTAAGATGACACCTGAACATGGGACGTCTGCTCCCACCCTTCGCTACGAAGCTGGACGGACAGGGCGGCCCACTGGGGGCACTCTTACCGTCTCTCTTCTGTGCAGAGCTCCCTGGGGAGCAGCGAGCCGTGCTTCTTCCTCCAGAGATTCAGCCTCAGGTGTCCCACCAGCGACACAAGCTGGACATCGAGGCCTTTAGGGATCAGCTCTGCCAGATCACACCCTCAACCCATTTCCTCCCAGGACACACCCACAGTGCTGGGGTTACTGGTGCAAAGAGGTTCTAGGATAGGCTGTGCCCTGAATTCAGCATTAGTGTTCTGCTCAGCTGATTAAAGCCTTGGCATGGAACCAGGGTCACAACTGCAAACTCTCCAGGCTTACGGCAGACTGTATCTCAGGACTTCATGGCCCTTGCTGGCCATCTGGCCTCTACTTGGGCTTTTGAGTCCCATCAGGCCACTTTGACAGCTCTGAACCTGAGAGTGGGGGAGTCAGTTGGATGCTGACAGGCTATGAGACCCCCATCTACCTACAGAGCCAGAGTCTGGGGCCTGACCCCACAAACACCCAGTTATCTCTTCCCTCAGCACCTGGATGCTATTTACTTTACATTTATATCACACAAGGGACTATCTGGGAATTTTTTCTCCCCCAAAATGAAACCAGTTCCAAAGTCAAGCTGACATTTTCATCATTAGAAACAGAGAATTGCCAATGATTTTTAAGTAAACTGTTTCCACTTTAAAAGCAAACATGACTTCCTTAGTGGTACAGTGGATGGGAGTCTGCCTGCCAATGCAGGGGACATGGGTTTGATCCCTCCTGGTCAGGGAAGATTTCACATGCCACAGAGCAACTAAGCGTGTGCACCACAACTCCTAAGCTCACATTCTAGAACCTGTGAGCCACAACTATGGGGCCCGTGTGCTGCAACTACTGAAGCCCATGTGCCCTGGGGCCTGTGTTCTGCAGCAAGAGGAGCCACTGAAATGAGAAGCCCATGCTTCGCAACGAAGAGTAGCCCCAACTCGCCACAACTAAAGAAAAGCCCAAGTGCAACAATGAAGATCCAGAGAAACCAAAAATAAATAATTTTAAAAATCAAATTAAAAAAAATCAAATTGTATACCCCATGTATTATACATTTTAAAAGGAATCAGGCAGAGTCAAATACCTTTAATATTGAAACTATGATGAATACAGGTCTTGGATAATTAAGAAGCACTCTCAACACTTCCTGAGGTCATTCTAGAAGCACAGAAATCCCAATTAGCAGAGCGTCTCAATGAATAGCCGTCTGTGGGGCTACACAGGGTTGGACACGACTGAAGCGACTTAGCAGCAGCAGAAGCAGCTCAATAAATAGAAGCTTGACCATAAGACCATTTGTTCTACTTACCATGTATTCTCATGCAATCAAAGGATTTAAGAATTTTATAAAGTCTTCATCACCTTAGCCCTAGGGGAACCTTAATATTAAGTTGAAAAGAACACCATTGTCATGACCACCACAGCATACATCTGACACTCCCCACCACTATCAATGTTTTCCCAGATAATGTCTAAACTCCCTGTCTCCATCACTGTGAGTACTGGGAGGGCAATAACGTAAAAAAGAACAAGTTGGGGAATGCACAAGTGTGGAACTGAGATTTATGAGCTAAGTTCAGGAAGAGTGCTTTTGGCTGGAGCTGTGGTTTCCACTGGGCTTTGTTTAGGCAACTCAGGTTCTCTGACCTGCCCACTGGCAGAAGGGAGTGAGCATCACCTGGATGCACTGTGATCTTCTCAGACACTGTGGCTATGTGCTAGGTTTCTCACTGATCATCTTCTGACATGGCACCTTCTTTTTTAGTGATAGATACATATATTAGGGGCTTCCCTGATAGCTCAGTTGGTAAAGAATCTGCCTGCATATATTAGCGTCACCTACTAGGGTCTTTTCTTTTTTTATCAACTTTGGGTCTGTTGTTTTTTTTTTTAAGATGATCTTGACTATGTTTCTTCTTATATAGAAGGACCTCTAATAACGAGTTAAGACATAACAGATTTTGGAATCAGACTAATGGACTCCAAACCCTGCTCTGCTGCTTACTTGCTCTATGACCTTGGGTAAGTTAAATAACTTCTCCATCTGTTTGTGTCTTCTTTGATTCCTTTCATCAGCATCTTAGAGTTCTCAGAGTATGGGTTTCTTGTCTCCTTAATAGGTTTATTTCTTGGTATTTTATTCTTTTTGATGCAATCATAAATTGCATTGCTTCTTGAACTTTCTCCTTCTGATCTTTCACTGTTAGTGTATAAAAAATGCAGCAGTTTTCTGTGTATTAATTTTGTAGCCTGCAATGTTATCAAATGTTATCAAAAATATACATATGGAATCACTTCATTGATGAGCTCTAGTATGTCTCTGGTAAATAACCTCTCATGCCTTAGTTTTCTCATCAGTAAAATGAAGTCAATAATAAAATGTCCTTCATAAGCTTGAGTTGAGAATTAAACGCATAAATACAGGTGCTGGCAAACTTCTTCTGTGAAGAGTCAGTTGATAAAGAGGTTAGATTTCACAGGAGATATAGTCTCTGTTGTAACTACTCAAACATGCCACTGAAGAATGAATGAGGCTAGAGGCAATATGTGCATGATTTGGTGTGGCTGTGTCCCAATAAAACTTTATTTCTAACAATAGACAATGGGCTGAATTTGGCTTGCAGGACATAGTTTTCCAGATGCTGGGATACTGGTGCACCAATACTTAGGCCCCTTGTAAGAACTCAATAAATATTAGATTTTTATCATGACGATCGTCATATGTACTGTCACTGAATCCACAAATGACTATAAACCTATTCTATGCTAATTTTACAGTGTAGCTGTCAGAGTGTTGCATGGGCTTCACTGTGTAATCTAAGCATTTCCTAAACTAAGGGTCTCAAATCTTCCACTAGAGTCCTATTGGAGGATGACAGTGAGCTCCTCTTTCCTGGTTCTGTTAGTGGCAATAGCTCTAAAAGCAAAACATGTCTGACAAGTGTCATATTTAATCTTTTTTTTTAATCTTAAAAATTCACATGACTTGTACTTTACTTCATAGTATATTTATATTTCTTTCAATACAAAAAATGGTGATTTAAATCATTCACCATTTGGTAAAACTGAACATGCTTGCCAATCCTCTGCTGGTTTTTTAAGACGCGTATACCAGTTTCAAATCAGGAAAGGAGTACATCAAGGCTGTATATTGTCACCCTGCTTATTTAACTTATATGCAGAGTACATCATGAGAAATGCCAGGCTGGATGAAGCACAAGCTGGAACCAAGATTGCCAGGAGAAATATCAATAACCTCAGATATGCAGATGACACCACTCTTATGGCAGAAAGCAAAGAAGAACTGAAGAGCCTCTTGATGAAAGTGAAAGAGGAAAGTCAAAAAATTGGCTTTAAACTCAACATTCAGAAAACTTAGATCATGGCATCCGGTCCCATCACTTCATGGGAAATAGATGGAGAAACAATGGAAACAGTGACAAACTTTATATTTGGGGGCTCCAAAATCACTGCAGATGGTGACTGAAGCCATGAAATTAAAAGACATTTGCTTCTTGGAAGGAAAGTTATAACCAACCTAGACAGCATATTAAAAAACAGAGACATTACTTTGCCAACAAAGAGCCGTCTAGTGAAAGCTATGGTTTTTCCAGTGGTCATGTATGGATGTGAGAATTAGACTATACAGAAAGCTGAGTGCTGAAGAATTGATGCTTTTGAACTATGGTGTTGGAGAAGACTCTTGAGAGTCCCTTGGACTGCAAGGAGATCAAACCAGTCCATCCTAAAGGAAATCAGTCCTGAATGAACATTGGAAGGACTGATGGTGAAGCTGAAACTCCAATACTTTGGCCACCTGATGTGAAGAAGTGACTCATCTGAAAACACCCAGATGCTGGGAGGGATTGGGGGGCAGGAGGAGAAGGGGATGACAGAGGATGAGATGGTTGGAGGGCATCACCAACTCAAAGGACAAGAGTTTGAGTAAGCTCCAGGAGTTGGTGATGGACAGGGAAGCCTGGCATGCTGCAGTCCATGGGGTCGCAAAGAGTCAGACATGACTGAGTGACTGAACTGAACTGATACCAGTTTCAGAAACATGGCCTATGAAAACAGAAATTTACATTTTGACATAGATAATCAATCTCCTTAGTGATGAAGACTTTTAGCTTTCTGTATGGCTAGTACATCTTTCTCAAACACAAAGAGAGGAAATAAAGTGAGGAAACATGGACATTAAGGAGTCCACTGACAAATGTGGGGAACACCAGACCTTGCCTCCAGCATGGAAGGTGACAAAGTGCATTTCTTGGCCCCTGCAGCTCTGACCTCACAGCTCAGGAATGCTGATGGCACCCAGGAAATTGACATGTGCCTATCAGGCCATGACTGATAGAAACTGGCTCAAGCTGATCTCAGAAAGTCCTGAAAAGTAAAACAACAGACAGAAAAATTTGTGTGTAAGAGAGATCATTGTTAAGTTGAGCCATATTAAATTTTCAAGATTTGGTCATTTTGAAGTATAAAAACTGTGGCTAGGAAGTCCTAGCCACAGCATCCAGAGAAGAAAGAGAAATAAAAGGAATCCAAACTGGAAAAGAAGCAAAATTGTCCTGTTTGTAGATGACATGATACTATAAATAGAGAAGTCTTAGAGATGCTACCAGAAAAAACTACTAGATCTACTACTAGAGCTCATCATTGAATTTGGTAAATTTGCAGGATGGAGAATTAATACACAGAAATCTTTTAAACTTCTCTATACTAACAACAAAATATCAGAATGTGATATTAAGGAAACAATCCTAGTAACTATCACATCAAAAAGAATAAAATATCTAGGAATAAACCTACATAAGGAGGCAAAATACTTGTATCCAAAAACTGTAAGACATTGATGAAAGAAACCTAAGTCAACACAGACAGAAAGATATACGGTAATCTTGGATTGGAAGAATCAAAACTGTTAAAATGACTATACTACCCAAGGTGATCTACATATTCAATGCAATCCCTACCAAATTACCAATCACATTTTTCACAGAACTAGAACAATATTTTTTTAATTTGTATGGAAACACAAAAGACCCTGAATAGCCAAAACAATCTTGAGAAAGAAAAACAAGAGTGGAAAGAATCAGACTCCCTGACTCCAGACTATATTACAAAGTTACTGTAATTGAAATAGTATGGTACTGTCACAAAAACAAATGTACAGATGAATGGAACAAGATAGAAAGCCCAGAACTAAATCTGCATACCTATGGTCAATTAATCTATGACAAAGAATATACAATGCAGAAAAGATAATCTTTTCAACAAATAGTGCTGGGAAAACTGGAAAGCTATATGTAACACAATGAAAATAAAATATTCTTTAAAATCATACACAAAAATAAACTCAAAATGGATTAAACTCCTAAATGTAAGACCAGAAACTATAAAAACTCCTGAGGAAAACACAGGCAGAAGTCTCTTTGACAAAAATTGCAACAATATCTTCTTGGAGCTGTCTTCCAGAGTAATAGAAATAAAAACAAAATAAACAAATGGAATCTAATTAAACTTCAAAGATTTTGTAAAGCAAAGAAAACCATAAACAAAACAAAAAGCAACCTACAAACTAGGAGAAAATATTTGCAAATTTTAACCAGCAAGGGATTAATTTCCAAAATGTACAAACAGCTAGCGTAGCTCTCTCTGTATATATAAAACTAACCCAATCCAAAAATTGGCAGAAGATCTAAATATACATTTCTTCAAAGAAGACATGCAGATGGCTAAGAGTTACATGAAAAGATACTCTACATCGCTAATTATTAGAGAAATGCAAATCAAAACTACAATGAGGTATCACTTCACTCTGGTTAGAAAGGCCATTATCAAACTGTTTACAAACAATTAGTGCTAGAGAGGGTGTGGAAAAAAAGAACCCTCCTACATTGTTGGTGGAAATGTAAATTGGTACAGCAACTATGGCAAATAGAACAGAAGTTCCTTAAAAAACTAAAAATACAGTTACCATATGATCCTGTAATTCCACTCCAGACATACATGTTATATGCAACTGAACTGAACTGAACTGATCCATTATATACATATCCATATATACACATACACACATACATACATACAATAGAATACTACTCAGCCATAAAAATGAATAAAATAATGGCATTTAGAGTAACATGAATGGACCTAGAGATTATCATACGAGGTGAAGTAAGCCAAAGACAAATATATGATATCACTTATATGTGGAATATAAAAAAAAAGACCCAAATGAACTTATTTACAAAACATAGACTCAGATATAGAAAAGAAACTTATGGTTACCAAAAGGAAAAGAAGGGAGAGATAAATTATGAGTTTGGAATTAAAATTTATACAATACTATATAAAAAATAGATAGGCAATAAGGTCCTACTGTATAGCATAGGGAACTATATTCAATATCTTGTAATAACCTCTAACAGAAAATAACTTGAAAAAAATATACATATATATATAATGGAATCATCACTGTGCTATACATCTGAAACTAACATGACATTGTAAACTAACCACACTTCAATAAAAATAAATAAAAATGTCAGTTTCTATGATTCAACTAATATTTCCCCAAAGTTTATTAATAAGTAGTGTGCATTACATAGCATTGGCATTTAGGTGAAATACAACCACTGTAAATCATAATAAGAATAGCATTTTCAGACTCATTAAAAAATACACCTAGAATGAAGAATGTAGAAAAAGAAAGTAAAATTTCCTGGATGATGCTGAAAATGATCAGGGCATTTTGCTTTTAGTGGTTTAAAGGTTGAGCTGTGACCATGGTTCATAGGCACAAGCCTTTCAGTTAGTTTGGAGAAATGATCCTGTGGGTTCTTGTTGATCCAGCAGGTATTACAAAATAAAATATCAGGACAAGCAGAATAAGCCTTGGGCATTTCATGATAGCACCTGGGAAGATAAAGTCCCCTGTGCTTTTCAAGCCCAAAAACAAAGTGCATTTACTCAATCATTTTATCAGGGTGAACTGGAGAGGAAGCAGATGTAATTACACTTGACCTCTGTTAGTGCTAGCACATATCCTATGGCATCCTCCAGTTTACTTTAAATAATCTACAGATTACTTATAATACCTAATACAAGGTAAACGATATGTCAATAGTCACTTGCATATGGCATATTCAAGTTTTGCCTTTTGGAACTTTTGGAGTTTTTTTCCCAGGTATTTTTGATCCATGGTTGGTTGGTTGAACCTGCAGTGCAGAAGAACCTGTGGACGTGGAAGGGTGACTGTGCTCTGAAGCCATATGATGAATTTCTCTTAGGACGACCATTTCCCTTAGTAAACAGCTAGCTGAGTGCCCATGACGGATTTTTTTTTTTTTTACTTATATTTAAACTAAGAGGTATTCTCTCCTAACACTCATTTAAATTTCAGTCTCTATTGCAATATTGTCTCACGTAGGAGTGGAACCATGCAGAGACAGAGAAAGTAACCAAATTCAATAACATGCATGTCACAGGAAGAGTACAAGGTATGTTATGCACTTTCAACTTTGCAAGTCTGTGTAGCACTTTCAACATGAATCAGCACTATGAGATTCTTTAGGTTTAAATTCTCAGATCTGGATCTGGATTGAGTGGAGAGGGAAAAGGCAGCTCAGGAAGATATATCTGGGCAATAAAGGAGGAAAGCAGAGTGTGTTTCTAAGCACATGGGAGGGTTTCTATGTTCAGTTTGGCACAACGTAAGTAGCTTGGATTTCAGATTTGCTGCCTTCAAACTCTGTCTTGGATTTTATGACTTCAACTGAGTAGGCAGAGAGAGAAGAACCAAACCAAATCAACCAAGCACCAAACCAAGTTCAGGAGAATAAATGAACAACCAATAAACAAAGGGTTTCCCGATAGAAACTTAAATTTACAAGACTTAAATTTATAAATTCACAAACTCAAATTCACAAGACAGCCTGGACTCCCACTACATCAGAAACTTGATTCAAATGGAAAATACCTTCTAATCAAAAATTTTAGGACTTCCCTGGTGGTCCAGGGGTTAAAAATCCACCCACCAACACAGGTGACATGTGTTCAATTCCTGGCCCCGGGGAGATTCCACATGCTGTGGAGCAGCTAAGCCCGTGGGCCACAACTTTAAGCCTGTGCTCTAGAGCCCGGGAATTGCAACTACTGAGCTCACACGCCACAACTACTGAAGCTCGTGCACCCTAGAGGCCACGCTCTGCAACAAGAGTAGTCACCACAATGAGAAGCACCGCAACTAGAGAGTAGCCACAACTAAAAAAAAGCCCTTGAGCAGCGACAAAGACCCATCGCAGCCAGATATAAAAATAAACAATAAATGAAAAATTCTAAACATATCTAGAAAAACCTGAGTAAACTTTTTTGCCAACCTAATACTTAGATTCAACACATTTCAAAAAAATTTCTGTCCTTGCTTTACCTACCCTTGTTTACATTGTTGAAGTATTTTAAAGCAAACCACAACCCCATATCATTTTATTCCTATATATACTTCAGCATGCCTCTCAAAAATTGAGGATATTTCTTTTATAACAACCAGGCCACTTGGGTAATGCTTTCGATGACAATTTGTCACTTAAAAATAAAATTTTTATTTACTGTTCATTTATACTCTGCTACACTGCAAACATGGGTATGAGAAAGAGAAATGAAATTTAAAAAAAAAAAATGAAGTTAAGACAGCAAAATAAAGTCAGGAATAAAAGTATTGAACCAGGTATATGGATGCTCTGTTCCTAACCTTCAACCTACTTCATAGAGACCAAAATAGGTTTTTCTATTCAGTGCCCAAAATGGGTAAACAGCACCACTGCTCTGGAGAACATAGCTTTCCCTCTCTCCACGGTCTGGGATGATTTCCCTTGGATATCTTCGTGAAGAAGGCACTGTGAGATTTACTGGATGATATAATTTACAAAATCCCCATAATAAATACAGAAGAGGTTCTGTGCTCCTTCTGAACCCTGGTTGCAAACCGAGGCATAACACCCAAGTCCAGGGGAGAAAAGTCATCCAGCAAAGACCCGAGCAGCATGGCTCGCTTGTCTGGTGACCACCCGCCCCAGGTACTGCATCAAACCCACACATGTCAAATCATCTTTGATCTCCCTCAGACTCCCACTGACCCAATATCCCCAATAATAACACGGCCTTCATTTAAAAAAACTTGAATCCAGCTGTTATTACTCTTAAGCGCTATTATCCAGAGCAACTGATGTGATGCCACAGGCGTCTTCACACCCTTTCATCATTTGTGAATTTGGCCCAGCCTCTGGATTTTCCCCTCCTGTTGTTCGGGAGGGTTGCAAATGCCAAAAGCAATCAATCTGCAAAGCAAATCAATGTGCAGAGCCGTCAGGGGGAAGGGCTGACCCTGCGGCTATCTGCCTTTCTTTTTGTTTTGAGAGAACTGCAGTGCTCTGTCTTTGGATCTGATGACCAGAATACCCATGCACTCAAGGAGCTATGTCACTCCAGCTTTTTTTTTTTTCCTGCTCTCACTGGAGGCTGGCTTCACTGAGTTTCCAGGCTGCAGGAACAGCAGTCCTGCTCTGTCACCCTGGTGACCGGTGGCTCCTGCATCCTCGGCTCCCTCTCAGCTGCAGCCACGGCTGCACTGATCCTCCGCACGCTCTCTGGCGCCCCAGCGTTCTGCTACTTACCATCAATATCTCTATGGAGGGTGCAAAATGCAATTTCTTTGTGTCCTTAGTGTGTGCGACATAGCTCATCTGCTTTTAAAGATTTCCTCCTGGCTTCTGCTAACGCCTTTGCTTGCTTCCTGCAGTTCTGTGCATCACATGGCTAAATAAACCTGTTTGATGTTGCCAGCTCTCAGGAATCCAACCAGAAAACATACTGAAATCAGATAGTTAGGTGAGCTGACATCAAGGAACAATGAAGAAAAACTATCTCAATAAATAGAAGAAATTCTGAGTGCACAAATATTTTCTTGTCAAACTAAAAAAGAAAGGAGAGAAAACATTAAAAGTATTCAGGGAAATTTGAACCTACCTTCAAAGGTAAAATATGCCCTTATTTTCCTGAGTATAACATTTCTATGTTAAAACTGTAGCAACAAATCCAAGTAACAAATGTCTTTGAAAATTCCATTTCACGAAAGCCTCACTGTATGCATTTAAACTTTTCGTTTCCTAATGAAAATTATTGCAAACAGCACGAAAAATGTTGATGCAGAAAACAGAATAAAAGTAATGGATAGTTTTAAAAGAGCAGGGGGGTACAAATATTCATGAAATGCTATGCTCAAATGACTAATGTTCACATTTAGGTAAAATTATTCCATATAGGCAAGAAAATAAGTAAGATGCTTACAGAATAACACATAAAACAATAGTATTAGGGGAGATAAAGTAGTAAAAGTCAGCAATATTTCTAGATCATTTTAGGAAGTTGGCAGAGTGACTATCTAATGGTCAGATAAAAATGTTTAATATTGCCCAGGAACTGAAAAATAAAGTCTTTATTTATCCAGTACATTAATACGAATTTTTAGGTATTTTTTTGTTGGTGGTCTACAATATTCAGATCATGATCTCCATTCCCTGTGATACTTCACAGAATTCTTAATTCTTATTTTTTTTCACTGTCTCCCACACATAGCCACCCAACCTTATTTTTAGACTTCTGTTTATGATTAACAGTATTTTAAGTTTCCTCAGTGCAGCCCTTTATTTGGAGTCTTTATCGTTAGAGATTGAGTTGAACCCTATTTTCCTTTTTCCTTCAGTCATTTGCTCTCCTAAATTCCAGAAGAGCATGCATCTGACATGTGCTTCACCACTGCTGCATTTTAATTAAAGGCACCTTGTTAGCATTGTTTTCAGAACCCAGGAAGTCATACCACCATATAATCAAGGAATTCACGGTTAAGTTTTAAGAATGTGAGGCTAACCTGCAGATACTTGCTGGAGGAGAAGTTCAAGCTCTCTGTTAAAGAACAGGAGGGATTTCAGTTTTGAAAGGAAAGAAAGCTGCTCCAAAAGGAAAGAATGATATGGAAAGCAGCAGGCAGCAGAGGGGAAACAAACCTGGGTACCAGAGGCATGTCTGGCAGAGAGAGGGGCTTGAAGCAATTTTTCTTTGCTTATGATGGATGGTTATAAAAAGCATACTGCTGACAAAGTCCAGAACAAGTTCCGGAAGGTGTTGGATTCGACATGCCCTCTTTGGTTCCACTGGGGGAAAGCAGGGCCATCCACCCACTGAATGGCTTCAAAACCACACCAGAAGAAGCAGGCCCCTGAGATCAGGACTCATGAGGAGCCCCTCTGGGAAAGGTCTGGGTATGATTAAAGTGTTTGCTAATGAAATGTTCCACACTACTTTATACGTACCGCTGCGTTGGCTACCCAACCCTTCCGATGCACAGAGCCCTTCTGGAACCCATCAGCAGCTTCATCTACCATCTCTGGCTCTTTTTCATCCTAATTAAGGGCTGGCAATCCTTAATTGCCTAAATCTATCCGGGGAAGTCTTGATACACAAATCACAGATGGGTTGATTTGTGGTGGGACAAAATTACTGTTTTCTTTCTAGTTTAAATTCTCTTCTAAATATCTGTAAGAATCTATGCTGGGGGTCATTCTTTATATAAAGCAGTAGCATATTACAGGAGGAGAGATTCTTAAGGACCCAGTCCACCTGTAGACTCACAGATTCCAAGATTGGAATACTTAAAGAGAGGAATAAGGATTGAAAAGGGACCTTTAGTTCACTATATAACTTAATTTGTAGTATTAAATAAAAGTGAACAACACCCTCTGTCTTAAAAATTAAGCCCTAAATTCTTCATATTCTTTTTTCCCCAGTTTTATTGAGATACAGATGACATATAATACTGTGTAAATTTAAAGTGTGTAATGTCACTCCGGGCATATATCCAGAGAAAACTAATTTGAAAAGATACATGCCCCCCAAGTTTCACAGCAGTACTATTTACAATAGCCAAGACATGGAAGCTCTCTAAATGTTCATCAACAGATAAATGGATAAAGAAGATGTAGATATTACTCATTAATAAAAAGGAATGAACTAATACCATTTGCAGCAACATGAGTGGACCTAGAGATTGTCATACTAAGTGAAGTATGCCAGATAAGGACAAATATCATATGATCACCTACATGTGGAATCTTAAAAAATGGTACAAATGAACTTATTATCAAACAGAAGGAAACTCTTAGACATAGAAGACAAACCTCTGGTTGCCAAAGGGGAAAGGTTGGGAGGATAAATTAGAAGTTTGGGATTAACACATACATACTACTGTGTATAAAATAGGTAACCAACAAGGGCCTACTATATAGCACAGTGAACTATATTCAATATCTTGTAATAACCTATAATGAAAAAGAATCTGAAAAAGAATATATATATACACACACACGTGCCTAACTGAATCTCTTTGCTGTACACCTGAAACTAATATAACATTGTAAATCAACTATACTTCAATAAAAAAATTTTAATGTATATAACGTGATGATACACATATGTGTTGCAAAATGTTTACCACAGTAAGGTTAGTTAACACATAATTTACTTATACAATTACGATCTTATCGTTATTTCGATGGTAAGAACGTTAAAGCTCTACTCTCACAGCAAGCTTCTTTTTTAAAAATATATATTTATTTTTGGCTGTCTTAATTGCAGCATGCAGGAGTTTCATTGCAGCATGCAGGATATTTCACTGTGGCATGCAGGCATCTCTCTAGCTGTGCCCTTCGAGCTCCAGAGGGCATGGGCTTTATAGTTTGTGGCACGTGGGCTCAGTAGTTGTGGCGTATGGACTTCGCTGTCCTGTGGCATGTGTAGTCTTAGTTCCCAACCAGGGTTCGAACCCACATCCCCTGCATTGGAGGGCAGATTCTTAACCACTGCACTACTAGAGAAGTAGCTCACAGCAACTTTCAAATACACAAGACACTACTGTAACCTATAGCCACCAAGCCATATATTTGATTCCCCAAATTTATTCATTCTAAAACTGAAAGTTTGTGCCCTTTGACCAACATCTCTCTATTCCCCCCACTACCCCTAAGCCTTTGGCAACCACCAATCTACTGTTTCTATGAGATTGATGTTTTTGGATTCCACATATGAGTGAGATCATACAGGTATCTCTTTTAGAGAGTGATTTTGATTTCCTTCAGGTATACACCTAGAAGTGGAATTGCTGAATCATAGGATAGTTCTATTTTTAATTTTTTTGAGGAAACTCCATATTGTTTTTCATAGTGGCTGCACCAATTTGCATTCCCAACAACAGTGCGCCAAGATTTCCTTTTTTCCACGTCCTCACCAGCATTTGTTATCTCTTGGTTTTTTGATTACAGCCATTCTATCAGGTATAAGTTGATAACTTATGGTTTTGAGTTATATTTCCATAATGATGAGTAATGTTGAGAACCTTTTCATATGCTTTTTGACCATTTTTTATGTCTTTAGAAAAATGTCTGTTCAAGTCCTCTGCCCATTTTAAAATTGTTTTTATTTTTATATTTTTGCCATTGAGTTTTATGAGTTCCTTATATACTTCTGATGTTAACCCATTATCTGATATACGGTTTGCAAATATTTTCTTCTAATCTGTATATTGCCTTTCATATTGACTGTTTCTTTTGCTGGGCAGAAAAATGTAGTTTAAAAGTCTCGCTTATTTTTTTTCTTTTGTTGCTTCTGCTTTTGGTGCCATATTAAAAAGGTCATTGCCATGACTGATGTCAAGGAGCTTTTCGCCTATTTTTTTCTTCTGGGGGTTTTGGTTTAGGTCTTGTAAGTAAGTACTTAATCCACTTTGAGTTGATTTTTGTGAGTGATGTAAGACAGAGGTTCAGTTTCTATCTTTACATGTGGATATCCTGTTTCCCAAACATTATCTGGTTTTTGGCCATGCCACACAGCATTTCTACATGCTAGCAAGGTCATGCTCAAAATCCTCCAAGCTAAGCTTCAACAGTGTGTAGACTGAGAACTTCCAGATGTACAAGCTGGATTTAGAAAAGGCAGAGGAAAGAGATTAAATTGCTAACATCTGCTGGACCATAGAAAAAGCAAGACAATTCCAGAAAAACATCTACTTCTCCTTCATTTGCTCCACTAAAACCTTTGTGTGGATCACAACAAACTGTGGAAAATTCTTAAGGAGATGGGAATAACAGATCACCTATCCTGCCTCCTGAGAAAACTGTATACAGGTAAGAAAGCAAGAGTTAGAACTGGACATGGAATAATGGACTGGTTCAAAACTGGGAAAGGAGTACATTAGGCTATATACTGTTACCCAGCTTATTTAACTTCTTTTTTTCCCCCCTCAATTATTTTTATTAGTTGGAGGCTAATTACTTTACAATATTGTAGTGGTTTTCGCCATACATTGACATGAATCAGCCATGGATTTACATGTGTTCCCCATCCTGAACCCCCCTCCCACATCCCTCCCCATCCCGTCCCTCTGGGTCTTCCCAGTGTACCAGCCCTGAGCACTTGTCTCATGCATCCAACCTGGATTGGTGATCTGTTTCACACTTGATAATATACATGTTTCGATGCTGTTCTCTCAGATCATCCCACCCTCGCCTTCTCCCACAGAGTCCAAAAGTCTGTTCTATACATTTGTCTCTTTTTCTGTCTTGCATATAGGGTTATCATTACCATCTTTCTAAATCCCACATATATGTGTTAGTATACTATATTGGTGTTTTTCTTTCTGGCTTACTTCACTCTGTATAATGGGCTCCAGTTTCATCCATCTCATTAGAACTGATTCAAATGAATTCTTTTTAATGGCTGAGTAATATTGCATGGTGTATATGTACCACAGCTTTCTTATCCATTTGTCTGCTAATGGGCATCTAGGTTGCTTCCATGTCCTGGCTATTATAAACAGTGCTGTGATGAACACTGGGGTACATGTGTCTCTTTCAGATCTGGTTTCCTTAGTGTGAATGCCCAGGAGTGGGATTGCTACTGCTTACTTAACTTCTATGCAGCGTACATCAGGTGAAATGCTGGGCTGAATGAAGCACAAGATGGAATCAAGATTTCTGGGAGAAATATCAACAACCTCAGATATGCAGATGACACCACCCTAATGGAAGAAAGTGAAGAGGAATTAAAGAGCCACTTGCTAAAGGTGAAAGAGGAGAGTGAAAAAGCTGGCTTAAAACTCAGCATTAAAAAAACTAAGATCATGGCATCTGGTCCCATCTCTCATGGCACATAGGTGAGGAAACAATGGAAATGGTGAACAATTTTATTTTCTTGGGCTCCAAAATCACTGCTGATGATGACTTCAGCCATAAAGTAAAAGAGACTCGCTCCTTGGAAGAAAAGTTATTACAAACCTAGAGAGCATATTAAAAAGCAGAGACAAATAAATAAATAAATAAAATAAAAAGCAGAGACATCACTTTCCCAAAAAATGTTCATACAGTCAAAGCTCTGGTTTTTCCAGTAGTCATGTGTGGGTATGAGACTTGGACCATAAAGAAGGCTGAAAGCTGAAGAACTGATGCTTTCCAACTGTGGTGTTGGAGAACTCTTGTGAGTCCCTTGGATTGCAAGAAGATCAAACTAGTCAAACCTAAAGGAAATCAACTCTGAATATTCATTAGAAGGACTGATGCTGAAGCTGAAGCTCCAATACTTTGGCCACCTGATGCAAAGAGCTGACTCAATGGAAAACCCCCTGATGCTGGGAAAGATAGAAAGCAGGAGGGGAAGGGGATGACAGAGGTTGAAATGGTTGGATGGCATCACTGACTCAACGGATATGCGTTTTAGCAAGCTCTGGGAGATGGTGAAGGACAGGGAAGCCTGGCATGCTGCAGTCCATGGGGTTGCAAAGAGTTGGACATAATTGAGTGACTGAACAACAACTCAGCATGTGGAATCTTAGTTCTCTAACCAGAGATAGAACCCACATCCCCTGCAGTGGAAGCTTGGGGTCCTCACCACTGGACAACCAAGTGGTCCAAACACCATTCCCCCAAACAGCATTTTTGAAGAGATTCTCTCCTCATTGGGTATTCTTGGCTCTCTTGTCAAACATTAGGTGACCATGTATGACTGCATCTATTTTGGGGCTCTCTATTCTGTTTCACTAGTCTATAGATCAGTTTTTATGTCAGTACCATACTGTGTTGATTACTACAGTAATCAAAATCTACAGCTTTGTAAAACTGTTTGAAATCAGGAAGTGTGAAGCATCAACTTTGTTCTTTCTCAAGATTGCTTTGACTATTTGAGATAGTTTTTTGTTACCTACAAATTTTAGGATTTTTTTTTCTATTTCTGTGGAAAACATCAATGGAATTTTGATAGAGGTTGCCTTAAATTTATAGATCATTTGGATAGTATGAATATTTTAACAATATTAATTCATGATCCATGAACACAATATATCATTCCATTTATGTGTGCCTTCAATTGTTTTCATCAATATTTAATAGTTTTGGTGTATATATATTTCAGTTTCTTGGTTAAATTGATTCCTAAGTATTTTATTCTTTTCAAGCTACTTTCTTTTTCGAATAGTTCATTATTAGTGCACAGAAATGTGGCAAATTTTTGCATGTTGATTTTGTATCCTGAAACTT
The DNA here is from genome assembly GCF_023699985.2 of Odocoileus virginianus. Classification (NCBI taxonomy): domain Eukaryota; kingdom Metazoa; phylum Chordata; class Mammalia; order Artiodactyla; family Cervidae; genus Odocoileus; species Odocoileus virginianus. The sequence continues at coordinate 5,778,920 of NC_069692.1, read as the reverse complement.
TATCAAATTCATTTCTTGAGTCTAAGGGTTTTTCAATGGAGTCTTTACAATTTTCTTTATACAAGATCATGTCATCAGCAAATAGATAATTTTACTTCTTCCTTTTTGATTTAGATGGGAATTTTATTTTTCTTTCTTTTGTTTCCTTTTCTTACCTTATTACTCTGGTTTGGATTTCCAGTACTACATTGAATAGGAGAAGTGAGAGTGGGAATCTCTTTCTTGTTCCTTCCCACAGAAGGAAAGCTTTCAGCTTTTCACCACTGAGTATGATGTTCAGTTCAGTTCATTTCAGTCACTCAGTCGTGTCCAACTCTTTGCAACCCCATGAATCGCAGCACGTCAGGCCTCCCTGTCCATCACCAACTCCCGGAGATTACTCAAACTCATGTCCATCGAGTCGGTGATGCCATCCAGCCATCTCATCCTCTGTCATCCCCTTCTCCTCCTGCCCCCAATCCCTCCCAGCAACAGGGTCTTTTCCAATGAGTCAACTCTTCACATGAGGTGGCCAAAGTATTGGAGTTTCAGCTTCAGCATCAGTTCTTCCAATGAACACCCAGGACTGATTAGCTGTGGGCTTTTCATGTATACGTGTGTGCATGCTAAGTCACTTCAGTTGTGTCCGACTCTTTGTGCCACCTGGGAAGCCACAAAGGCTTGTCATATATGTGTTTAATTAGATTTTTTTTTTTTTTTTTTACTGAAGGATAAATGCTTTACAGAATTTTGTTGTTTTCTGTCAAACCTCAACATGAATCAGCCATAGGTATACATATATCCCCTCCCCTTTGAACCTCCCTCCCATCTCCCTCCACATCCCACCCCTCTAGGTTGCTACAGAGACCCTGTTTGAGTTTCTTAGCCATACAGCAAATTCCCATTGGCTATCTATTTTACATATGGTCATGTAAGTTTCCATATATCTTTCCATAGTTATTCTTTCCAGATATCTCACCCTCTCCTCCCCTCTCCCCATCTCCATAACTCTATTCTCTATGTCTGTTTCTCCATTGCTGCCCTGTAAGTAAATTCTTCAGTAACATTTTTCTAGATTCCATATATATGCATTAGAATACAATATTTATCTTTCTGTATCTGAGTTACTTCACTCTGTGTACTAGGTTCTAGGTTCATCCACCTCATTAGAACTGACTCAAAGGCATTCCTTTTTCATGGCTGAGTAATATTCCATTGTGTATAGGTACTGCTACTTTTTAATCCATTCATCTGTTGATGGACATCTAGGTTGCTTCCATGTTCTAGCTATTGTAAATAGTGCTGCAATGAACAATGGGATACATGTCTTTTTCAATTTTGGTTTCCTCAGGGTATATGCCTAAGAGTGGGACTGCTGGGTTATATGGTGGTTTTATTCATAGTTTTTAAAGGAATCTCCATACTGTCTTCCATAGTGGCTGTATCAATTTACATTCCCACCAAGAGTGCAAGAATGTTCCCTTTTCTTCACACACTCTCTAGCATTTATTGTTTGTAGAATTTTGATGATGGCTATTCTGACTGGTGTGAGGTGATAGCTCATTGTAGTTTTGATTTGCATTTCTTTACTAATGCCTGTTATGAAATAATAAGAAGAAATGTCTTACATGAAATAATACATAAGAAATATCTGTTATGGTCTTTATTATGTTCAAATATGTTCTTCCTACATCCAATTTGTTGAGTTCAATGATGTTGAACTGTCAAATGTTTTTTCTGCATTATTATCATATGATTTTTATCCTTTATTTTGTTAATGTGGTATATAACATTTATTGTTTTGCACATATTAAATTATTCTTGCAACTCAGAGATGAATCTCACTTGATCATGGTGTATGACCCTTCAGCATACTGTTGAATTTGGGTGCTAATATTTGTTGAGTATTCTTGCCTTGATAACCCCATGAACAGGATGAAAAGGCAAAAAGATATGATACTGAAAGATGAACTCCCCAGGTTGGTAGGTGCCCAATATGCTACTGGAAAAGAGTGAAGAAATAACACCAGAAAGAATAAAAAGATGGAGCCAAAGCAAAAACAACATCCAGTTGTGGGTATGACTGGTGATGGAAGTAAAGTCTGATGCTGTAAAGAACAATATTGCATAGGAACCTGGAGTGTTAGGTCCATGAATCAAGGTAAATTGGAAAGGGTCAAACAGGAGATGGCAAGAGTGAACATCAACATTTTAGGAATCAGTGAACAAAAATGGACTGAAATGGGTGAATTTAACTCAGATGACCATTATATCTACTACTGTGGGCAGGAATCCCTTAGAAGACATGGAGTAGCCATCATAGTCAACAAGAGTCCAAAATGCAGTATTTGGATGCAGCCTCAAAAACAACAGAATGATCTCTGTTCCTTTCCAAGGCAAGCCATTCAATATCACAGTAATCCAAGTTTATACCCAACCATTAATGCTGAAGAAGCTGAAGCTGAATGGTTCTATGAAGACCTACAAAACCTTCTAGAACTAACACCCAAAAAAGATGTCCTTTTCATTATAGGGGACTGGAATGCAAAAGTAGGATGAAAAGAGATACCTGGAGTAACAGGAAAGTTTGGCCTTGGAGTACAGAATGAAACAGGGCAAAGGCTAATAGAGTTTTGCCAAGAAAACACACTAGTCATAGCAAACACCCTCTTCCAACAACACAAGAGAAGACTCTACACATGGACATCACCAGATGGTCAATACCGAAATCAGATTGTAAGAATGTAATCAGTGCTGATTACATTCTTTGCAGCCAAAGATGGAGAAGCTCTATACAGTCAGAAAAAACAAGACTGGGACTGACTGTGATTCAGATCATGAACTCCTTATTGCCAAATTCAGACTTAAATTGAAAAAAGTAGGAAAAACCACTAGACCATTCAGGTATGACCAAATAAAATCCCTTAAAATTATACAGTGGAAGTGACAAATAGACTCAAGAGATTAGATCTGATAGACAGAGTGCCTGAAGAACTATGCACAGAGGTTCCTGACACTGTACAGGAAGCAGTGGTCAAGACCATCCTCAAGAAAAAGAAATGCAAAAAGGCAAAATGGCTCCCTGAGGAGGCCTTACAAATAGCTGAGAAAAGAAGAGAAGCTAGAGGCAAAGGAGAAAAGGAAAGATATAACCATTTGAATGCAGAGTTCCAAAGAATAGCAAGGAGAGATAAGAAAGCCTTTCTCAGGGATCAACACAAAGAAACAGAGGAAAACAATAGAATGGGAAAGACTAGAGATCTCTTGAAGAAAATTAGTTATACCAAGGGAACATTTCATGCAAAGATGGGCACAACAAAGGACAGAAATGGTATGTACTTAACAGAAGCAGAAGATATTAAAAAGAGGTGGCAAGAATACAGAGAACTATACCAAAAATATATTCATTACCCAGATAACCACGATGGTGTGATCACTCACCTAGAGCCAAACATCCTGGAATGTGAAGTCAAGTGGGCCTTAGGAAGCATCATTATGAACAAAGCTAGTGGAGATGATAGAATTCCAGTTGAGCTATTTCAAATCCTGAAAGATGATGCTGTGAAAGTGCTGCATTCAATATGCCAGCAAATTTGGAAAACTCAGCTGTGGCCACAGGACTGGAAAAAGTCAATTTTCATTCCAATCCCAAAGGAAGGCAATGCCAAAGAATGTTCATACTACCGCACAATTGTACACATCTCACACGCTTGCAAAGTAATGCTCAAAATTCTCCAAGCCAGGCTTCAACAGTACATGAACTATGAACTTCCAGATGTTCAAGGTGGATTTAGAAAAGGCAGAGGAACCAGAGATCAAATTGCCAACATCTGTTGGATCTTCGAAAAAGCAAGAGAATTCCAGAAAAACATCTACTTCTGCTTTATTGACTATGCCAAAGCCTTTGACTGTGTGGATCACAACAAACCGTGGAAAATTCTTAAAGAGGTGGGAATACCAGACCATCTGACCTGCCTCCTGAGAAATCTGTATGCAGGTAAAGAAGCAACAGTTAGAACTGCACATGGAACAACACATTGGTTCCAAATAGGGAAAGGAATACGTCAAGGTTGTATATTGTTATTTAACCCTGCTTATTTAATTTATATGCAGAGCATATCATGTGAAATGCCAGGCTGAATGAAGCACAAGCTGGAATCAAGATTGCTGGGGAAAATATCAATAACCACAGATACGCAGATGACACCACTTTTATGGTAGAAAGCAAGGGAGAACTAAAGAGCCTCTTGATGAAAGTGAAAGAGGAGAGTGAAAAAGTTGGCTTAAAACTCAACATTCAGAAAACTAAGATGATGGCATCTAGTCCCATCAATTCATGGCAAATAGATGGGGAAACAATGGAAACAGTGACAGACTTTATTTTCTTTGGCTCCAAAATCACTGCAGATGGTGACTGCAGCCAAGAAATTAAAAGACGCTTGCTTCTTGGAAGAAAAGTTATGACCAACCTAGACAGCTTATTAAAAAGCAGAGACATTTCCAATAAAGTTTTGTCTAGTCAAAGCTATGGTTTCTCCAGTAGTCATGTATGGATGTGAGAGTTGGACTATAAAGAAAGCTGAGCACTATAGAACTGATGCTTTTGAACTGTGGTGTTGGAGAAGACTCTTGAGTGTCCCCTGGACTTCAAGGAGATCAAACCAGTCATTCCTTAAGAAATCAGTGCTGAACATTCATCAGAAGGACTGATGCTGAAGCTGAAACTCAAATACTTTGGCCACCTGATGCGAAGAATTGACTCAATGGAAAAGACCCGGATGTTGGGAAAGGTTGAAGACAGTAGGAGAAGGGGACAACAGAGGATGAGATGGTTGGATGGCATACCAACTCGATGGACATGAGTTTGAGCAGGCTCTGGGAGTTGGACAGAGAAGCCTGGCATGCTGCAGTCAATGGGGTTGCAAAGAGTCAGACATGACTGAGAGACTGAACTGAACTGAGTGATTTTTGTTGAGATTTTTGCCAGGGATTTATCAGGGATATTTGCGTGTAGTTTTTTTTAACTAAATTTCTCCAATATCCATATTTTAAATGTCTTCTCCTCCTACCTTTTTTCAAAAAACTATATCCATAATCTGTTTCATGATTTCCTTGACTGGCTTTGTTATAAATCCTGTGAAGTCATTCACAACATGTAGACACTGCAGGAATTGACTGTTCTAGGCTTGATGGCTTTCATGACTTTTTCTATAACAATAATAGATTTTTAATAGTGTAACCGTCCATGACGTTCTCTCTATTGGGGTTCTCTTCTCTAGTGCTGGCTATCATTTCCATAGAGTACCAGGTGTATTGAGCTTTAAAAGTCTCTATGACCCCCTGATCTAGAGGCTAAAGTAGAGACGTGTGAGGGTAACTAGGCCACTTAAACACACTTGGTGTTGAACTCAGAGGGTTCTGGGTGCCCAGGGGTTGAAATCAGAAGAACTTGAAAGGCAGTTTCTTACTGCCAAGGTAATTCTTGTCTTCAGGGACAAAGCCCCGATGGACCCAATGCAGAAGAAGTGTTCTTGTTGTCTAGGCCTTCTTGTTGTACAACCAAAAGACCAGCAACTGGTATTTGTTTCTCCTCATGAAATAAAGAAGAGCAACTTTATAGATAAAGGCAGTCCTGATCATAAACCCAAATGCATTGGTACCAAATAGAGTTAGTTTCTCCTATCCTGCTTTAAATCCTAGTGCTTGCTTCTCTTCCTTACTAATAAATGTCCTTTGTGGCATTATTTTTCCAGAATAAGCCTCTTTCCTCTGCATTAAAATCTGATCAGGCAGATATCCTGGATATCCTAATGACCTTTTCTGTCTCTTGCTGCAGGTTTTGACTGAAAGTCTATTTTGTCTGATACAAGTATAGCTACCTCTACCCACTTTAATTTTTAATTTTAATAGAATAAATTTTCCCATTTATTCACTTGAGCCTACGTGTGTTTTAGAAGCTAAATTGAGTCTGTTGTAGACAACATATAGCTGGGTTAAAAAAAAAAATCCATTCATTCACTCTATGCAATTTGATTGCAGAATTTCATCCATTTACATTTAAAGTAATTATTGCTAGGTAAGGACTTACAATTGCCCTCCTTGTCATGGGGGGTGGCTGTTTTGTAGTTTTGTTCTTCCTTTCTTCCATTCTTGCTGTCTTTCTTCATGAAATGATGATCTTCAACAGTGGTGTACTATGATTCGTTTCTCTGTCTCTTGTATGTAGTTACTGTAGGTTTTCATTTTGTGTTTAGTTTATGGCTTACTTGAAACCTCTTACACACATAGCAGTCTTTTTTAAACTCATGGCAATTTAACTTTGATCATACACATAAACTCTTATCTTTTATTTTTCTTCCTGATGTTTTATGTTTGAATACTTTGTCAGGAAATTCCTGTATCTCCATTTCTTTGGGGCCAGTTACTAGAGGTTTACTATATCCCTGTGGTGGAGTCATGTTTCTCTGATTCTTCATGATCCTTGTAGCCTTGCATAGACGTCCTACACTCTTGAAGAAGCAGTCATCTCTTCCAGACTTGCTGGACTGACTTTGGTAAGAGATGACTTTTACCTGCAGGTGGGACCATACTGAAGCATTCTGTGACTCCGGGTTTAATGACGCAGGCCACCAGGTGCTGGGGTGTGTGGTGGCACCAGGTCTTGGGGGGCATGCTGACTCACTGGCTCAGGCTTTAGGGGTCCACATCATCTATAACTGCACAGTGCTTAGGGATCACTGCAGGGTTATCTACAGATTTTGCAAGTGATGTTGGGCTTCTAAGCAATGCTTTGAACTCCGGTAGCTAGGAATCAGGGAAAGCAACAGCACTGGCCAGAGTTGGTGGTGGACACACACTTAGCTATGAGGGCCTGCTGCAGGAAGGCAGGGATGACTGCAATCAGACATTCAGTGGTTGGTCCAGGGCCAGCAGCAAAGGCCAGGGCTACCTGTAAGCACACTGGCGGCTGGGGGGACCCTGGCTGCTGGTGTGGACTACTCAGCTTCACAGTCTTCCCTGGGGATGCATACGGCAGTAGAGACCAGTGGTGTGCAAATGCACAGGTGGAGGAACTAGCCCCGAGTGTGTACACAACGACGGTCAGTTGTTGGACCTATGTGGCCATCGTGTCCTTGCACAGCTGCGGAGGCCTGAGCTCCCTAAGATTCCTGGGCTCTGGTGGGGGCTGGGACAGGGGAGAGCTGGTGGGACCCAGGTGACTGGTGTCAGCCAACACAAATACCTACAGGGTAAAAGTGAAAGTGTCAGACTCTTTGCACCACTATGGACCATAGCCACCAGGCTCCTCTGTCCACGGCATTCTCCAGGCAAGAATACTGGGGGCAAGAATACTGGCTAGCCAGTCGGTGAAATCTGCAGGCAGCTCTACTGGTCATTGACAAAATCAATTGCGAAAGTTACCAAAGTCACCAGAAACTTCAGTCTCTCTCTTGCTCTGGGGTTGATGTATCTCCCACTTTTCTTCCTTGTTTTAACTTATCTACACATCTCAGTCTTTGGGTGGGATGAAATGGAAGTACAAATTTTGTGTAGTGCCCAGAAGGCTGGGGAAAAGCTGGTCACTCACGCTGCTCTTCCTTTTCCTGCAAGGAAAACTCTTTCCAGTTGAGCAATGCCAGCTCAGGAGCTGGGATGATGCAGCCAACTCTGTTTCATATAACGTATAGCAGTGGAAAAGAATCTGCCTGCCAATGCAAGAGACACAAAAGAGGTGGGGTTTGATCATTGGGCATGCAGGTTCCTTAGAAACCCGCTTCAGTATTCTGGCCTGGAAAGTACCATGGACAGAGGAGCCTGGTGGGCTACAATCCACGGGGTCACTAAAAGTTGGACACACCTGAACACACACACACACATATATATATTTAAATTTTTTGGCTATGCCGTGCAACGTGCGGGATCTTAACTATCCAACCAGGGAACAAACCTATGCCCCCTGAGTTGGCAGTGTTGAGTCTTAACCACTGGACCACCAGGGAAGTCCTGATACTATATATTTAAAATAAGAAAATAACTTTATTCTTCATTTAAAGTCATGTTTTCTAGGCATCAAATAAATATAGACAATGAGGTCCTTTGAACAAACTAATGTAGTCTATACTTTAAAAGGGATATTATTTTCATAAGTAGAGGGAAAGCAGGGTAATTTTGAATTGTATTAAAATAATATTTAATATTGTGTGAATCAGGAATGCCAAAGTTTATATGTGATGGAATCAACTGTGGCTAACTACTGTGTTAAATTAATTAATCTCCTGTTGTGGTCATAACTAATTTGTCTGTATAAGATTTCTCCCTTAAATAAACAAACAGAATTTCAGGAAGAAGAACAAAAAGAAAGTGAAGCTTTTCTTCTGTCCCTTTTTGTGCCTTATTTTCAAGTTTTCTTCTTCACTGTGTTGCTAAAACTTCTTAAGCAGAAGTTTTAGAACTTCAGAAGTTAGAAGTTCTTCAGTTAGAAGAACTTCAGAACTCTTCCAGAGCTGTTTTTGATCAGAGATAGCTGTCTTACTGTTGATCTTTGTGGGGGATCAGAGGCTGAAAGCTCCATCTTAGCTGTTAGTTTCTCTCAGGAAGGAAAGAGTCCCATTCTGTGGAATCTGACCCCTGGTAGACTTCATAGTGTTTTTAGGGCCTGCAGACTTTGGTAAGTATGCTGGAACATCAAGTTGTTTCAAGGGGCACTCTCTAAGTCTTCCTGGCCCCAAATGGATCTTCCTTAAGCCCAGAACCACACCTCCAACTGCATCACTATCAGTAGATAATTATCTGGCATCACTGGAGGTCTGTAAGGCTGTCTGTCTTCCAGAGAAAACTCTATGAGCTTTTCTGCCATTTTCCCAGTCAGCCAATATCAAGGACATTTATGTCTTGGTTTGAAATGAATAGCAAGACACAGGACTGTTATTTTAGATTCTGGGCACCATTCCAAAAATATAGGAATTGGTAATGATTCTCTCAAGGATGGGATTCTAAGTATCACAGGTGTCATTTGGATGACATAGCTACATAGCCTGGTACATATTTCTAGCTGAAATAGTAAGAGATTTTATACCAGCTCCTTCCAGAATTGGCCTAGTAAGGATCCTACTTACTTATCCTACCAGTTTGGGTAGCGATTCTTTAAAAAGAGATTGCTTCTAAGATGCTCAGTCATGAGAACTGATGTCAGCTATGCTAACTTCAGTCAGAATATCCCATCTTTTATTTATTTATTTATAGTTTGGATATTTTTAATTTATTACTTTTAACTTTTTATTTTATATTGGAGTATAGCCAATTAACAATGTTGTGGTAGTTTCAGGTGAACAGCAAAGGGACTCAGCCACACATATACATGCATTCATTCTCCCACAAACTCCTCTCCCATCCAGGCTGCCACATAACATCGAAGAGAGTTCCCTGTGCTATGCAGTAGGTCCTTGTTGGTTATCCATTTTAAATGTAGCAGTGTGTACATGTCGACCCCAAACTCCCTAACTATCCCTACTCCCATTCTTCCCCCCAGCAACCATAAGTTCGTTCTCTAAGTCTCTGAGTTCACATATATAAGTTCATTTGTACCATTTCTTTTTAGACTCCACACATAGGGATGTCATGATATTCTTCCTTCTCTATATGACTTTCAGTTCAGTTCAGTTCATTTCAGTTCAGTCACTCAGTCATGTCCGACCTTTGCGACCTCATGAATCACAGCACCTCAGGCCTCCCTGTCTATCAACAACTCCCGGAGTTCACTCAAACTCATGTCCATCAAGTCGGTGATGCCATCCAGCCATCTCATCCTCTGTCGTCCCCTTCTCCTCCTGCCCCCAATCCTCCCAGCATCAGGGTCTTTTCCAATGAGTCAACTCTTCTCATGAGGTGGCCAAAGTACTGGAGTTTCAGCTTCAGCCTCAGTCCTTCCAATGAACAACCAGGGCTGATCTCCTTTAGGATGGACTGGTTGGATCTCCTTGCAGTCCAAGGGACTCTCAAGAGTCTTCTCCAACACCACTGCTCAAAAGCATCAATTTTTTCGGGCGCTCAGCTTTCTTCACAGTCCAGCTCTCACATCCATACATGACCACTGGAAAAACCATAGCCTTGACTAGATGGACCTTACAGTATGACAATCCCTAGGTCCATTCATGATGCTGCAAATGGCATTATTTCACTCTTTCTAACAACTGAGGGAGAATATCCTGTCTTTTAGTACTGAGAGGGTAACAGGCAGGAAGGCCAGGGGTCTCCAAACGGAGGAAATAGGCTACAAGTGCCAGACATTTTTATCTCTCTTAAGCGGCAGGAGGAAACAAACTAGCAATATTTTTTTTTCTTTTCTATACAAATTTAAAAGGAGGTTTCTCTTAAAATGCTGTGTTACCATGATACCTGGTTTCACCTGAAGCTAACTATCCTCAAAACTTGAGTTAACCGATACATTTTTCTTATGGAAATGTTTGTCTTAAAGTTATGTTGATGTGCTATGCATTTATCCCAGACTCTAAGTTCCACCAAATGGCTCAAACTACTCGACAAACCAGTATGTTATACTCAGATATTGTTCCCCTAATCTATGTAAATGAAACTGTTTGTGTGGTAATCTGCCCTTCTACAAGATTCAAGTCAATCATTTTATGGCCTGGGATGAATTATCTGGTGCCAAAATTATCACAAAATGCAACTTATGGATGAGGGGCCTGGTGCCATTCTGAATTTTAAGACATTCCTTTCTTTTCATTAACAGACTGCAAGTGACTATATAACATACAGCTGAAGGCTAGCAGGGGGGTACTCTTTCTACCCCCTCCTGATGTCTATGTCAGAAGCTTTCTCTATCTCCTTTATACTTTAATAAAACTTTATTACACAAAAGCTCTGAGCGATCCAGCCTTGTCTCTGGCCCCGGATTGAATTCTTCTCCCCCGGAGGCCAAGAACCCCGGCATCTTTGCGTGATTCAGAAACAAATTTTCAGTACCAGATATGTTTGAGCTGTGCACAGTTGTTACATGATTCAGTCATCCTAATAATCCTGTATTCATTCTTACTGCTCCACCTCTCTTAATGGTCACTGATGAAAATGACTCAGATCTGTCGCCCACCAAGTCTGCTTTCCAGATGCTGGGCTTCTATTGTGTGATCAAGACACTGGATGTGTCTGGATCCCAAGGGCCTTTCTCCGTCCTAGACATTCCAATCTAATCACTCTGAAAAATATGCAAGGCAGTAAATGCCACTTTAATTATAAGCTTGCTCCCACTGGATTAGACTCAAAATAAGCATGCTTAAGACAAAAATTCGATCTGAAAGGCAAAATGAGTGACTGAGCTTCTCAGAGAGGAGTCCATTTTTATTTCATGATTAAGTGGTTTTCTTTTCTCATTTTTATTTTAATATTCCCATTTCTACTACATGGGCTTCCCTGGCGGCTCAGATGGTAAAGAATCTACCCACAATGTGGGAGATCTGGGTTCGATCCCTGGGTTGAGAAGATCCCCTGGAGAAGGGAATGGCTACCCACTCTACTATTCTTGGCTGGAGAATTCCATGGACAGAGGAGCCTGGCGGACTATAGTCCATGGAATCACAAAGAGTCGGGCACGACTGAGTGACTAACACTTTCACTTTCATTTCCATTGTAAACCTCTACCATCATCCCACACATTGTTTCTCAAGAAGTTCAGGTTCCTTTTTACTTGACTTTATCTTTCTGGTCTCACTTCAGGGCATCCCAAGTTCTGGATACAGATCTAAGCATTGCAGAGAAGCCCTGATAACAGAGGTTAGTGAGCAATGATGAATACTGGTTTCAGAATTAGACCTGGTTTCAAATTCTGGCTCTAACATTTCATCGTAGTATAATTTGCACAGAGTATTTACCTTTCCACACTTCAATTTCCTCAGTCATAAAATAGGAAGAAATCCTATTTATTTCTATGGAGTGGTTTTTAGGATAAATGAACTAACAGAGGTAATACCCTTGGCAAAGGGCCTGGCGAATGCAGCAACAATCACCTGACTGCTGCTACTTATTTTTGGAATCACATATTTTTATTTATTTAAAAATTTTTGTTTTATATTGGAGTTTATTTGATTTACAATGTTGCGTTAACTCCAGGTATACAGGGAAGTGATTCAGTTACACATACACATATATCTGTTCTTTTTCAGATTCTTTCCCCATATAGGTGACGACAGAATCTTGAGTAGAGTTCCCTGTTGATGCTACTTATTGATATGATTAGGAGGATGCTCACCAGATCCATGTGTAAATTGGAATCAGATAGAGTTCAAATCTCAAATCTGGCTCCTGAGGTTGCAAAACCCTGGGCCACTTGTTTCATGTCTCTGTACATGGCTCTTTTGCAAAACAGGGATAAAAACATCTATCTCATAGGTATCATTTCCATGTGCTGTGTTGATTAACACACGCTTCTTTGAAAAGCTAAATGTCAGACTGTATGTGCATAGACAAAGTGACTACTGGCTATCTTTGTCTGAAATACCCTGGAAATTAGAAAGAAACATGACCATCACCTTATAAAGATTTCCAGTGACAGTTGCTCTTTTGTTCCATCCTCATGGCCATAAACAATATCTTCTACTCAAATCATATAGTATTAGGAACAGACTTTTTACTTTAGGTGAGGTTCTCTGAAATTAGAATGAGAAGGGGTATGAACAATGCTTTGCATTCCTGCTATAGATTCAGCCTACAGGAGGAGGGCGGCCCATGAAGCTGTCCTGAGACTAAAGCTGATCAAAGACTCCAGAAAACTCCACAGGGGTCTATGGTGGATCATGCTGACAAACCAAAAACCTCAGACATTCTGAAAATGAGATTCCTTTTTCTAGTCAGAAGACACATAGAAGAGGGCAAGTGAACTGTTTATTTTACCACTAGCTCAGGACTTTGTGAGTGAGTGAGGAGTGAAAGTCGCTCAGTCGGGTCCGACTCTTTGCGACCCCATGGAATTCTCCAGGCCAGAATACTGGAGTCGGTAGCCTTTCCCTTCTCCAGGGGGTCTTCCCAATCCAGGGATCAAACCCAGATCTCCCACATTGCAGGCAGATTCTTTACCAGCTGAGCCACCAGGGAACCCCCAGGAATACAGGAGTGGTTAGCCTATCCCTTCTCCAGAGGACCTTCCCGACCCAGGAATCGAACTGGGGTCTCCTGCACTGCAGGCAGATTCCTTACCAACTGAGTTATCAGTCACCTGCATTTTCGTCCCCAGTTGGTTGCTACTGCTCTCCGGGGGGTGGGGTGGGATGGGGAGTGTGCTTTCCCTTACCCACATCATGTTTCATGTGACTTGATTTGACCAGGGAAACGTGAGCCATATGCCACTTCCAAACAGCAGCTTTAAGAGCCACTAATAATTCCTTGTTCTCAGGAACTCTTTCCAAAAATCCTCTCAAATGATCTGCTTATGTGGGGCAAGGTGTACAAAGTTGGTCATTGGACTTGACTGACCTCTTCTGGGCAGTGCTACAAGATAAAGCGCAGTTTGTCTAGCTTTTCACTTTAGGACATAGAAACATGCTGTCCTCAAGCTTGGTTTCTAGTCAATACACATACATATACACATGTGCATGCTCTATATATATATATATATTTCTAGATTGCTGAAAAAATTCCTCTGTCTTTTATCTTCTGCAAGATAATTTAACTTCTTACTGCAGTTGGAAAATGTGGTGCCAGTGATACTGTACTAAATGAAAGAATTTCATCAACTTCTAATTAGAAATTGAATCACTATGTGAAGAGCATAATAAAATAGCCTGCTTCTTGTCATCTATGACATATATTGGTTCAGGGAAGACTTTATTGAAAGTGTAAGATTAAAAAGCTCTCATTCAATTTGTTTTTAAAAAGACCTCCCTAAAATCAAAACCACAATGAGGTACCATCTCACACCAGTCAGGATGGCTACTATCACAAAGTCTACAAACAATAAATGCTGGAGAGGGTGTGGAAAAAAAGGAAGCCTCTTACACTGTTGGTGGGAATGCAAACTAGTACAGCCACTATGGAGAACAGTGTGGAGATTCCTTAAAAAACTGGAAACAGAGCTGCCATATGACCCAGCAATCCCACTGCTGGGCATACACACCGAGGAAACTAGAATTGAAAGAGACACATGTACCCCAATTTTCATTGCAGCACTGTTTACAATAGCCAGAACATGGAAGCAACCTAGATATCCATCGGCAGGTGAATGGATAAGAAAGCAGTGGTTCATATACACAATGGAATATTACTCAGCCATTAAAAAGAATGCATGTGAATCGATCCTAATGAGGTGGATGAAACTGGAGCCTATTATACAGAGTGAAGTAAGTCAGAAAGAAAAACACCAATACAGTATACTAATGCATATATATGGAATTTAGAAAGATGGTAATGATGACATTATATGCGAGACAGCAAAAGAGACACAGATGTAAAGAACAGTCTTTTGGACTCTGAGGGAGAAGGCAAGGGTGGGATGATTTGAGAGGGTAGCGTTGAAACGTGTATATTATCATATGTGAAGTGGATCACCAGTCCAGGTCTGATGCATGAGACAGGGTGCTCAGGGCTGGTGCACTGGGATGACCCTGGGGGATGGGATGGGGAGGGAGGTGGGAGGGGGTTCAGGATGGGGAACACATGTGTGCCCATGGCTGATTCATGTCGATGTATGGCAAAAACCACTACAGTATAGTAATTAGCCTCCAATTAAAAAAAAAAAAAAGACCTCCCTAACTGTTGGACTAGCACTGGCCAAGAAAACGTTCTGTAATGACAGCAGAATTCCTGGGAGGTTCAATATGCCACCCACTAGCCAATGTGGCTAGCAAGCACCTAGAATATGCCAGCACCATTGAGGGGCTGAATTTTAGATTTAATTAATTTATGGTTAAATTTAAATAACAACATGTGGCTGGCAGCTAATAAATCAGACAATGCACCTTAGACCCTAGGATGGAAAAGTATCTTCTCCTAATAATTGAACTATTTGTTCATGTTACTATATGTGGCACTAAGGAACTTATATATATAATCATATATATATGTGTATATATATATATATATATATATATATATATATATATAAAATACATATATAGACTTCTCTCTCTATGCAAGTAACAGACAATCTTGCCTTTGGATGTTCAGGCAGCTGTATCATGTGGATTCATAAAGTATTGATTGTTCTATTTTAGACTCATGTGGGTTCTCTCAATAGAGATCTAATCCAGTCTTATGGAGCAAATGTTACAATAAAGCATTTCCCCAAGATAGTCCCAATATGCACAAAGCTAGTACCATATCCTAGAATTCTAAGTCAGGAACATTCTTATTTAGTCCATTCATTGATCTAGAAAGAACCACTCCTCAACTATCCTGACCATTTCCAATATTACACTCCCAAATCGCTATACTTTAGCTTTTCATCTTTATATTGGAAATTAGGCTCCCAAGTTCTTCAAATAACCAGATTTTGTGGCCCCAGTCATTGATCTGAAACTGAACTGTATTTTCATCTCAAAAGATAATTAAATAAGGAATTTATGTCCCTAGTTTTCAAAGGAGTCATCTTACTGCAGAGATGTAATATTCAGAGAACTACTGTAATTGTTAAGACCACGGGATTTGGAAAATAGTAATTCCTGATTGTGAGGATATAATTATTTGGGAAGGCTGGAGGCTGATGTATTATTCGGGATACTTGAACACTGACTCTTTTTACTTCCTGTGGCTATAGCCTTCCTGGTGGACTTTCTCAGAGTAGAGGCCAGGGAAATCCTTGCCAAGACAGGCTGCACTGGCCACTGCCTCAGAGAGGTTCTTTATCCTTGGCTAATTAACTAAGACATTTAATCTATTGTTAATGAGGGTGTGGTGTGTTCTCTTCCCCTTAATTATAGAGCAACAGAAAGGCCTGGATCTACTTCCTAGGGACAGTGTGAGAATGAATTCATCTGTAGGACTCAGCCTAGCATCTATTATCATGTCCCCAATCAATGATTACTGATGTCATTTTGTTCTTACTGAGTTCTAAAATTGACATGCAATTTTACTCAAAGGAAAAAAGTTTCTAAGAAGCATAAGATATTTTGGAATAAAGTACAGTAAGCCCCCTACATCCGAACAAGTTCCATTCTGACAGTGTGTTCGTAAGTCCAACAAAGTTAGCCTGGGTAACCTACTACCATAATCGACTATATGGTACTGTACTGTAATAGGTTTATAACACTTCACACAAATAATACATAAAAAACAAACACAGAAAATAAATGATTTTAATCATACAGTAAGTACCTTGAAAAGTATAGGAGCATAGTACAACAGCTGGGCATGTTCACATCTTTGAAAGTTTGTAACTTGAAGGTTCATCTGTAGGGGACTTACTATAAAAGACTATTCAGTAGAAAGACATAAAGCTACAATAAGCATCTGGACACCAGAAGTAGCCCTCAATGCAAGGTTGTATGGTTTTCTATTAAAAAACCAAGCATAACAACATAATCTTAAATTAAAGATTAGTCTCCCTTCTACAGACAAGCTAGGCTTATCTTTATTCACCTGAGAAAAGAAAAATTAATGGGAGAATAGAAAGAAGGAAAACGGGTACACTGAGATTCCCATAGACTGTACATGGTTGTTTCTGGGCCAGACTGTGGAATTTCTCCCAGATTTCATCTTTCGTTTCCCTCTGCCCAATTAGGATGTATTCCTAAAGCTCTAAGGCATCTGCCCTATGAGCAGTGGGTCCCACACGAAGCTCCCTGAAGTGTGGCTTCAGGGATTTTCCCTGCAGAGGAGAGGTGGACAGAAGAGCTGGTCCTCATGTCTTCTCATGATATAGGAGAAATGCCACCAGCAGGAGAGACACACACAGGGTAATACACTGAGATTGTCTTAACTCGGAAACTAAGTTGGACCATTTTGAAAATGTATCAACTATGTCCACACTAACCTGAAAGAGATCATCTATTTTCCAAAATGACTGACCAGCTTCAGGACCCAACTTAAGCAATGAAGAATTCAAATCGAATTCCAAGAGAAATATTAAAATATAGGACCAGGTATTTTATGATGTTTTATGAAAACTATCTACCAATCTTATATGGCTTATATTTAATATAAAAGAAAACAAGCCATGATTATTTATTTCTCAAAATACAAATACAGCAGAGATCAGAAAGAGTAGATTTATCAGGAATATGTTCCGTATTTGTTGTGACTTTATTCTCCAGGGGAAAATGTAAAACTCTGCAGTTTAAGCATCAACTTGATTGCTTAATGATGGTGAACATTTAAGAATTTGCTCTGGGGGAAATAAAGTGGAAATTTAAATAGTGTTGCAACTCACCATTAGTGTGGGTTTTCACTGTCTTATTTCCAAATGAGGACACAAGTGAACGCTAATGGGGGAGCTGCCTGGACTATATTATAGTCAGACAAGTCCTCTTTTTACTGACTCTCTAGATAACATGCTGCTTTAATTGCAGAGATGGCTTTGTTTTTAAGCTGTTAGTCTTTAAAGAAACTTTCAAGTTTCTCTATTTGGCACATATTCTTATAGTCCTTGGATGCAAAATGTCTACATGTGCCTATAGACACAGAAATACACTTTATGTTTACCAAACAGGACAGCAATTTTTTCCAAGTTTCCTCTAAAAAAGTATTTACTCTCCTCATTGCTGATCATACATACTCCTTCCTCTTTGCCAGATTATATACTGTTCATTCCCTTTATTTCTGAACCTCAGCAAAGGGTCTACTATCCTATCAGATGAGTCTTTTTAAATTTTAGGGCATATACACATGCTAGAAATAAACAAAACTAAGACAAGAGCTCACACATAATAACTAGTAATCATCAGAGCAGTCATTTAAATACACACTTTTAATGAGGCAACCTAAACATCATAATGTAAAAGTAGAATAGAATTTAAATTGAAATCAACATTCTACCCCATAAAAAGGCAGCCAAGCGGAAGTGAAATCAACAAAGATACTTCTACTTTACCCCTGTAAATATCAGACTTGTTTTTTTTCTCCCTACGCTTGTTTCTCTTTCTTTGGCATGACAGTTCTGATTCTTCAGCCTCCCCATGAAGAAGAGAAAAATTCCCTTGAAGCTGAACTAAATTCATCAGCAAATGAAATTACATTCATTTGATAAAATGCTAAATGGAAAAAGGCAGGTTTATTTTAAGCCGTCAACAGGCTGTTTTAGTTAATCATGCACAGTGCAGAAGACAGGAGTTTGGTTGCTAAGAAAATGGTTGGCATGTTTCCACGAGATCCATGTGATGCGAAATGCATCTGCTCGTTTTAACAGGGAAATAGGAAAAAAATAAAATAAACAGTTCAGGGTATCTTTGGTGAGTCACTATGGAACACAGAGCCAAAATAACTTAAATGTTGTCAGTTTATTTTATACCGCCTTATTGTTATGACATTAGCCTTTTCTTATATTCAAAAAAATTTTTTTATAATAGTGATATTTTGTTAGAAAATTCTTATATATTCATTGTACATAAATGGGAAGCACTCAAATAAGAAAAAATCTGCCATGACACATATACACAAACACAAATATCAATATCTACAAGGGTATCTATTGTAGATATGCATGTACCAATATATGGTGCATGCATAGTCAGGGTTCAATATTTATTTGCTGAATGAATTAATACAAATATGGGACCTTTATTGTATATACTTTTATAACCTGCTTTTTCTTCATTAAGATATTTAGCACAACTTTCTATGCTAGTAAATATTCATCTTTAGCATTAATAGTTTCATCATTATGAGACATGTAAGTTGTTCTCTTGCAAGACTTTTATAATAGCCAGGAACTGAACACAAGCATCTCCCCAACTGAGGCTGATACTACGATGCTGATGAAATATGAATATAATGAAGATTTTCTGCTTGGCTGTTACACTTACATCTCTGGTTATTGAGACAGACATTGGAGTCTCAGCTGTTTTGATCATGTGTAATTTCACCAGTTCCAAGACCAGATACAGACCTCCGCTACTTATATAGATGCTGTCAGCATCCAAGCATACTAATGTGAGAGAGACCAGCCAAAGACAGAAAACTGCTCAGTAACCCCCTACATGCTATAGCGGTCCTCAGAGTGAGATAGCCGTGGACATTCACGTCCGCTGCATCTTCCAAGTGGAAAAAGGGAGCAGGCCAAAAGAACAGTATTAGATCATAATGTAGAAGAATATATAGGTTAAGCAAGTTATGGATTACATGATCCAGAAAGCTGAGAAATTCAAAGCATAAAACTGAGAAGCAGAGAAATACACTCCTGAGCAGAATGAGTCCCTGGTTTCTACAGGAAATAGGCTTCATTCAGCCTCGTTGACCTTCCCCAAGTTCCAATGGGCAGGATCAAACAGTTGCTAATTGGGGAAGGGAGGGGACTGGAGACAAGGGAGGAATTGTGAAGAAACAATAGAGCCGCCTTAGGGCAGGGTCCTGATTCCCCCTCAAGGGATACACATAACAATATCTTTGAGCTGTTTTGCAGATACTGAAACCCCCACCAGATGGGAAAAGTTAACTGCATGCTGGCGACAAGCACAAAGACCCCAGACAGGTTGAAACTAGAAAGTTGATGACACTGACTTCACCTCCAACCAGTCAGAAGAATCCCTGAACTGATCACAACCCCCTCTTTGAACCATTACAATAAAATACCTCACTCCCTCCTCCAGGTCCGGGACACACAGTTTTGAGGGCGTTAGCCTGCTGTGGCCCCCTTTGCCTTGCAAAGCAGTAAAGCTATTCTTTTCTACTTCACCCAAAACTCTCTGAAATTTAATTTGATGTTGGGGTACAGAGGCTGGATTCAGCATCAGTAGCTCCTGAGTAGGCATCTGAATTCACTGCCTTCACTAAGGAGAAAATGGAAAACAGGGAAATTCAAAGCAAAAACAATGATGGAGGGCAAACAGAAGATTCTTAAAGATTCAATAAAATCAAGGCTAAACAAGAACTATCCTGCTGAGGAGGAAGAATCTGAGTATCAGCAGGATTATTGAAGAATTCCAATATTCTGCAAGTTCACCATCACAAGATCTCCGAGGGGCAGAGGCCCTTGTCATAATGTGCCTCATCTGAACCCACTATCAAAGAGGGTGACTGTGGTGACCAGAAAGAAAAGCATGTTCCCAGATCTGTCACAGAGTTTAAATATGAGCCAAGTCAGTTCAGTGGCAAACACTCTGAAACCATGACTTAAGCTTCAGAGATAAACAGACTCAAATAATAAAATGACTCAAACACAATAGACGTTCATTTCTTGCTCACTTAACAGTCCAAGGCAGGTGTTCCTGGGTGGTGGATGGGGCATCTCCCCACAATGACTTAGGGCCCAGGCTCATTTTATCTCCTGCAGGGCTTCATCCTCATCATCTGCCTCCAGCAATGAAGAGCAGTGAGAACACAGACGAGGTACACCTGCTTCTCTAATGCCTCGTCTCAGAAATAGCATTCATCACCAAAATGCAGTTGTGTGATCTACTTCCAGGGAGGCTGGCACGTGTAGGTCAATTGTGTGCCCCAAAAGAAGAGAAGATAGATTGGTGGAGAGGGGAGGGAATAGCTTGCACAGTGTGCAGTTGTTTGAATTTGCTTGTATTTTGGACTTGAGTGATTCTCATTACACTTGAGCGGTGTTGTGAGTAGAAAATGAAATGTGTCTTGATGAATAAAGCTCCACTTTACATTGGTGCCATAAAAACAAGAAGTTCTGAGCCACGTAGCATACAAAATTCTAAACCCTTTTATTACAGATCATCAACTGACACTGAGAAGTTGTTCCATTTATATTCTCAACTCCATGCAGTTGTCTACACCATTGCCAAATTATGTACAGCATTAATATTTTAAAGCATTTATTATATATAAAGCAGTGACATTGCTTTATCAACAAAGGTCCATCTAGTCAAGACCAAGGTTTTTCCAGTAGTCATGGATGGATGTGAGAGTTGGACTATAAAGAAAGCTGAGCGCCAAAGAATTGATACTTTTGAACTGCGGTGTTGGAGAAGACTCTTGAGAGTCCCTTGGACTGCACGGAGATCCAACCAGTCCATCCTAAAGGAGAGCAGTCCTGGGTGTTCATTGGAAGGACTGATGTTGAAGCTGAAAGTCCAGTACTTTGGCCACCTGATGCGAAGAGCTGACTCATTGGAAAAGACCCTGATGCTGGGAAAGATTGAGGACTGGAGGAGAAGGGGATGACAGAGGATAAGATGGTTGGATGCTATCAGTGACTCAATGGACATGGATTTGGGTGGACTCTGGGAGTTGGTGAGGGACAGGAAGGCCTGGTGTGCTGCAGTTCATGGGGTCACAAAGAGTCGGACACAACTGAGCAATTGAACTGAACTGAATCACACTCTATATATTGAAACAGGAAGAAAGGGGACACAGGCCACAACCTTTAAAAGAATGACATAGCCATAGGACATAACAAAGCTGATTAGAACCAACTAGGTCCAAGAGGGCAGAAGATTTGACATCCAGTGGATCTTGAAGCTCATTATATGCTCACTGTAATACAATAGCATAAGCTAAGTGACATACCCATCAGCACCATGACAGTTCTGAGACTGGCCATCAAAGATCAAAAACTAGGCAGTGGCCCAATTCCTAGAAATCTCTGCCCTTTCCCCAAAATACTTTGAATAACCCTTCCACTCATTAGCCTATGAAATTACCCAGGCCATAAAAACTAACCACCCCATATTTTGGGGCCTCTTACCTTCTGAGACAGCCCACACTCTGTCTGTGGAGCGTGTTTCTATCTAAATAAACTTACTTCTTACCTACCATTTTGTCTGTCACTGAGTTCTCTCTGTGACGAGACATCAAGAACCTGAGCTTCAGTAAGTCCTGAGACCAGGTGTGATCTCAATTAAAAGACCATGGGTTCACAATCTGAGGTCCTTGGTTTTATTATTATATATTATACATATATATGTATTTTCACACACACAGAAGATATAAAGTATTCAAACAGTAGAGAAAAGATGAGAGATGTTAAAAAAAAATTACCGTAGGGAATCACCAATAATTTGTTAACCATCTTTTTCAGACAACTCTCTACACAGATATATTCCACCAAAGATTACATTTGCTTTTTAAAAACTGTACACATCCTTCTTCTCTTTTTCTACTTTCCTTCTTTTCTTTTTTTTTGGTTCTTTATTCCCTTCCTTCTTTCCTTTCTCCCTCCCTTCCCTTTCCCTCCTGCCCTCTCTCGCATTTCTCATGCTTTGCATTTAGTAGCTATAACTGAATCGCTTTATTGAATCTGACCTGACCCAAGGAGGTATGATCACATGGTGAGAGCATAGACCCTAGAGGCACACTAGGGTTGCATTCATGACCTGTCTCCTTATGTATAAAATGGTATAATAATAGTATTTATCTTATTGTGCCCTATTGATTTATGTGAAGATTGAATGAGTTCATATGCATTATGTGTCTTGAACAGGACCTGGAGCATAGTAAGAACTTCATGTGTTTGCTATTATCACTATTTGCCTATCATATATGTTACTAACATTTTCTCCTGCCTATTGTTTGTCTTTTGGCTTTATTTATAGTACCATTTTTCATAAAGACTTAAATGTTTTACATATATGGGTGTTTAGAAAAAGAGACAATTCTGAGATTTAGAATATCTTCCCTGGTGGTTCAATGGTAAAGAATCTACATGCCAATAGAGAAGACACAGGTTCAATCCCTGGGTCAGGAAGAGCCCCGGAGAAGGAAATGGTTACTCACTCCACTGTTCTTACCTGGGAAATCCCATGGACAGAGCAGCCTGGCAGCCTAGAGTTCACAGGTTGCAAAAGAGTCAGACAAACCTTAGTGACTGAACAGCAAAATGTTTTTTAAATTTTTATTGGATTATAGTTGATTTATCATATGTTAGTTTCTGCACTACAGCAAAGTAAATCAGTTATACATATATATATAGCCACTCTTTTTTAAAACTAAATGTTTCTATGCAGTAAAATATAGTTTTCCTTTATAGTTTTCATATTTCCAAATGTGTCTTATAAAGATCTCTTTATTTTCTTTTATCTCAGCTATGTCACATACATGTTTTTCTAACTTATGCTTTTTTTTCCCACTATAATTGAGAGTGGAATTTTTGGTGACTGTTTTATTAAAGTCAAAGCTATCATTCTTTCTCCTTAAGGTTTCTATTAATATATCAGTGTTTTCTTAGAAAAGCCTTTGCCACCCATTTAAAGGATAATTAATTTATGGAGAATTGATGTAGGCAGAAATATAACTTTTTTCCTAGATTGTTTGCTAGTTATCCTGACACTCGTTATTTTCCTGGGCTCTGACTGATGGGAGCTGCTGAAGATTGGTCCCTTCCTTGGAGCATAACTGGACAGAAGCCACTGCTATCCTTTTGTTACAGAGTTGGCTGAGAGAGAAATCTGTTCTATGCCTACAGTCAACTTCTAATTACCATCCCATAGATAATTCACAAGTATGGCAAGGCTGTATACTGTCACCCTGTTTATTTAGCATACATGCAGAGTACATCATGTGAAATGTTAGGCTCGGTGAATCACAAGCTGGAATCAAGATTGCTGGGAGAAATATCAACAACCTCAGATATGCAGATGATACCACCCTTATGGCAGAAAGCAAAGAGGAACTAAAGAGCCTCTTGATAAAGGTGAAAGAGGAGAGTGAAAAAGCTGGCTTAAAACTTAACATTCAAAAAACTAAGATCATGGCATCCAGTCCCATTACTTTATGGCAAATAGAAGGGGAAAAAAGTGAAAAAAGAGACAAATTTTATTTTCTTGGGCTCCAAAATCTCTGCAGATGGTGACTGCAGCCATGAAATTAAAATTCGCTTGCTCCTGGGAAGGAACATATGACAAACCTAGACAGCATAGTAAAAAGCCAAACATCACTTTGCTGAAAAAGGTCGGTATAGTCAAAGCTATGGTTTTTCCAGTAGTCATGTATGGATGTGAGAGTTGGACCATAAAAAGGCTGAGTGCTGAAAAATTGATGCCTTCTTATTGTGGTGCTGGAGAAGACTCTTGAAAGCCCCTTGGACTGCAAGGAGATCAAACCAGTCAATCCTAAAGGAAATTAACTCTGAATATTCATTGGAAGGACTGATGGCTGAAGCTCTGATACTTTGGTCACATGATGCAAAGAGTCGACTCATTGGAAAATACCCTGATGCTAGGAAGGATTGAAAGCAAAAGATGAGAGCAGCAGAGGATGAGATGGTTAGACAACATCATGGACTCAATGGACATGAATCTGAGCAAACTCCAGGAGATTGTAACGGATAGGGAAACCTGGTGTGCTGCAGTCCATGGCGTCGCAAAGATTTAGACATAAATTAGCGACTCAAAAACAACAACAACAAAAGATAACTCACTAGGAGATCAATGAATTTTAGAAGAGACTAATAAAAAATCTTGGCCTGGGCGCCTCAAACTAGTTTCCACTGGGCTTTGATCAGAACTGTCAGCTAACATTAACATAAGTCAGCTTGAACAAACACTTTTTTAAAGGCATATAAATGTTTTATGCACAGCACAAATGTTTTACAAAGCTAACTATAAGTGAGTCTGTGAGTCTTGAAATTTCTGCCATCTAGTTCCCTATGCATTATGCACTCTAATGATGACAAATCATGGAAAGCTGAAGAGCTTCTTTGAAAAAAATGAAATCCACATGTTACTTCTCTGACTCTGGCCCTTTCATATGATTTTATAGATTGGAATGAAGACAAAGGGGATTAAAGAAAGTTTGGCAGAAGCCAATCATGCCAAAATAGATTTTTGACTCTGGAATATAAGATTAGTCAGTCAACAGCTCACAAAACTTTACGACTCTTTCTTGTCATAGTGAGCTTAAGCTTGAGATTCTACGAAGAAGAAGCTTGTTGTTGTTTAGTTGCTAAGTCATGTCTAACTCTTGTGTAACTCCGTGGACTGTAGCCCACCAGCTGCTTCTGTCCATGGGATTTCCCAGGCAAGAATACTGGAGTAGATCGCCATTTCCTTCTTCAGGAGATCTTCCTGACCATGCCTCCTGCATTGGCAGGTGGATTCTTTACTACTGAGCCACCAGGGAAGCCCCCTTTATATCCAAACAACCTTATTAATAGAGCTATGGATCTTGGATTGTAATATTGATTTCATAAAATCATTATGGCTCAGTTATGGTCTATAGCAATGCTCTTCTAACTACACATGTGAAGAACCAGTTATTTTTTTCCTATCTGCAAAGGAAAGTTTCTGGAAAATACAATAAAAATGAATTATTAGAAAAATTAAATGACAGTTAAAACACACATATATAAAAATAGAACCCCCAGTTTTTATTACTCTGTTTACTAGATATCAAATTACTCTTTGCCATAAAAGTTCCTAAATGCTAACTTTAAAAACTAATTTTATTTATTTATTTTTGGCTGTGCTGGGTGTTCATTGCTGTGTGCAGGCTTTCTCTAGTTGTGGCGAGTCAGGGCTCCTCTCTAGTTGTGGTGGGCAGGCTTCTCATTGTGGTGGCTTCTCATATTGCCGAGCACAGGCTCTAGGGCATGCGGGCTTCAGTAGTTATGGAACACGGGCTTAGCTGCCCCTCGGCATATGGAATAGTCCCGAGACTGAACCCATGTCCCCTGCATTAGCAGGTGGATTCTTAACCACTGGACCACAAGGGTTAAGGTCCCGAAATGCTAACTTTTAATTTCTGGGCTTAGTTTATTGTAGGCCAGTAATAATAACTCACATTTTGAGTCACACTGCTTTATACCATTTCTGGCTCCTAAACCAAGGCTTCTCCAACAGAGAAGGGTGAAAAAAGGATTAACACACAACAGTGAACTGTGGTCTATGTGACTGCAGCAAATGTTAGGACCTCTTCATTCCTGTGACCTCGTTAGATACAGTTTTCCAAATACGTCCTTTGGCCTAATATTTAGTTCTGAACTGATAAAGCCTGATACATGTGAAATCTCTTAATCTGAAAGAAATGTTCAAATCCTACAGGTGCTGATTGTATAACATATTCCCCTTTTCAACTGTAATTCAGTGTTTCCCACTCTTAAGGACTTCTTATTTTAATCAAAGCTTATAAAGCGCCATGTGGAACGGTACATAGCACAGAGCTTCAATTCTGGTTTTATTCCAAGTAAGGATTCCTTGAATCCCCTTTGTTCTATGGTTCCATAAACTGAGAATTCTTGGCCTTTTAGGCACTGATATTGCCTTTCTCTTCAACAATGAGAGGAACCCAAATAGGAGCCTTCATGGAGATCATTTTACTGATTTCCTTTCCTCTAACTCTGTGACTCCTCTTAGTCTTGCTTATACCATCATCCTGTGTTTTATTTTTGACATAAACCATTGACTGTGATCGTACTGGAAAAGGGTACTAGTAACCACAATTATGTTGTTGGATTGTAGGGAAATCCATCTCTTGACTGTCCTTTCTCTCTGAAAAATGTGGATTTAATCTCCTGGAATAAAAATCATCAATTTTTATGCCATTTACTTAGTGGCATGATAGTTTCATTTCACTGTTTAGACATTAAGTGGTAATTTACTTCTTCATCATTGCTTCATGCAACAAAATATTGGCCTTTTGGAGTACCTTTAAACATTTGTAGAGATGAGAAATAAATTAAACCATTTATTTACCTTCCATGGTATAGTTCCTTCAGTCACTTTTCATTAGACTGTGTTTAGAAAAGTCAGTTTATGGTTCATACAGTGGGCACAAGAGGTAAACAAAATTTTAGTGTCAAATTTCCAGTGAAATGCCATCATATGCTATCGATTTTATCACAATCTACCCCAGCTAATTGTCTTTACCTACAGCTCTATCTTAGCATTAAGACAGTAGCTGATCTCTTTTTTGGGTAACTGGCATCCTCTTTCCCTCCTTAAATTTGTTATATTTTCATTTTAAAATAGAAAAGTCTGCTAACATAAAGATACACATTTATCAAACAAGCACTACTCTGAAAACAACTAGATGCCAATCAAAAAGTATAACAGATGTGGTTACACAAAATAATTAACAATTATAAACTGGGATGATTCCTAAGCTCTACTCTAGATAATAAAAGTTTCGATCATTCACCAGAAAGATAAAGTCCATTAATAGTCTTAAGAGTCTCTCTCTGTCTGCTTCAAGGAAGAGGCTGTCCCAGTTAGAAGAAAGAGAAGGGTCTGAGTACCCAAAAACCAGACACAAGCCCAGGGATGGGGAGAAAGACGGGAAGGAAGTCCATGGCAAGGTCAGCTCCACAGCCTCAGACCTCTTAATTAGACTACAGCCTTCACGTCCAGTCACCAGGCATCCTCCCGTCCAGAACTTGTGCTGCCACTTCCAGTCTGAATCCCAGCTCTTCCAGTGCCTCTATCCTCTGGGACCTTATTCCAGTCACTGTCTCGGGACATGTGAAAGTGAAAGTCTCAGTCGTGTCCAACTCTTTGCAACCCTATGGCCTGTAGCCCACCAGGCTCCTCTGTCCATGGAATTCTCCCAGGCAAGAATACTGGAGTGGGTTGCCATTCTCTTCTCCAGAGGATCTTCCTGGCCCAGGGATTGAACCCAGGTCTCCTGCATTGCAGGCAGATTCTTTACCATCTGAGCCATTAGGGAAGCCTGTCTCGGACATGTGGCTGCATAAAAATCAAGCTTAGGGAGCTTCACCATTATTTCATATCTTATTCATACAAAGGTCAGGATGTCTCTAAAACTTCTCTGACTAATCCACACATTTCCAATACCTGAGATTTCACAAAGGAAAACCCAGTTCTGACATTCATTATACTAATTATCAAAACCATCAGTGTTAGAGATAAAAGATTGCTAAGGCACTTGCAGCTGCCTCTGATGGCAGCATTTTGATTAAATGCTACTGATAACCACCACTGGGGTAAGTATTTCAGATTAGAATAACTGCCTGCCTTAGGGTCTGGATGAAAAAGAACTGAAACCTATATTTGTGCACATCATGTCTGCGAAAGTATTTTAAAGTAAATTACAGACCAGAAAATAAATACCTTCCTGTTAAAAAAAAAATCAAGCCCTTGAAACAGGGGGCTACACGTAGGATGTCCTTCTGCTCATCTCCTTTTCATTCTTAATCCACAGCTATGCAGCTCCCACCCTATTAAGACTGATTCTGCCAAGGTCGTTTATGACCTAGATGCTAAATTCAGTATGCCAGGTCCTAGCCCAGTTCCTGAAATACAGTTTTAAAGCATCCATATTCATTTCTATAATTTTGGGAGGAATTAAACATGTCTCAATCCTATTTTTCCCTTACCATATACTCTTTTAATTACACTTCTGAGAAACCTTGATTCAGGCATGACATGGGAGAGTTTGAGAAAGTAATTAAATGGAATATGCCATGTTCATTATTCAGCAAATGAATTCTCACCTCCTATGAAATGATTTGTCAAAAAATTGAAAGTCAGTTTATTCATTAAGCCCCCAAGTTCTCCTAAAAATGCTCAGCCCGAGACAACAGAACTATGTAAACATACCTGAAATTAATGATACCTAAATGCCTCTGGAAAAAACAGGTAGTAATATTCTCTCATGGATAAGTCCCATTTTTTTTTTTTCTGGCAGAATTAATAGTCTGCCAATTGCCAACAAGAAGATTCCTTCTTATTAAATATATACTATTTCCCTCTACCTATCAGTTTTAACTTCTCTTCAAAGACTCCAGGTTAAATAAATGAATTAGAAATGGATTATAGGCTTCACAAGGGCATTTTCACGCATGCAATGTTTAAATGATAATACATCTTGTTCTGAAGCTGTCTAAACCTTAATTCAGTACAAGGAAATGCAGTTTCCATTTCAATGTTTTTGAAGGCTTTGCCTCCTATAGAATGGAATGTTGGGTGTGTCTTTATTTTCATACAAGTTGGTAATATACATGTGCATGAAATGTGGGAGATACCACTAGGAATAATTGCACATTTCTCTTGAGATTCAGTTGCAGAGAAATAAGAAATTCAGAGTGGGTTTGAGGAACTGCCAAATCATGAGTAGAAATATGTTAAAAAGATCCTTCTTCTATATATTCTGACACTCAGAATTTGAAAGTCCCTCTGATTATCTTTAAAACAGCCCCATCATCCCCAGAGAGAGTTGCAAGGAGCAGAGAGGATACCTGTGTGAGTAAAAGTCATCCCTTAGGAAGAAGAGAGACTTAGGCTCTGATGCAAGTAACATTAGGTGCATCTGATCAATTTCAGACACTGTGCTCCATGTTTCCCAGACAGCGGTATACTGTTACGTACTACTTGTATCTGAAGAGGTAAGCTCAGGAAAGTAAGAGAGAGAAAATATGTCAGTGCATGCTGTGCTTAGTCGCTCAGTTGTGTCCAACTCCTTTTTGTGACCCCATGGACTATAGCCCTCCAGGCCCCTCTGTCCATGGGTTTCTCCAGGCAAGAATACTGGAGTGGGTTGCTATAGCCTCCTCCAGGGGATCTTCCCAACACAGGGATCAAACCCAGGTCTCCTGCATTGCAGGCAGATTCTTTTACCATCCAAGACACCAGGGAAGCCTGTGTAAGTGCATATGTATATATATGTACATATACATGTATAGATATACATATATGTGTGTGTGTACATATATATGTGTGTGTGTGTGTGTGTGTGTGTGTACATACGGGCTTCCCTGGTGGTTCAAATGGTAAAGAATCTGCCTGCAATGCAGGACACACAGGTTTGGTCCCTGGGATAGGAAGATCCCCTGGAGAAGGAAATGGCAACCTACTCCAGCATTCTTGCCTGGAGAATTCCATGGACAGAGGAGCCTGCTGGGCTACAGTCCATGGGGTCCCAAAGAGTTTGATATAATTGAGCAACTAACACTTTCAATTTTCTTTTCACTTCACATATATATATATATATATATATATATATATACACACACGCCTACATATATTTTGCAATTATGTATATATCTTTATGTAAAATATATATGTATATTTACTTTAAAATATGTATTCATTTAATAATCGAATGATACACACATCATTTTAATGAACAAGTCAAAGTTCCTGCTGAGATAATACCTAGAATAGGCTTCACAAAATATAGAGGAGTCCTTCTCCCTGGCTGGTTTCCAAGTATCTCTTGCATTGTGATCTCACTATGTATAAGGTGATCTTGGTGTTTAAAGAGAAGTAATCTTTCATGTAACATGACTCATAAACACCAAATTTCCCCCTTATTGTCTTCTGAAGAAGCAGTAATTCATTGTAGTGTTGGAATTGAAACTAGCTGCCCATTAGGCTGAGCTCTAACTAAGAAGAGTTTTCCCCTAACAGTCTGAGTTTACATCCTATTCCTGACACAGGTGTCTCCACTGATCTTCCTTTAGTTGAATTCTCACAAGAAGCTTGTGAGAGTAGGTTTATTGACAGACCCTCCTACTCTATCTGTAGTAATAGCCTTCCCCATCCTTTGGGGAATGGGCCATCCTAACTCCAACCCCACAGTTCAGGGTTTCCAGTTAAATTCATGCAATGAATGACAATGCTGTGTGATTTCATCATCAGAACCTTAAGGGACAAGAGTTAGACAGGCTAAGAAATTCACACAAGACAACATCGCTAGGAAGTCACAGTATAAAGACTTGAATCCACTGTGTCTGACTTCAAAGCCTTCACTTTGAGCCATCAAGGTATACTGGCTCCCAATATACAGAAGTGGTGGCTGGGGTGCCCCGAAACATTTGTTGAGTAAATAGCAAGAAGCGAAGGAGAGAGAGAGGACTGCCCAGTTCACATCTCTGGCCAGGGCTTGGCCTCGGCATCCACATTGGCTAAAGCACAGGCTTGGGCGTTAAATCTGAGCTCCCTACGTGCCCTTCCCCAAGCAGGAGACCTCAACACCACGTGCCTTCACACAATCTATTTCTTCATGCGCTGACTCCCAAGTGTCGTCATGAGATTTCAATGAAACAGTGACGTCAAAGACTTGAGATCACTTGCTGATTCCTGATAAATCTGCATAAATGGAGCGTGATCGGTTATAACACAGGGAACCACTAGCTCTCCTCTGCATCCTGCCTGCTCTCAGCTGGCTTCAAAGTCCGTGATGTTGGGTGGTGATTTGCTAAACAAATCACCGACATTCACTCTTCTTTTTCAAACCCCTTCTTGTTCCCTGCCTAGGCCCCTGGACGTGCAGTGAGAGCCTTGCTTACAGTGAAGACAGGAATCCAGTCACAGCTGCCCTGGAAAGACGTGCCCTTTGCAGTGGGTCACTGGGCCCACACACCCTCCTTTTTGAAGGGGCACAAGCCTTTTCTCTGCAAATAGAAAGGGATCTAAAATATATTTCCAAAATGTTCTGGTCATAGATTTGAGTCTTGAGACATGTTGAACTAACTTTCTAAGACCAAGATGGAGAGCCCCTTGTCCAGGACACCATGTCGGCTGAAACTGTAACTTCTTCATTCCTGTAAGTGCTCTGTTAGACCAGAAACATGGAACATCCAGTCAGCCAAACCCCAAATGCCAAGCCAACTCTAGGCCGTTTCATCCCATCAAGGATGATGACATGGCCACAGCCAATCTCATATTTTCTATTTTTCTCTTTCCTGTTCTTTATTCCTTATTTTATAAAATCTCCCTGCCTTCCGCCTCCTTGGGAGATTCTCCAAAAGGAGACTGTCTGCTTCATGAAGTGTTAAACAGAGTTTGTCTGTATCACCTAAACTGTCTTCTTGAATCACTTTTTTTAAACAGATATTTGGGGTTATATGCCCAGAGCTATCACCATGACCTGAGAGAAGCTGTAGGCCTCCTGACAATTATTGGGTCAACACTTCCTGTCATCTTCATGTACTTTTATCAGAAGAAGTGACCACTGGTGTGGCTATTTTCTCTAGTTATATATTCCTTTCATTTTTAATCATGAGGATCTATTTTTACTTTTGAGAAATACAATGCAATCCCTCACTCAAAGCAATTGTCCATTGACCAAGGAAATAAATTATGAAAAAGTTATAGTGAATTAACTGAGGCATGTAAATGAATTGGAGTTGTTGGAATCACATTAACAACTATGTACCTTTGGAGGATGGTGGTGCATTTGTGTCTGCGAAATCTAAGCTATTCAGTGAACAGCCACCAGGAAGCTGCGAATCCCTCACATTAACATCTTGGCGCCTCAGAGACCTCCGTCCTACAGACTGGGAACCAATGTCTACAAGCATTTAACTGAGAATTTGGAGAAGAAAATACCACAAAGTTAATCTGAACTTTATCTCTCTGACTGGTCTATAATTCTACTAATGACTGGCTGGATTTAAAAATTAAAATAATGATAGGGTGACTGTAAATAGAATTGTGTTTTGAAACAAGAAAAACATAAATTTATAGTTGCTTTGGAGTCTAATTTTTATCTACGGTAGACTGATCTAAGTCTTAGCAGGACACTCGACATAATTTGAAACCATGAAGGTACAAACCCAAAGGGAAAAATGCTTAAATTATGCTCAAACTGATCAGGGGAGATGGTTGGGGGAGGTTTCATTATTAAAATTACTGAACAGGAAAGTGCCTTCAACTATAATATAAAAGGCAAATTGCAATTACTGTTCTATTTTTCCTCCACTTACTTTCTTTAGTGCACAAGCAGTTTATACAAAACTCGCTTTTGCATCTCCTGAGTTTCTTATACTTTCACAGAAAAAAAAATTCCTCCATGTAATAAATTTCTCTAAATGTAAAAAAAGATCATCTTTTTTCTGGCCTCCTTAACTTTCCCTAATACTAAAAGGGTTTCAGGTTTACATAGAGAGAGGGAAAATAATTCATTTCTCAATCATTAGTTAGGCAGGTGACTGACATTGTTGCTATTTAAAAGAGCCTACAGTTTATTCCAGGAGTTTGAGCAAACTCCGGGAGTTGGTGATGGACAGGGAGGCCTGGCGTGCTGTGATTCATGGGGTCGCAAAGAGTCAGACACGACTGAGCGACTGAACTGAACTGAACAGTTTATTCCTAGGTGTTTTATTCCTTTTTGTTGCAGTGGTGAATTGTTTCCTTAATTTCCCTTTCTGATTTTCATTGCTAGTGCATAGGAATGCAAAGGATTTCTGTGTATTAATTTTGTATCCTGCAGCTTTGTTAAATTCATTGATTAGCTCTAGTAACTTTTCTGGTGGTATCCTTAGAGTTTTGTATAATGAGAGAACAGACCTGTATACAGAGAAATAGAAGACACTGATGAAAGAAATTAAGGACAACACAAACAGATGGAGAGATAAATCATGGCCTTGGATTTGAAGAACAAATATCGTGAAAATGACTATGCTACCTAAAGCAAACTACAGTTCAATGTAATCGCTGTCAAATCACCAGTGGCAATTTTCAGAAGTAGAACAACAACAACAAAAATTCACAATTTGTATGGAAACATGAAAGACTTCTGAATAGCCAAAACAATCTTAAAAATGGAGCTGGAGGAATCGACTTCCTGACCTCAGACTATACTGCAAAGCTACAGTAATCAAGACAGTATGGTACTGTCACAAAGAAAGAAATATAGATCAATGGACCAAGATAGCAAGCCCAGAGATAAGCCCATGCACCTATGGACACTTTATCATTGACAATGGAGGCAAGAATATACAATGAAGAAAAAACAGCCTTTTCTGGATAGCTATGTGTAAAAGAATGAAATTAGAACACTGCCTAACACAAAAATAAACTTGAAATGGATTAAAGACCAAAATATAAGGCCAGAAACTATAAAACTCTTATAGAAAAACATATGCAGGACACCTTTGACATAAATCACAGTAATATCCTCTTTTACCTACCTACTAGAGCAATGGAAATAAACACAAAAACAAACAAGTGGAACCTAATTAAACTTAAAAGCTTTTGCACAGCAAAGGAAACTATAAACAAGATTAAAAGACAGTCCTCAGAATGGGAGAAAATAATTGCAAATGAAACAACTGACAAAGGATTAATCTCCAAAATGTATTAGCAGTTCATGTAGCTCAATACCAGAAAAACAAACAAGCCAATTAAAAAATGGGTGGAAGACCTAGACAGACATTTCTCCAAAGAAGACACACAGATGGCCAACAAACACATGGAAAGATGCTCACCATCACTCATTATGCAGTCAGTCAGTCACTGGTTCAGTCGCTCAGTCAGAGAACTGCAAATCAAAACTACAATGAGATATAACCTCACACCAGTCAGAATGCACATCATCAAAAAAGTCTATAAACAATACACAGGAGGGAATGGAGAAAAGGGAACCCTCTTGTCCTGTTGTGTGTGTTAGTCACTCAGTCATGTCGAACTCTCTGCGACCCCATGGACTGAACCCCACCAGCCTTCTCTGTCCATGGATGGACTGGTTAGGTCTTTAGGATGATCAAAGTGGACGTAAGAACTACTGCATCGAAATCTACCGAGGAGTCAGTGACAATACGATGTGATTGTCACTGAGTTCAGAAGGCCGCCCTGGCACACATCACCAGTGCTGCCCCAAAGCCCACACTCTGACACCAAGATGTGTTCTCAGGTCCTCTCTGACAGTGGGAATTGCATGGAACATGCCATGTGCCCTGGACAATGTCCCTGACGCCTAGGACCCAGCAGTGAAAGTGAGGAAATGAGGCAGGCAAACTCCCTTGTACCACTCCTCAGAGCCACGGGTTCAGCAGCAGCGGTGCCCCAGGGTCCGAGGAGGGTTACTGCAGCTTGGGAGGAGATGGCGGCAGCTTGGGTCTGATGGAGCCTCAGTGGTCAGTGATAGATTCTCTAGACGCTTTAGATCAGGACCCTGCAGGCATCAACCACCAGAGGTGCTGAGAAGAACTCTATGACCCTCTTCCTCTGTCTTCAGATATGTGATGAGGTGTCAAATTAATTTTCTATGGCTGCTGAGCCAAATTACCCCAATTTCAGTAGCTGGAGAAGACTCTTGAGAGTCCCTTGGACTGCAAGGAGATCCAACCAGTCCATCCTAAAGGAAATCAGTCCTGAGTGCTCATTGGAAGGACTGATGTTGAAGCTGAAACTCCAATACTTTGGCTACCTGATGCGAAGAACTGACTTATTGGAAAAGACCCTGATGATGGGAAAGATTGAAAGCAGGAGGAGAAGGGGACGACAGAGGATGAGATGGTTGGATGGCATCACCGACCCAATGGACATGAGTTTGAGTAAACTCTGGGAGTTGGTGATGGACAGGGAAGTCTGGCGTGCTGCAGTCCATGAGATAGCAAAGAGTCAGACACGACTGCGTGACTGAACTGATTTATCTTATCGTTTTAGAAGTCAAAAGTCAGTAAAAGGATGCCCTCTGTTTCCATTGTCCTATCTCTCTCTGTGACTCCCCTGCCTCCTTCTACTCCTTATAAGAGTCACTGTGATTACACTGGTAGGATAATCTGGAACAACCTCCCCATCAAAAACCCCTTAACTTTATCACACCTGCCAAGTCCCTTCTGCCACGGAAAGTAACATATCCACAAGTTCTGGGAATTAGGACCTGGACATCTCTGGGGAGCCATCATTCTGCAGACCACAGCATCATGGGATGAAATTGCAGAGATCAAAGACAGGGTAAATCAGCAAAAGTGAGAGGAGAGGGGGCAGAGCCTCCCCCCACCTCTCTTTTGCCATGTGTTGACCTCAGTGCATCTGGAAGGCATAGCAATTGAAAGAATCCTTAGCCTGTAAATATCTGTGGTGAATTTTTGCCTCATCTGGGATGAGACTCCCAGTGTTGTGGGACAAAAATTAGTCATGAAATGTCTCCCAATCATTGGTCAAATTTCCAACCCAGAGGAGCAACTGATATATGTTTGGCATCAGTCCTTGACCCGGCAGCCCCAGCCTCTCAAGTCAGCCTCTCACCCTCCCCTAGCTTGACTCACACTCGCTAAGCTTCCTGAAGGCACCGGAAACTTTTTGACACAGAACTCAAGTTGTATCTCCTTACTGAGGTTTTTGGGAAGCGCACTGAGGTTTGAAGTTAGGTTTTACCTGCTTTGTAAGAAAGAACATACCCCATGAGTGAAAGTTGCTCAGTTACATCCAACTCTTTGAGACCCCATGGACTATACAGTCCATGGAATTCTCCAGGCCAGAAGACTGGAGTGTTTGTCTGATCCCTTCTCCAGAGGATCTTCCCAGCCCAGATATCAAACCCAGGTCTCCCACATTGCAGGTGGATTCTTTACCGACTGAGCCACCAGGGAAGCCCATACTGGTTGAAAAATCCCTTGTCTGACTTAGAATAATGTATGCATTTTAAAAATGCATACTGGAAACCAATGAGACAGAAAATGTGTTGTGCTGTCAAACATTCTTTCTTAGAAACCTTAGACTCTGGAGATCGCAGCCACTGACTCGGCTTTTTCTAGCAGCTCCCCAGCCCAGAGACGGGAAGCAGGCACACATGCCTGCCCATGTGCCTGGCCCAGCAGAGTGGAGGTGGTGCTTTATGGAGCAGTATGCCAATGAATGACTGAAGCCTTGATGTTTGCTTCCCTGGGGTGCAATAGTTAGGGTGTCTGAGTGGAAGGAGTAAGATTGGATTCAGGACCATAAATTTCAGACCATAAATTTTAAATTATTATATCTAAACTCAAACACATCTTTATTAATCAAAATAGGAACCATTATAATTAGCACATTTTTGCCAATGAGAATAAGTTTGTTTGTTCCTGTAGCCTAAAATTCCGTGCTTTGGAATTCAACGAACTCTAATACCAGGAATTGAATAATACAGAAAGAATCAGCCAATTTACTTGAGGACCTTTGTTTTTCAAAAGTTTTGTAAAGTGTTTTATTGGTCATGATTCTTTTAAAAGGCACTGAAGATAACCCCCCGCCTGCCTGGCTAAAGATCTCAGGGCAAAAAGGAGTGGCTGGCCAGCTGTTAATGGCTGGAGAAAGACGGGAGTATAAATAGGCGCAGCAAATTGAGAGCCCAAATGCTGTCATAAAACTTCAAGGACTGCTGTTAAAACTAATCAACCTTAACTTGAACCTGTAATTCTGACATAACTATATAAAATGACATAAAACATTTAGCACCACAGTTTTGCTCTAATTATTTCTT
Source organism: Odocoileus virginianus (assembly GCF_023699985.2). Taxonomy (NCBI): domain Eukaryota; kingdom Metazoa; phylum Chordata; class Mammalia; order Artiodactyla; family Cervidae; genus Odocoileus; species Odocoileus virginianus. The sequence continues at coordinate 5,741,750 of NC_069692.1, read as the reverse complement.
TTTCCCTTTCTCTTGCCTCTCCCAACAAACTGATTAGTTCAGTTCTCTGACCACAATTTAAAATTGTGGGTAAACAGTGAATAAAAAGGATACCTTTAAGATCCAGAAAATGCACTAACACCATACTAATAGGCCATCATTGCATAGGATTCCAAGGACTCTGGAATGAGCTGACCTCTTGTCCTCAGTACAGACAGAAGGAAGAAGGTAACAGCTAACAGCCAATTGTTGTTGCCTTGGTTATAACTCTAACTTTTGGCAATTATATTATTCCTTCCATACTTTGGTGATTTTTAGTTCAGTTCAGTCGCTCAGAAGTGTCCAACTCTTTGCAACCCCATGAATCACAGCACTCCAGGCCTCCCTGTCCATCATCAACTCCCGGAGTTCACTCAAACCCATGTCCATCGAGTTGGTGATGCCATCCATCCATCTCATCCTCTGTTGTCCCCTTCTCCTCCTGCCCCCAATCCCTCCCAGCATCAGGTCTTTTAGCTCACTTAAATAGTACGTGAACATACCAAAAAGGTATCATTGTTACTGGCTCAGGACTGTGTCTTTTTCTTTCTGGACTACTGTGCTATCAGCTGCTCCTCCACACCCTGGCCCAAGGGTCCTGGGCTCAGCTGGGTGAAGGGGAGCATTCACATTCTCACCCCAGTTCCAGGCTTTGCCACATTCTGACTGTGGAGCCCAGGCGTCTCCTAGCTAACTGCATGTATAAATACAAGAGTTTTAAATTTAAAACAAAAAAAACAGAAAACAAAATGACAGCCCTCCAGGGTAACAGACAACATTAAGAAGTCATGTCACCATAACTAATAAATAAAATGCTCTTTTAAACAATCAATCCTCCCTATTAATATGCTTTGTATCCAATTTAAAGTTCAAAATTGATAGTAGGGAAGAAAACTGGAAAGGAAGAAAAATATTTCTGTAATACTGTTTGCATTCTGACCACCGGGAAGATAAGTAGAGTCAAAACAATGATTTCCCAGAAAGTAACATTAATTCAAAGTTCTCAGAAAAAAATTCCTTAATGGTTATTCTGGGTGGAAGTAGGAATTACATCTTTAAATAAAAAGACAGTTTTTATTTGAGTCCCATTAGAAATAATTAGGAAAAGTGGGTAGAGGGGGAAAAGTGATAAAGAGCAAACCATATGTCAGGTGACAGGATTCATGTTCCAGTTATGACTCATGCATTATGTGTACTAGCCTCTACCTCTCTGCTCAACGACTGTTTTATGTCACTCTATTCCTAATTTCCTTCTTTTTCATGCTGCTAAGATGGATGACACTGTCTTGTTATTTAGCACCAGTCAGGGCTATTCAGCTATTAGTCTATAGATGAATAGTCTTCTAAGGCAGACTCCTAAAAGACAATTTGTGTGCACACACACATTGAGGGTATGCATCTGGGTGATTTTTAAAAATTGTTTCTCTTAATTGGGAGTTGGGTGGGAAAAGAAAAATATTTTGAGCACTTGAATAATTCTCAAAGATTTAAGTCATTCAAAAGAGAAGCTATATGGAATACTATTTAGCCATAAAAAGAATGAAATAATGTCATTTGCAGCAACAGGGATGGGACTACAGATTATGATACTAAGTGAAGTCAGGGGAAGACAAACACACGCCATATCAGTTACATGTGGAATCTAAAACATAACACAAATGAACGTATCTAAGAAACAGACTCACAGACATAGAGAAAAGACTTGCAGTTGCTAAGAGGGAGAGAAGGTGAGGGTGGGGGAGTGGGAGTTTGGGACTAGCAGATGCAAGCTACTGTACATAGAGTGGATAAACAACAAGGTTCTACTATATAGCACAAGGAACTATATTCAATAGCTTATGATAAACCATAAGGGAAAAGAATATATAAGAATAATGTTTACATGTGTATAACTGAATCACTTTGTTGTACAGCAGAAATTAACACTGTAGATCAACTATACTTCAATTTAAAAAAATGGAATTGTAAGGTCCCTTAACTGTCGTGATACCATTCTGTGTGCATGAAAAAAAGGCCAGTAAATGTGTAGCTATGGCATGGCACCAAGAGTGCTGTAATAGATGGTCCATAAAGTTCTTCAAAAACCAATCATATTTTATTCTTTTTTTTGGAACATATTTTTTTCTCAAAATAAATGATCATGGTAGTGAAAAAATTCACATTTCCATTTTACAAGGTTCAGTAAGGTTTGTTGTTATTGCTTAGTCGCTAAGTCGTGTCTGACCCTCTTGTGACCCCTTGGACTGTAGCCAGGCTGCTCTGCCCACAGGATTTCCCAGGCAAGAATACTGCACTGGGTTGTCATTTCCTTCTCCAGGGGATCTTCCCAAGCTATGGATTGAACCCGCGTCTCCTGTGTCTCCTGCACTGGGGGGGGGGGGCGGATTCTTGACCATTGAGTCGCCTGGGAAGTCTCCATAAGGTTTGGCACACGTCAAATGTATTTTTCTGGCTTCGTAATCACTTGTGAGATGCCAGTCAGGGGAATCTCAGTCACAGTCTAGGACATCAGAACTCTGCCCTTGGGATGCAAGCCTCGTGTGGGTGTGCAGTAAATCCCCTATGTACGAACCCTCAAGTTGTGAACTTCCACAGATGCAAACATGCATTCGCATGTCCAATAATGTATGTTAGCTCATGTGTCTGGTGTACATTGTCATGCACCCATTGTGCATCAGCTCACTGTACAGTAAAATCTGTATGCATGTCAAGAAGCAACAGTTAAAACTGGACATGGAACAACAGACTGGTTCCAAATAGGAAAAGGAGTACATCAAGGCTGTATACTGTCACCCTGCTTATTTAACTTATACGCAGAGTACATCATGAGAAACGCTGGACTGGATGAAGCACAAGCTGGAATCAAGATTGCTGGGAGAAATATCAATAATCTCAGATATGCAGATGACACCATCCTTATGGCAGAAAGTGAAGAACTAAAGAGCCTCTTGATGAAAGTGAAAGAGGGGAGTGACAAAGTTGGCTTAAAACTCAGCATTCAGAAAACTAAGAACATGACATCTGGTCCTATCACTTCGTGGCAAATAGATGAGGAAACAGTGCAAACAGTTTCCTCAGTGGAAACAGTGACAGACTTCATATTTGGGGGCTCCAAAATCACTGCAGATGGTGACTGCAGCCATGAAATTAAAAGACGCTTGCTCCTTGGAAGAAAAGTTATGACCATCCTAAGCAGCTTATTAAAAAACTGAGACATTACTTTGCCAACAAATGTCCATCTATTCAAAGCTATGGTTTTTCCAGTGGTCATGTATGGATGTGAGAGTTGGACTATAAAGAAAGGTGAGCGCTGAAGAATTGATGCTTTTGAATTGTATTGGAGAAGACTCTTAAGAGTCCCTTGGACAGAAAGGAGATCCAACCACTCCATCCTAAAGGATATCAGTCCTGAATAGTCATTGGAAGGACTGATACTGAAGCTGAACCTCCAATACTTTGGCCACCTGATGCAAAGAACTGACTCACTGGAAAAGACCCTGATGCTGGGAAAAATCGAAGGCAGGAGGAGAAAGGGATGACAGAGTATGAGATGGGTTGGATGGCATCACCGACTCAATGGACACGAGTTTGAGTAAACTCTGGGAGTTGGTGATGGACAGGGAGGCCTGGTGTGCTGCAGTCCATGGGGTCACAAAGAGTCGGACATGACTGAGGGACTGAACTGAACTATACAGAGTCCGGTATTTTTATTTCAAGGCCAGGATGTTCGGGAGCAAGGGTAAAAGCAGCAGTATATAGCCAATTGTGTTAGTTGGGTACTTAGGCTGACTTTGTTGGACTTAGCAACAAATTGGACTTGAACTCTCAGAACAGAACCCGTTTGGATGTAGGGGACTTACTGTCTAGTTCCTCAACCCGCACTGTGCTCCCTGGTCCATACTATACCTTCTTCAGTTCCTCTGAGTCACCCTTTCCCCGTCTCTTGAGGTCAGGGCTGTGAGCAGACCACCCAGGACAGACTCGACAGTGGCTCTAAAAGCGGTGTCAGGAGACCAGATGGGACTCTCAGCCGCTGCTGGAGCCCCTCCTTCAGGTGGGATCAACCTGGTAGGAAAGTTCACTGCCCCTTGACATCACATCGCCCTGAATTAAGACATCATTATTATCCTGGCAGCCTACCCTTTACTGAGCAGAAACAGGTGGGTGTGCTGGCAGTAATGTTCCCTTTTTCTGACTCAGAAAGAACCTGGCACTCTCCATGACGGTGAGCAAACTTCAGAAGCCCCATTCATCAGGTGGTTGCTTGATGGGAACCACATCAACCCTGCAGGCCAGCAGCAAGCAATAACAAAAGGGATATAGAACTTGGAACTAAAAATTATTTTCCTGTTACATGCAGCATTGTAGTAGAAATAAAACTGGGATCACATTAGAATTTTAATGAAGAGATTGTTCACCTCCGTCTGAATCTGAATGGGCTTCCCTGGTGGTTCAGATGGTAAAGAATCCACCTCCTGCAATTCAGGAGACCTGGATTCAATCTCTGGGTCAGGAAGATTCCCTGGAGAAGGGAATGGATACCCACTTCAGTATTCTTGCCTGGAGAATCCCATGGACAGAGAAGCCTGGTGGGCTACAGTCCATGGGGTTGAAAAGAGTCAGACAGGACAGAGCGACCAACACTTTAATCAGAATATCATGTTCTCTCCCATCACCACTTTCTTTTGCCACCCAGATTTTACCCAGAAACTGGTATGTATTCACTGTGTGGTGAAGACAACACATGCTCACAAAAGCAAGCCTGGAAGAGCAGGAAAACAAGCAATTATCTGAAAAATTCTGATCCCTAGTCTTTTGTGTCCTGAGCTGCTCAGATAATTCCGATGAAAATGGGGATTCTCCTAAATTGTCTCAGAATTGTTTCAATTTCCTTCTTTGCTAGTGGAGATTTTGTTGCATGTGCTCTTGCCGCTGAAAGGTGTCTCAAACAAGGAGGAGGTTAGATACTGTCCCTGTGTCAATAGGATGGGCGTGGGTGTTCTGAGAGATTGGTGTGATGGCATGTGTTTCTCTCCACTGATCAGGGCTCTCCAACACCCCACAATGCTGACACAAGGACTAAGGGCCCTCAGGCAAACGATTCTGGAAGAAGAGAGCCTGGTGAGCAGAGCAGACCCCGTGGTCAGCTCGGTCTGAGCTCCTCTCCTGACTTGCCCACCAGCTGCCGGTATGCCCACCCTCGTGAGCTGTCATTTCTGCTCCAAGACAGGATAAAATAGCTAAGACAATCGGATGGGGTAGCTGAGATTTAAGCAGCTAACAGTGCCTGGGAAATATACGCAGTTAGCATCTATCTCTTTTCTCTTCTTGACCACATAGGAAGGATGGTCATACCTCTGGGTTTTCCTGCTGTGTCAATCTAATTATGAACAGTGCGCTGAATGTCTTAATTAAAATGATGAAGTATATGGTTACTCTTGGGACTTCCCTGGTGGTCCAGGGGCTAAGATGCCATACTCTCAATGCAGGGGGCCTGGGTTTGACCCCTGATCAGGGAATCAGATCCCACAGGCTGCAACAAAGATCAAAGATCCCACTTGCCACAACTAAGACCTGGCACAGCCAAGTAAATAAATATTTTAAAATATATAAAATTTTAAAGTATATGCTTATCTACATCCAGGTAGTGTTGGGTTTTGATAACTCTCTTTGTCAGAGAACTTTTGTGGTGAAGAATGAAACCTGCTTGAGCCAGTTTAAGCCAAGAGGGGACAGTATACGCACGATGTCGAAGCAGTCCACAAAAATCCAGGCTTCACAAGGGGCTTCAGGACTCAGAGGCCCCCTGTGTGTTCCCTTGATAACTTCTCCCCACACATTTGGTTCTATCTTTCCCTTTGGGAAGACTGTTCTGGTATACCTGTGGCCACCATCACCTGTCTTCAGTTCACATAGACTATCAGATTGTGAAGCCCAACTTCCATAATCCCAAAAAAAACAAAAAGGATTCCTGGCTTTTTGCATGCACACAAATACATTCCAAATGCATTGCTTTGGAGTAGCATCTGCCAATGGCTGGCTGAGTCAGAGATGCGGAGGAGAGGTGGGGGGCAGTTCCCTGCTTTGCTGCCCTGTTTAACAGGTATCTGTGAACAATATCTGTGTTCCTAAGGGACCCTGGGAAGACTCTTTAAAAAGGGGTGTGGGTGGAGAATAAATGGTCTGATGGAGGAGAAGATGATCTCTTTAGTAAACCCATCCCCAACATGTGACATTCTAATGTCCTACTGAGGCACTTTCTCCCGGTCACCCAAGGATGTGGTTTCTGCACCCCTAGAATTTAATCAGACTTCTGTTTCCGATGTCTCCTTACTTCAAGTCTTTTTATTATACTGAGTAAATCGAAGCTAATAAACTCATCTGACTTCAGTAGCTCACATTTTGGCAGGGAATGGAAGCATTGGCTCCCCAGTGCCAGTCAACATGTTTTTGTTTTCTCAGAAGCTTCCTAGGGGCCGGGGTCCTTCAATCAGCACTTCTCAAGCCTTTCCACCAAAGCAGCTCTGACCATGGAAAGAATTCACATGCATGGGGCTCTGGGATTGTAGCACAAAGCAAATATAACATTTCTCACACTTTAGCTTTAAATTCAGTTCATTTCTACTGTATAAAACATTAATGTTGGTTATAACTTTTTTTCCCCCTCAGATTTTGGCATGAAACCACTGTTCTCAAACAACATACCATGATTCTTCTAGAACTGAGTATCTCCAGGCACACTGCCACATATAGACTCAGGCCAGTGGAAAGGAAACATCATCGTGGAAATCTAGGCATCAGGGTAAGTCATGGAGAATCCATTTTGGAGGAGAGGGCTTTTGTTTTTGTTTCTTTTTTGGTCTCTAAGATCATGCAACATTTGAACATCTGTGTTGAATCTGAATCACATGCATACTTTCTCCCAAGTCTAGAGGTGGATCTGGGTTCTAACCCCAGTTCTACCTGGCTTCTCCTCCTAAAACTCACACTAACTATTGGCTGTTCTATTACAGAGCAGAAAAAAGACCCACAAAGATCCTCTATTCTTTCTATTGTCTTGAATGCATTCTCCCTGCACTTCATCGTTTGCTCTAATGCCATTTGTCAGCTGTGACTTCTTCAGGCACAAGGGAGACCATCCATGACCCCTCACTCTCAGGACAGCTGGCCTCTAGGTGTGGCCCAAGATGGTACCAGGCACTGGGAAGTCCTGGTATGTTCTTAACTCACGAGGATGCCCCCTCCCACGCTTGCTTGCTGCTGCTGCTAAGTCGCTTCAGTCGTGTCCGACTCTGTGCAACCCCATGGACGGCAGCCCACCAGGCTCTGCCGTCCCTGGGATTCTCCAGGCAAGAACACTGGAGTGGGTTGCCATTTCCTTCTCCAATGCATGAAAGTGAAAATTGAAAGTGACATTGCTCAGTCGTGTCCGACTCTTTGCGACCCCATGGACTGCAGCCTACCAGGCTCCTCTGTCCATGGGATTTTCCAGGCAAGAGTACTGGAGTGGGTTGCATTGCCTTCTCCGCCCACGCTTGCTTCAGTTCAGTTCAGTTCAGTCGCTCAGTCATGTCCGACTCTTTGTGACCACATGAATCGCAGCACACCAAGCCTCCCTGTCCATCACCAACTCCCGGAGTTTACTCAAACCCATGTCCATGGAGTCGGTGATGCCATCCAGCCATCTTATCCTCTATCATCCCCTTCTCCTCCTGCCCCCAATCCCTCCCAGCATCAGGGTCTTTTCCAATGAGTCAACTCTTCACATGAGGTGGCCAAAGTATTGGAGTTTCAGCTTCAGCATCAGTCCTTCCAATGAACACCCAGGACTGATCTCCTTTAGGATGGACTGGTTGGATCTCCTTGCAGTCCAAGGGACTCTCAAGAGTCTTCTCCAACAGTTCAAGAGCATCAATTCTTTGGTGCTCAGCTTTCTTCACAGTCCAACTCTCCCACTCTTGCTTAGGTGTTTCCAAATGGATCGTTATTAAGTAGTCTTCCTGATACTATATTTCTAGAGGAAAACAGATAGTTAGTGGGAAGTTGCTATGTAACACAAGGAGCTCAACTTGGTGTTCTGTGATAAACTAGAAGGGTGGGATGAGATGGGGGTGGGAGGGTGGGTTCAAGAGAGGGGGGACATATGTACGCTTATGGCTGATTGACGCTGTTGTATGGCAGAAATCAACACAACATTGTAAAGCAATTATCCTCCAATTAGAAATAAAGTCTTAAAAATCGAATGCATGGTTTTATATGTTAAAACCATTTTGCTTATTATTTTGCTTATTATTTAGGCTTTTCAGATCTTTTTGAATCTTGAGCTTGTACTTTTCCCAGTATTCTTTTTTTTAACCTCTAACTTTTTTATCCTGTATTGTCAACTCTAGGCACAGCATCATATAGCAGATCTCCAGATCTTCACCTTGTGTAACTGTAACTTTATATCCACTGAAGAACTCCTAATTTCTGCTTCCACCCTCACCCCAATCTCTTGGCAATTATCATTTTATTTTCTGTTTCTATAAGTTTGACTGTTTTAGATATCTCATCTAACTGGGATCATACAGGATTTGTCCTTCTGTGGCCAACTTCATATCTGCAGGTCCATCCATGTTGTGAAAAATTGTAGGATTTCCTTCTTTATGGCTGAGCAATATTCCGTTATATGTATCTACCACATTTTCTTTATCCTTCTTCTTGCAAATGAACACCAGGGTTGTTTCCATATCTTAGGTGTTTCCAAATGGATTATTATTAAGTAGTCTTCCTGATACTGTATTTCTAGAGGAAAATAGAAAGCTAATGGTAAGTTGCTATGTAACACAAGGAGCTCAACTTGGTGTTCTGTGATAAACTAGAGGGGTGGGATCAGATGGGGGTGTACACATGGGGGACATGTGTATGCTTATGTCTGACCGACGCTGTTGTATGGCAGAAATCAACACAACATTGTGTTGTGAATAATAATGTGAATAATACCGCAATGAACATGGGAGTGCAGATATAGCTTCAAATCCTGTATATTCTACTTGATATATACTCAGGAGTGGAATTGCTGAATTATATGGTAGCTCTATTTTTAATTTTTTGACATTTTTACCTCTAATTTTCATTTTTCTTTATGATTTTACCCAAATCACTAATTATTATGTTGAACAGGTCAAAGAATCCTTCGGGAGTCCACTGAAATCTGTTCTCTGGGTTCTTTCCCTTAATTGTCAACACTATATTAAATGCCAGGCTATTCAATACATAGCATTTGGCATTTAGTATACCTGGGTTCGATCCCTGGGTTGGGAAGATTCCCTCAAGGAGGGCGTGGGAACCCACTCCAGTATTCCTGCCTGGAGAATTTCATGGACAGAGGAACTTTGGGGGCTACATTCCACAGGGTCACAAAGAGTCGGACATGACTGAGTGACTGAGCATAGCCAAGCACATACTACATGCTCCAACACTTTGGCCACCTGATACGAAGAGCTGACTCACTGGAAAAGACCCTGATGCTGGGAAAGATTAGGGCAGGAGGAGAAGGGTGTGACAGAAGATGAGACTGTTGGATGGCATCACTGACTCAGTGAACATGAGTTTGAACAAACACTAGGAGACAGTGAAGGACAAGGAAGCCTGGTGTGCTGCAGTTCATGGGGTCACAAAGAGTTGGACACAATTTAGCAACTGAACAACAACAACAACAAAATAGTATATTTAATATAGTATATGGTATAGGGCATTTATTACTTACTAAATGCCAGGCTATTTGCAAGTGCTAGGGATATGGTGTTACGAAAACCCAGTCATGTCTATACCCTCAAATAGCTAATGTTGTTTAATGGAGGAAACAGACACTGATCAAATCACACATATAAATGTATAACTATGAGGTGATAAAATATTTTGGAGGGAAAAGAGAGGATGCCAAAAGAAGAATCTGACCCAGTCTAAGGATTCTCAAGAATTCCTGGAGCAGGTGCTGTTTGAGCTGGGAATCAATAGGGTAAAGAGCAGAGGGAACGGGCAAAAGCCTAGTGATGGAGCCTGCATGGTCAGGAAGTCAGTGAAGGCCAGGATCGCAGGAGCACAGATCCCGAGGAAGGTGTCATGAGACATGGGTGAGTTTACAAGTCGGGTCTTTGTTGCTAGAAAAGCAGAATTGACAGTGCCAAAGCGGAGAGACAGCATTGTTAAGACCTTCATTCTTAAAAGATCCTTCAGTGAAGAGAGTGGGTTGCAGAAGCAAGGGTGTTTATGGAGAGACCATTCAGGAGGCTATTGTTGTAATTCAGGCAAGAGATGAAAGCAATTTTGCTTAGGGGGCCAGCAATAGAGATGGAGAAAAATGGATGGATTAAGAGGTACTTCGGAATAAAGTAGAAAGGACTTACTGATAGCTTAGAGATGGGAAGGAAGGGGAAGAGACGTAAATGATGGTCCTTAGCTTCTCACTTTTATAACTATATGAATAGAGGTGCCCTTGGTTGTGACAGGGAGTAATGCATGTAGAGCAGGTTTCAGGAACAAATGGAATAAGTTTGATTCCTGACGTATTTGGGTACCCCTGAGATATCCAAATAGATATGCTGAGAATAACAATAGAAAGCACTTATATTAACATGCCAGGCGCTGGTCAGAGCACTTTGTGCATATGAAATCATTTACTCTTTACAGTACTTCTATGTGGTAAGTCCTGTTATGAATCCCATTTTATAGAGGAGGAAACAGAAGCACAGAGAAGTTAGGTAATCTTCCCAGAGACACACAGCTAGTCAGGAAAGAGTTTAATAAGAAAGTTGAGAACTGAGAAGAAAAGTCAGGACTAAAGTTACAGATTTAAGAATCATTGGAAAGCCACAGGTATGGAGGAAATTGTTCCAAAAAGATAGATAGGGTTAAAAAAAAAAAAACAAAACTGAACAATGGGACAGAAAAATTATCCACAATCTATAAATAAGGTCAAAAGAATGACTGCATTTCCTCTCATTGCATCCTGAGTCAATGTTTATCAGAAGAGCAAAAGCACTTTCAAAACCAGTAAGGACAGTACCACAAATCATCGGATTGGGGTTTAGCCCAGACCTAACTTAAATGTTGTTCTTTCTTTAAAACAATTTCATGTAAGTTGCTACTTCCTGTTCAGGCGTCCTATCTCTACTGGCAGGTTCCTGTGACCCCATGGTTTCTTGTCTACCTGGGACTGTTGGCTACATTCTAATGGTTCCCAGGGGGACCCTAGAGCTCAAGGCTTAATTTTCTTGGAAAATATACCATTGTTAAACTTTGCTTCCTTTTACTATTAATTAAAGGTTCACCCTTTGAAGTTGCATTTACATGTATATTTGTGCCTCGTGCATGCTAAGTTGCTTCAGTCATAACCGACTCTTTGCAACCCTATGGACTGTAGCCCGCCATGGGCTCCTCTGTCCATGAGATTCTTCAGGCAGGAATACTGGAGTGGGTTGCCATACCCTCCTCCAGAGGATAATCCCAACCCAGGGATCAAACCAAGTCTCTTATGTCTCCTGCTTTGGCAGGCAGTTTCTTTATACCAGCACCACCTGGGAAGCCCTATTTGTGCCCCATAAAGTTGCAAATGATATCTATCTGGCAGAAGAGAAAATTTCAAAAGTTAAAAGTAATAACAATAACTAGTTTTGCATGCAAATGGCAATCTTATCCTAACTTTCTTCCTTTTTTATTTTTTTTTTAGTTCTACCACTTTATTGTTACCAGTCCATCTCCCTCCACCCTCATGCACACATGCTCAGTCATGTAACCCCATGGACTGCAGCCTGCCAGGCTCCTCTGTCCATGGACTTTTCCAGGCAAGAATACTGGAGTGGGTTGCCATTTCCTTCTCCGTTATCCTAACTTTCTTGTCTTAAAAGGATTACAAAACCACCACTTCCTTAAATGTGTTTAGAATCAGCTTTACCATTTTGCTCGGTCCATCATTCATGACTGAGTTGAGTATAACTCTTGACACATGGTAATTCTCTTGTTTGTAAAAGAGTCAAGGTTTAACTTCTGAGAATCCCCCTATGAAAGAAGTAAACCTTGGGCTTCTGCAGCAGTCTTTGGGAGAACCATTTGTCTAGCCACAAATCCACCAAGAGTTCCTGAGCCCACTTTTCATTTATTCGTTCTTTAAAAAGGATTACTGGGAAAGTACTTAGTACAAGGCACTGTAAAAAGCTCAGGGCATGAGAAAGAAAGATTGAAATATGAAAATGATGACTTTGAGGTGCTTATGTTTTTATGGCAGGAAGGAAAGGGGATAGAAAAAATCGAAGAAAACATGATATGGAAAGTACTACCTAGGAAGGATGTTATGAAGTATATGAGAGGGCTCTGCAATGGGCCTTAAATGATGAAGGGGACATTTGCCAGGTGGAAATGAGAAGAAAGGATGGAAGCCATAATATGGACAAAGGTAAAGAGTAGAAGTGGGTACCAGGTTAATATTTTGGTGACACGCAAGTCATTATCTCTGCTCAGGCTAGAAAAGAATTTCCAGACATGAGGTAGAATGAGAGGAGAAGAAGATTTATTAGAATAGCAGGCTGTCAGAACAGTGGGGGGGCTCAAGGGAGAACCGTCCCTGTTCTTGGGCTAGTAGCCAGTTTTTATAGCCTCAGCACAGAAAATTCGTACTGGAAGAGTGGCATTAGGTGACTGGTTAGGATGCTATAGGGTAGGTAATAGGGTGGGTATTTTACCCAATAAGGGGTCAGGAAACTGGCCAATTTAGATCAGGAGGCTCATGGCAACAATTGCTGTCGGGCTTGGTTAATTCTGAAAATTTTTGTCCTGTGACCTTGGTATAAGGGTCCACACCCGTGACGTTGGTATGGAAGTCAAAGTGTTAGTCACTCAGTCGTGTCTGACTCTTCGTGGCCCCATGGACTGCAGCCCACCAGGCCCCTCTGTTGATGGAATTCTCCAGGCAAGAATACTGGAGTGGGTTGCCATTTCTCCTTTGGCATTCTGCATGTGCCAGTTTAGATTCTTTGGAAATGGCTGGACCTCGGGCCCCAAACTGGCTCTCAGTGATCACTAACCCCCTTCCTGAAGGCTCAGAAATAGTTCATGTCACAGAATCTCCTGACAGGTGACTCCCCACCTGGACCACAGGGGGCATTGCATTCATCCCAACCACTACATATTTTCAGTGCTCCAGGCCTGACATCCATATGGGATTTTTGAGTCAAGAACTAAATGTTGTCCTAACTATTGAAAAGAACCTAACAACTATAAAAACAGAGATGTAAAACTTAGTTACCTGGGTTTCTGGATTTATATTTCTGAAGAGATGACTTTGAAACATGGGTAAAATGGGCAAACCAATTATTCAAAAGTAGGTCTTCAAGAAAAATTTCCCTTAGGCGGTCTTGGGCCTTCAGTGGAGGTGGGGCTCTTCTGTGCCCGAGAAAGCAGGCCTCGGGACCAGCCAGCTCTTCCCACGCAGCTGGCGCTCTAGGAGTTCCTGACCATTGCTAATTCAATATCCAGGAGGACTCGTCTTTCCATTTCACAGAAGAGCAAGAGCACTTTCAAAAACAGTCAGTAGAGTGCCACAAATCATCGAATTGGGGTTTAGCCCAGACCTAACTTGAAGTGCACAAAGGTTCTTTCTTTAGAGCACTTTGGTGTAAGTTACTACTTCCTGTTCAGGCATCCTGCTTCGATTGGCAGGTTCCTGTGTCCCCCTGCTTTCTTGTCTACCTGACACTGCTGGAGACATTCTGATGGTTTCCAGGGGGACCCTAGAGCTCAAGGCTTTATTTTTTATTCCCTGGCCCCAGTCCAGGGGGCTTTACTCTCAGAACTTCCTGTTAATGTCCCAGAAAATCTTGCTTAGGATCTTCATTAGAGCACACCTAGGTAGATTGTATATTGGTTAAAATTGAGCATTTAATTTACAGGGAACAGATCAGAATCTTTCCCAAAGATCAAATAGCTCCTTCCTTGCCTCCAGGAGAAACCTGGTATTTTACAATTGTGAAGTTCAGTCTGTTTTGCAAGTATTTATCAGATCTCTATTATGTGCCAAGAACTGTTCTTTGCCATTAGTCACCAGGGATGCTAAGATGTAAACAGCACAGTCCCTGCCCCAAGAAAAACACATTCACATCCCCTAAAACAGTGTACAGGATGCCATTACGTGAAGGTCTGGGGACTCTTTGTGGGAGTTTAAACTGCGAGAGTCTGTTTGAAGGACAATTCGGCAGCATCTAACATTTTAAATATGTGCACCCCTTGATCAAGGAATCTCACATCTATAAATTATCCATAGAGGTGCACACATACATATGCAGATGAATATGTACATAACAGGTTTGTTTTTATCAATGGAATGTCAGAAAAGAAATGGCCATCTAAGCATTCCATTGAAAAACCACGTTCCATTTTTATGTTCAGACCTGAACAAATATAATCTTCACATGGAATTCCAAAACAACACAGAGTATGCTTTCATTTATGAACATCATTAACCTCTATTACATGTGTGTGTGTGCAAAAATGTGTGTAAATGCCTGGAGAAAGCTCTGAGTGGATACCCGATGACAAATTATTGATAGGTTCTTCTTCTGGAGACAGGAATGGGATACAGAGTCAGGGTAAGGACAGTCTTCCACTCTATTATACAAGTCTCTATATAATTTAAATGATTTTTTTTTTTTTTTACCACCTTGGACGTTCACTTAAAATAACTTAAAAGTTGTGCTATGACTGGAAATAGAACTGCCATATGACCCAGCAATCCCACTTCTGGGCAAACACACCGAGGAAACCAGGTCTGAAAGAGACACGTGCACCCCAATGTTCATCGCAGCACTGTTTATCATAGCCAGGACATGGAAGCAACCTAGATGCCCATCAAGCAGATGAATGGATGAGGAAGCTGTGGTACATATACACCATGGAATATTACTCAGCCATTAAAAAGAATTCATTTGAATCAGTTCTAATGAGATGGATGAAACTGGAGCCCATTATACAGAGTGAAGTAAGCCAGAAAGATAAAGACCATTACAGTATACTAACACATATATATGGAATTTAGAAAGATGGTAATGATAACCCTATACGCAAAACAGAAAAAGAGACTCAGATGTATAGAACAGACTTGTGGACTCTGTGGGAGAAGGCGAGGGTGGGATGTTTCAAGAGAACAGCATCGAAACATGTATAGTATCTAAGGTGAAACAGATCACCAGCCCAGGATGGATGCATGAGACAAGTGCTCAGGCCTGGTGCACTGGGAAGACCCAGAGGGATCGGGTGGAGAGGGAGGTGGAAGGGGGGACCGGGATGGGGAATACATGTAAATCCATGGCTAATTCATTTCAATGTATGACAAAAACCACTGCAATGTTGTAAAGTAATTAGCCTCCAACTAATAAATGAAAACACACACACACACACACAAAATAAATAAAAATTAAAAAAAAAAAGTTGTGCTATGAGAAAAGCACAGGAATTCAAACTGGTAATGGATTCCTGCTGACCTAGGGGAATCACAGAGGATGAAGAGGTACATTTAGAGCCAGGTCAAGGGTATTTGAACATATTTCAGATGAAGAAACAGAGTGAACAGCGAGCAGGCCGTGCACCCTGCAAGAAGGATCTGGATGACAACCAGCAGAGGGCTTGGGTGCCCAGGAAGTCCCGAAGGACTGAAGAATTAGCCTCTCTGAGAAACTTTACATGATTCTTCTCTTTGATTTAGATCTTTGATGTGTCTGCCTATTACTTGCATCATCCAAGGTGTTTGATAAAAATTTGTGAATCAGGTAAATTAAAGCACCATAAATTATTTAATTCATTGTATCATGTGCATCCCTCATTTATTAAATTCCACTAGAACTGTCTCCCCGTCTTGAATAGAAGTCTTTTCAGAAGAAGAAAGATTCTCTTTTTCTTTTCTTTTTATATCTGCTGGGCGTATTACTCAAAACAAAATATGCAATCCAAAATTTTTGTTGAAGACCTGTATATGCCAATGATAACTCAAGTGTGAGATAAAAATAAACAAATAAATAATGCATAAATACATGAAAAGGGGGTTGTGCTCAAAAGTAGACTAAGGTACTTGGCCCTATTTTAAGGGCCATGGGAAACCATTAGAATTTTTGTGCAGTATTATCAGAGCTGGTTGGAGGATAGAAGAGAAGATAAATAGTTAAGGAACTCGTGAGTTAGTTAAGATAGTAGAGGGTGAATGGATAACATTCCCCGAATCAGATCAGACTTGATTCAGTTGGCAGAAAAAGCATCACAGTGAGAACAAATTACGAAAACACAATTAACACGTTTTGATCAGCATGCATATGTATTCCACGGGGAGCAGTTTTGTGCTTTCTTTAGGGAAGGGTGAGGGAGAGGAGGTGGAGAGGCCCATCAGAAGGGAAACAGTAAGAATAAATGGGTGACTGTTCAGCTTGAGGCAAAGACCACTCCACTCCCTACTTTTCCAGGACAGGATTCGACTCTCCCCTGTACACAGAGTCAGCTCTGATCTGCCTACCTACCTGTCCGCCCACATTGGCAGCTGAGCCCTAAGGATACCGATTCCAGAAACCCAAGAAATCATGCAAGACCTTTGCTCATTGATTTTAAGATAATATAAGTAAGTGGGAAACACGGGGAGCCTTTGTCATTCTAACAGGCGATGCTGAGGCTAGAAAGAGAAATGGAGCCTTTATAAACATAAGTAAAAGACAAGGTGACTGAAACATAAAGTTCCAAGGCCTCTTGCAACCAAACAAGCCCCTTTCTGCTGTTGCAGCTTCTTCACTGTGCATGGCACAATGGAAATACATACAACTGGTGTCAAATAAAATATTTACAGTGTTGACTGAAGAAGACATGAAAAACTGGAAGCTCTTTATACTAATACATTTTCTGCTGTCAGATTCCAGAGGCAGCATTTGGCACGAAGCTCTGGGCTTCCGTAGTGGCTGAGACAGTAAAGAATCTGCCTGCAATGCGGGAGACCTGGGTTCCACCCCTAGGTTGGGAAGATTCCCTGGCGAAGGGACTGGCTACCCACTCCAGTATTCCTTACCTGGAGAATCCCATGGACAGAGGAGCCTGGTGGGCTACAGACCATGAGGCTACGAAGAGTCAGACATAACTGAAGCAACTAAAGCTTTCAGTTTCCTGTTTCTGGGACCCAACTGGGCCATTCTCTGAGGGGAAACACAGTGTCCAAGGGAGGAATGAGAAGAGAGGACAATTTGCTGGGCCTGCTTCTGCCAGAGGCCTTTGACAGACCAACAAACAGGAAGGTTTCTTCTTAACACTAAGAAATAAACTCCAAAAAAATAAATGTTTTGTTTTTTCAACTCAGGTGACTTTGCATGCGTGCTCAGTTGCTGAGTTGTGTCTGACTCTTTGTGACCCCACAGACTGTAGCCAGCCAGGCTCCTCTGTCCATGGGATTCTCCAGACAAGGATGGGTTGCCATGTTCTCCTCCAAGGGATCTTCCCGTCCCAGGGAACTTCTGTGGTTCCTGCATTGGCAGGAGGATTTTTTTTTTAATTGTAGTGGTTTTTGCCATACATTGACATGAATCAGCCATGGATTTACATGTGTTCCCCATCCTGAACCCCCCTCCCACTTCTCTCCCCAGCCCATCCCTCTGGGTCATCCCAGTACACCAGCCCCGAGCACTTGTCTCATGCATCCAACCTGGACTGGCGATCTGTTTCACACTTGACAATACACATTTCAATGCTGTTCTCTCAGATCATCCCACCCTCACCTTCTCCCATAGAGTTCAAAAGTCTGTTCTATACATCTGTGTCTCTTTTTCTGTTTTGCATATAGGGGTATCGTTACCATCTTTCTAAATTCCATATATATGCATTAGTATACTGTATTGGTGTTTATCTTTCTGGCTTACTCCACTCTGTATAATGGGCTCCAGTTTTATCCATCTCATTAGAACTGATTCAAATGTATTCTTTTTAATGGCTGAGTAATATTCCATGGTGTATATGTACCACAGCTTTGTTTTCCATTCGTCTGCTGATGGGCATCTGACAGGAGGATTCTTTACTACTGAGCCACTAAGAAAGTTCCACAGGTGACTTTTAGAGGGAATTGAATTCTTGTCTCATTTCCTCAAAGAATCCAGGTACAAAATAAGAAAGTTTTCTCTGCTTGTCACCTGAAAAGACACATCGCCTGTGTGCTGTTGAGCTCAGTGTGGATGACTGGATACATCTAACTATCAAATAAGAGACAGACTTTCCAAGCAGACATTAGAATCTAAGTGACTGGTGTTTGGGCAGCCAGATGAGCGCTCCTTCTTTGGGACATGCAGTCTCCCTCCCCACAGTAATTCCAGGGATGGGCCACTGCCCAGGCCAGGAGGGGACTGACCTTAAAGTCAGTTTACCAGATGGGCTGGACTGTGGCTTTACAGTCTCACAGTGTGTGGCTGTTACTACATTAACCCTCCGTGACTTCCAATATAGTTTTCTCAGCAGAGCTCTGGTCCTATTTCTACTGGGCACAAAAGGGAGGAGAAGGAAAGAAAACAGGATACATTTATTTATTCAACAAAACAGGTGCTGAATAAAGGGTGAAATCTGGAGACAAAGATGCCAAGCAAAATGACACATTTAAAAGGATCTCACTGGGGTCCTTTATGTACGACTCCTTGTAATGTGATAAATTTAGAGGAGAAATAGCAGCCTGCCAACCTCCACAGGGCGGGATTCTGCTTTTATAACCATTCAGAAGAGATAGCAGGTCTGAGACTGTGGTCCTGAGAAAGGCATGCTTGCAAGGTTGGCTCCTGGCTGACATCTGGGATTTTGGAATTGGAGAACGTTTCCATCACTTCCTAACTGATAAGGGTGGTTTAATGTGGCTAAACTGTATACACAATGTCATTTATGGTAAACATCTGTTTTCCTTCTGGAAGTCTGGAATTCGGGGATGTGCAAGGCAATGTGTGCCTACATGATCAGTGTCCAATAAAAACGCTAGCACTGAGTCTCACAAGCTTCTTGTTTTTACATCTTGTTGCTGGAGTAATTAACCCTGTCCTGTGCATCTCTGTTGGGAGAGGACTCTTAGAAGCTTGCGTCTATTTTCCTCCAGCTTTTGCCCCGTGCCTCTTTTCCCTTTGCTTATTTTGCTTTGGAGGGCTTTCCAGGTGGCTCAGTGGTAAAGAATCCGCCTGCTGATGCAGGAGACACAGAAGCTGTGGGTTCCATCCCTGGGTTGGAAGATCCCCTGGAGGAAGGCATGACAACCCACTCCAGTATTCTTGCCTGGGAAATCTCATGGACAAAGCCTTGCGGTCTACAGTCCACGGGATCAAAAAGAGTTGGACATGACTGAGTACGTATTTTGCTTTGGATCCTTCCAGTGTTATGAATCACAGCCATGGGACAACTATAGGCTGAGTGTCCTGTGAGTTATTCTAGCCACTCACCAAACCTGGAGGTGGTCTTTGGTGACCACCATGCTCCATCTTTACCCTGGACTTAATGATCAAGCCTCTCATACAAGTTCTTATTTAATTCACTTACAGGGGCTCATTCGATGGGACTTTACAGATGAGCAGAGAAAAGATAATGAAGGGGAAAACACAGTTTATCCAGATCCCATTGACTCTACTGGAATTTAGCATAGGAGGTTTTCATTATCTTTGTATTGCATTTAGCATTAGTTACTACTAAAATTAGAGTTTGAGGTGTGCTTTTTAGTGTCATATTTTATGTTTCTTATATTCTGGAGGTGATAAGTTCATAAACCTTCAAAATTATTATGAAAATTTGTTTTTTCTGAGTGCTGAGTTCTCCATTTTTCCATAAATAAGGATTTGGAAAATGATAGCACAAAATAATCCAGCTTGCTAAATTTATCACTAGAACTCCTTTCAGAGTTAGTGGTCTTCATTTTAAAAGAACTTTGATTTGTCAGTCTTTTTAATAACAAAGGCATCTATAATGCAATTATATGCTTCTTCTAGAAATTGAGTATATAAGCATGCACACATGTGTATGCATATATATCCATGCGTACAAAGGGCAAAACTCTTTAATTGCTTTTTTTTTCTTCTTTTCTGTAGCTTACAGATGAATTGTTCTGTCCAACATCTTGGTTGTACTAAGTCTACAAATTCAAATATAAACCCTTTCAGTAGGCCCTGAAAGTTTCTGAGAAGGTAGCAAACAAATATAGATCCTTATTTGCACTTGTTATCTTCAGAGTTCTTAATACCTTTTTTTTTTTTTTTTAGCATACAATGTATTTATTTATTTAGACCATACTTCATGGCATAGCGAAGAGTTCTAACCACTGGACTGCCAGGGAATTTCCACTCTAAACACTTTCGATGGCTCTTTTGAGGCAGTGAACGTGGCAGATACTGGTGATTTGCATGTGTGTGTGTGTGCGTGCTCAGTCATGTTCAACTCTCTGTAATCCCATGGGGTGTAAGCCACCAGGCTCCTCTGTCCCTGGGATTCTCCAGGCAAGAATACTGGAGTGGGTTACCATTTCCTCCTCCAGGGGATCTTCCCAACCCAGGGATCGAATTTGCATCTCCCCCAAACTAAGTATTTCCTCCTCCTTCTTCACTAACAGAAACTTGATCTTGGGACGGTGGCAGTGTATCAAGTGTATGATTCCAGGAGTGAATCATAATTGGTCTCAGGTAATCAAGGCAATCCTGTTTCTCTTCTCCAGAGGCTGGTCTAGGGATATTCATGTGACCCAGTTCTGGCTGATAAACCATAAAAGAAGTCTGATGGAAACTTCTGGGAAAGATTTTCTTTTCCTTCCCCATGGAGGGAGAGAGTCATATGAAGAAAAATCTCTTGCTTCCTTTCTACCTTTTCTGTTTTAGACACAATTAGATAAGGATTTGATTTCTGGAGGTGGAACATCTATCTTGTGACCATGAGGTTACAGATGTAAGCATGAAAGCTAACAAGTGCCTGGGCCTTGGATAACTGTTGAACCACCAAACTAATTGTGGGGCTGCCCTTCCCTGGATTTCTTTTCATGTTAAGAGTAAATGTTCTTGGACTTCCCTGGTGATCCAGAAGTTTAGAATCTGTCCGCCAGTGCAGGGGACACGGGTTCAATCCCTGGTCTGGGAAGATTCCACATGCTCCAGGCAGCTAAGACCATGCCCCACAACTGCTGAGCCCACACTCCACTACAAGCAAAGCCACCACAATGAGAAACCCATGCACTGCAACTAGAGAGTGGCCCCACTCATCACAACTAGAGAAAGCCCACGTGCAGCATCAAAGACCCAGTGCAGCCAAAAATAAATAAAAATTTTAAAGAAAAAAAAAAAGAATAAATGTTCTTATCTTTTAACCTGTAAGTTTTTCTCTTACTTGTAGATGAATGTATCTTGATAAAATCAGTAAAGCAGTGAGACTCAATTCATAAGTATAGGGGGTACCGTGGTGCTCTGCTCATATCTACTCTTCATGCCCTAAGTGCTCATTCTCTAGCTGCTGGGTACGTGGGCTGCTGATGGCTCACAGCTGTGATGGAGCATTGCCTCACCAAGGCTACAGTCCCGACTGTTTCAGAGAAAGTTGAATTCTTAGCTCCAGGAAATGGCCTATACCAAGACCAGTGTTTTCATAGGCAGGGACTGAGACTCTGAGATCTCCCCAGATCTGTGTAAATGAACTTGAAAAACCTTGAAATTCCAGACACCCCTGAATCCACTGGGGCTACAGAAGTGACCCAGTTCCCCTTTTTGGAAGATAATTACCCCACTGTGAGAAATATACCTTACAAAGACTTGAGGGCCTGTCATAGTAGGAAAGTTTTAGGGGTATAATGGTATGAATCATATCTGATATCTCCTCTAAAGTAAAGACTAATTCTTATTTATTCTTATTCCTACTAGGAAAGAAGCACAACTCTTGCTAGGCCTCAATAGCTGCTGGAGGCAATATATTTAGTAGTTGGGAATAAAGACTGACTTGATTCATTTACCAAGCAATGTTGAAGGCTAGTGGCTCTGAGCAGGGACCAGTACAAGCCCTGTTGCTTGGGCCATGAGATTTGGCAGAGCCTAAAGTACTAGAAATGTCTGTGGTGGGAAAAGATACTATGCAGAGCCTACAGTAAGTCCTAACAGGAGACTCAGGACATGCTGAGTCATAGGTTGGGCAGGTTAAGTGGCAATTTGCTGTTGACTGACAGTAATACATTTGAGATTGGGTACTGGTAGGGCCACAGGATACAAACATGGAAGGGTCTAAGACCCACCACTTGTCACAGTGGCCTGGAACTTCTTAAGTCTATAGGAGGAGTTTTGAAAAAACACTTGAGTGTGAATAACTAAAGCAATCATGAGAAAGAACAAGGCTGGAAGCATTACACTCCCTGATTTCAAACTGTATTACAAAGCTATAGGAATAAAAACAGTATGATATTGGCATAAAAGCAGACACACAGATCAATAGAACAGAATAGAGAGTCCTGAAATTAACCAATGCATACATGGTCAATTAATTTACAACAAAGTAGGCAAGAATCCAATACTTTTGTCACCTGATGCAAAGAGCCAGCTCATTGGAAAAGACCCTGAGGCTGGGAAAGATTGAAGGCAAAAGGAGAAGAGGGCAGTGGAGGATGAGATGGTTGGATAGCACCATCAACTCAGTGAACATGAAATTGAGCAAACTCCTGGAGATAGTGGAGGACAGAGGAGTCTGACATGCTACAGCCCCTGGGGTTGCAAAGAATTGGACATGATTTAGTGACTGAATAACAAAAGAAGCCAAGCATATACAATGGGGAAAAAGATAGCTTCTTTAATAAATGGTATCAGGAAAACTGGAGAGCTACATATAAAAGAATGAAATTGGACTCCTATCTTACACCATACACAAAAATCAACTTAAATGGATTAAATATTTGAATGTAACATCTGAAATCATAAAATTCCTAGAAGAAATATAGGTGATAAGTTCCTTGACATTATTCTTGGTGATAATTTTTTGGATTGTACACCAAAAGCAAAGGAAACAAAAGCAAAAATAAATAATGGGATTACATCACCTAAAAAGCTTCTACAAAGTGAAGGAAACCATTAACAAAATGAAAAAGCAATATACAGAATGGGAGAAAATATTTGCAAATCATATATCTGATAAGAGGATAATAACCAAGATATATAAAGAACACAAAACTCAACAGCAAAACCCCAAACAATTCAATTAAAAAATGGCAGAGGATCTGAGAAGACAATTTTCCAAAGAAAAGATTTTTCCAAAGACTGCCAACAGTTATACAAAAAGATGCTCAACACCATTAATCAAGGAAATACAAATGAAAACCACAATATCACCCCACACCTATTAAAATGGCTATCATCAAAAAGACAAGAAACAATAAACATTGATGGGGATGTGGAGAAAAGGGAACCCTGCTGCACTGTTGGTGGGGATGTAAACTGGTGCAGTGTCATAAACACTATGACAAACAATATGGAGGTTCCTCAAAAAATTGAAAAAAGAACCTCCACATGATTCAGCAATTCTACTTCTGGGAATTTATCTGAAGAAAACAAAAACACTAATTCAAAAATATAAATGTGCAGCTCCATGTTGATTACTGCACATATTTATAATAGCCTTATAATAACCATTATTTTCATAGCCAAGATACGAAAGCATCCTAAATGTCCATCAATATTTTAATGGATAAAGAAAATGTGCCATATGTAAACAATGGAATATTATTCAGCCATAAAAAGAAAGAAATCTTACCATCTGTGGCAACATGGATGTGCCTAGAGGGAATTATGCTAAGTGAAATAAAGAAGAAGACAAAGAGAAAGACAAGAACCATGATCTCACTTATATGTGGAATCTAAAAAAAAAAACAAAACTGAGCTTATAGACACAGAGAACAGATTGGTATTGCCAGAGTCAGGGGATGAGAGGTGGGGGAAAAGGTGAAGGGAGTCAAGAGGTACAGGCTTCCAGTTATAATATGAGCAAGTCATTAGGATGTAATGTAGAGCATGGTGACTATAATCAATAATACTGGATTGCATATCTGAAAGTTGCTAAGAGAGTAGATCTTAAAAGTTCTCATCACACACACAAAGTTTCTGTACCTATATATGGTAACAGATGTTAACTAAACTTATCATAATCATTTTACAATATGTACAAATATGGAATCATTATACTGTACCCCTGAACTGATATGTTACATGTCAATTACACCTCAAAAACATTTTTTTAAGACGGACGTATATGCGACTTCCCTGGTGGTTCAGTGGGTAAGACTCCGAACTCCCAAAGCACGGGCCCCAGGTTTGATTCTTGGTCGGGGAACTAGATTCTGCATGCTGCAACTAAAGAGCCTGCAGGCTGCAAGTAAGAGTTCACATTATGCAACTAGGAAGTCCACATGCCACAGCGAAGGTCCCACAGGCCACAAAAAAGACCCAGTGCAGCCAAAATAAACAAACATTTAGAAAAAGGAAGTATATGGAAAAATATATGAGTGTGTTATGAACCCAAATGTGCCCCCGGAAATTCCTAAGTTGAAGTCCTAATCTCCAGTACCTCAGAAGTGACTATATTTAGAGACAGGGTTTCTAAATATGTAATGGGATTAAATGAAGTCATTGAAGTAGGCTCTAATCCAACACGACTGGCACCCTCATAAGAAATCAAGACACACACATACACACACACACACACACAGATTACCATGTAAAGACACAGCCAGTAGACAGCCATCTACAAGGGAAGGAGAGGGGCCTCACAAGAAACCAAACCTATCAATATCTTGGTCTTGGCTTTCTAGTCTCCAGAACTGTGAGAAAATAAATTTCTGTTGTTGATGCCACCCAGTTTGTGACCCGTTTCTCTTGGGTTTCCCTCATTGGCAGAGGGGTTCTTTAACACTAGCACCACCTGGAAAGCTCCTAGTTTGTTACAGTAGCCCTAGTAAACTACAAAGAATGAAAAAGAAAATAATATGGCAGTACCTAAAGCAGAACATAGCAGTCAGAGCATTTTTTGTACAGAAGAGTTTTAAGCATATTTCTATCCTGAAAGACAAGATATGGTAGAGTAGGCCAAGAATCCCCAACTCAGGGTGCTTTTTGTATTATCTCATTGCTTCACTGCTTCTGCTTCTTGACATGGCAAGAAATTTGCCATATCAATCTATGTCAATGCAGTAAGCATTTGTTCATCAAGAGAAAGTAGTGCTTTTGATCTTAATAAATCAGTCCAATCAAAGAACCAAACTACCCTTGAAGTGGTAGGTAGGAACTAATGGCCTTGTTCCTTAAAGAAATATTTAAATAACCAAATCAATTTTAGCAAGAGTTAGTTAACTAAGCATGTCACTACTTTTATAATTAGAATATTGAGACTTAGTTGTGTTGACTAAACATTTCACTAATTCTATAATTCTGACTTTTCTCCGAGTTTCAGTTCATTTTCTATTGAATGAGAAAGATTTTTACTTTAATATTTAGCCAATACTATTTTAATTTTATTTTTCTTGGGTTAAGTAGATTCTATCTGTGCAGCAGCACATGGCTAATTTTCATAAATGGGCCACAACAGAATCCACCCTCAGCAAAGCTTAGTTCAGATTCACAGACCAAAAAAAATCACTTTCAAACAAACTAAGAATTCAAATATACATAGGATATTAGGACTCCCCAGAAGTTCAATGATTTTCACCGTGGCTTTTATAAAACATAAAATTCAATTTATACTACTTTGTTTAAATTTGACTTCACTTTCTCTTTGTTTAGCTTTTAAATTATATAAAGTGTGGCAGATAGTTTGAATACTTTCAGCATGAGAACCCGCACTTCCAGTGGCCTATGTATAGTCTGTTCATATGAATAATTTTATTATTTTTTATTTGCTAACATATATATAATAGTCTTATAGTACACATGCAAATAATTTTTATTAACTTAATGCAAAATAAAATACCATATACAAACTGTGGAAAATTCTTCAAGAGATGGGAATACCAGATCACCTGACCTGCGTCCTGAGAAATCTGTGTGCAGGTCAAGAAGCAACAGTTAGAACTGGACATGGAACAACAGACTGGTTCCAAATAGGGAAAGGAGTACGTCAAGGCTGTATATTGTCACCCTGCTTATTTAACTTATATGCAGAGTACATCATGAGAAATGCTGGACTGGAGAAAGCACAAGCTGGAATCAAGATTGCCAGGAGAAATATTAATAACCTCATATGCAGATGACACCACCCTTATGGCAGAAAGAAAAGAAGAACTAAAGATCCTCTTGATGAAACAGAAAGAGGAGGGTGAAAAAGTTGGCTTAAAGCTCAACATTCAGAAAACTAAGATCATGGCATCCAGTCCCATCACTTCATGGCAAATAGATGGGGAAGCAATGGAAACAGTGACAGACTTTATTTTTTTGGGCTCCAAAATCAGTTCAGATGACGACTGCAGCCATGAAATTAAAAGACACTTGCTCCTTGGAAGGAAAGTTATGACCAACCTAGACGGCATATTAAAAAGCAGAGACTTTACTTTGCCAACAAAGGTCCATCTAGTCAAAGCTATGATTTTTCCAGTAGTCAAGTATAGATGTAAGAGTTGGACTATAAAGAAAGCTGAGCATGAAAGAATTGATGCTTTTGAACTGTGGTTTTGGAGAAGACCCTTGAGAGTCTGTTGGACTGCAAGGAGGTCCAGTCCATCCTAAAGGAAATCAGTCCTGGATGTTCATTGGAAGGACTGATGCTGAAGCTGAAACTCCAATACTTTGGCCACCTCATGTGAAGAGTTGACTCATTGGAAAAGACCCTGATGTTGGGAAAGACTGAAGGCAGGAGGAGAAGCAGATGACAGAGGATGAGATGGTTGGATGGCCTCATCAACTCAATGGACACGAGTTTGAGTAAACTCCAGGAGTTGATGAAGGACAGGGAAGCCTGACATGCTGCAGTCCATGGGGTCGCAAAGAGTTGGGCACGGCTCAGTGACTTGAACTGAACTGAAGAGTTGGATGTTAGGATAACTTACAGAACTAAGACAAAAACCAAATTTACTCAGCATAAACTTAGTTATACAACACTGAAGTCAATTCAATTAGGTAAACTCTCCATATCAGGTCTATGAAGTCATATAAAGTAGAAAATTTTAATCTGTCATATGTATTACTCTTTATTGAGGCCATCAGGAAGGGCTGAGAGAGAGAAAGAAAAATAAAGGGAAAAATGCTAAATATTTTAATAGCATTTACTGCTCAGATATATCTTATGTCACAAAGTATTTTAAATTTTGTTAAACCAGCTGCAGAAATGGAGGATAAGTGCTTTCTTCTCTATACAGAAGTTTTTCCAGTATAGGAATCCCCCCAAATAACTGAGGGGCAGTTGAACACACTCAAAATTGGTTTTTATAACCTGTCAGGAGTTTCCGATTCATTTCTTCAATAGTCTCCTTTTTCACCATATTCTGCTTTGAATGGGGTTTGACTGGAGGTCAGGTGATAGGAAGAAGTTCTTACAGAAAGGTCTCTCCACTCAAACATAAATACTGTCCAAGGACCATGCAGACAAAATTATATTTCTTTGCTATTGTTATGTTAGGGAACCATTGGAAACCACCCACCCTGGCCAGGCAGGGTAATAACCACTGAAAGTATCTCACAAGAGGTTCCTATAAGAAATGGACAAGCTATGGCCAGGTGGAAGAATTTGGGAGGGGCCCCAAGGAGGGAGGAGACGCCAGCTCCTGTTATGTCCTGCCAGGCTCCCAGATTCCTTGTACTGGAATCCATCTTGGCTGAGAGATTCGCATGACACAAGGAAAGACCCCGAGTCAGACCAAATATGAGCCAAGCAAGATGACTGGCCAGAGACAACCCAGAAACTAAAACCTTTACCCTCAACACTAAGACTGAAAGCCACAGTTCTCCCGGGTTCCCTTACCTGCTGCTCTCTGCCCAGGTGCCCCTTCCCAGTAAGGTCTCTGGCTTTGTGTCTCCTCAGATGATTCATTTCTGAGTTTTAGACAAGAGCCCACTGTTAGGCCCTGGAAGGAATCCCCCTTCCTGCAACCACGTGATTTATCATTTTATCCCCCACCCCTGCCCAAATCTCTCACACGCGTCATTTATCCTAAGGTGATGGAGTCTGTCAGCCTCCAGACCACCAACCTCCTCCCCTAATGTTTCCTCCATGCTCCACAACAATCCAGGAGACCATTCCCTCAGAGTCTGTTGCTTTGTCTTTCCATTCCAAAGCCCATTTTTGCTTTCTTGCTTTTCATTGCAGGTATTCCCTCTATGAACAAACAGTCTGGCACTTTGCATTTCAAAGCTCTCTTGGATCTGAGCTCATCTCCAACCTGGAGACGCCCAAAGGAACAGTTCCAACTCTAGATCAGCACAAGGGAACAGAGTGAGGGCTGTCCTACTGGAATAAACACCCAAGTTCCAGTCCCAGTTGTCTTTAATTATGAGGTCACAGGCAAGTCACTCAACTTCTGGGAACCCTGATCTGCCAACTGCACAGGACGGTTGTACAACTTAATAGGGTGGTTGTGAGGATTAAGAGATCTACTTACACCAACTGTTATCTCTAATATTTGTTCATGCATAACCCATTTTTGACACTTTTCTTAAAGCCTGACCTCCCTTGGCTATGATACAATCCCCAATGGATTCTGTATCCTTTGAGTATAAGAACTATGGCCAATTTTCTTTGAATAGTTAGTATCTATCATCTGGCAATTGCTGTATATGTCAATGATATTTTCCAAATGAAAAAATGAACTAATTAAATGCACTAGTTTGTGTGGACTTCCCAAGTGGTGCTACTGGTGAGGAATCCACTTGCCAATGCAGGATATGTGAGGGACACGGGTTCTATCCCTGGGTTGGGAAGATCCTCTGGAGGAAGACATGGCAACCCACTCTAGTATTCTTGCCTGGAAAGTTCCACGGGCAGAGGAGGCTGGTGAGCTACAGCCCATGGGGCCACAAAGACTGAGCGACTAAGCACAACCACACAACAAATCGTGTGCTAGTAGCGTTCCAATATTAAACAAGCTGCAAATACAACATGCTGGTTTTTTCATTCATTAAACTAAAGTTTGGAGACTTTGCTCTGTGCCAGGCATCCATGCTAGGCAAAGACAGTGGAAAATGCTTCTCACCAAATGTCGCAACTCTCACCACTGGAGAGCTTCTTACCGAGAGCCCACCAAAGAGTTCCTGTTAGCAGAGCACGAAAATGAAGGGACAGTAAAACAAATGAGTGGCCAGAAAGAATTTCACTTTGATTTTATGACAGATCTGACTCTTAGAAATGCAAGAAAACACTCTAACTTTGGAATTTAATGAATGATTGCATTGTATCCAAGTGTACCATTTCTTCTCTTCCTGTTCTCTCTTTTACTTTCTCATGGATAAATTCAAAATTTTTAATGTTTTATCTTCTTTAAGGGATCACATCAAATCAAGAGCATAAAATATGTCTTGAGTCCTCAATGTGTTCATAGCATCACTTTTTTCAAATGAGAGGAGAATTTGGTCTTTGGACCTTCTTCAATGATAATGAGCAAATAGGATTCTTTCTTTAGAAAACGTTGATTTCACACTGAATAGGGCCAGTTATACAATTTAATTTCTGCAAAATTTATTAAAATTCTATCATATCCTGGGCCAGCTTGCTAAGTTCTCATGTACATAGCAAATTGATTTAAATATCTCTGCCACCCTCAAGGAGCTTAAATTCAGTGTAAGAGGTAAGACATGCGTACAAAATATTCAGTCATAAGTGCAGAAAGCATATCATAAGGAAGGAGTTAATTTATACATTGTCAAATATTCAGAGAGAAATTGCTGTTATTGTAAATGGATCATAATGACAGCCTCCTAAGGTGTTAAAATTGCCTCTACCGCCTTGAAATAATTAACAAAATATCTCCAGTGGAAAAATAA
This sequence comes from Odocoileus virginianus, assembly GCF_023699985.2. NCBI lineage: Eukaryota > Metazoa > Chordata > Mammalia > Artiodactyla > Cervidae > Odocoileus > Odocoileus virginianus. The sequence continues at coordinate 5,711,751 of NC_069692.1, read as the reverse complement.
GTCATTCCTAGTTATTACCCAAGACTTTACTACTTAGATTCTGTGCATAATTTCAGAGGCTTTTGTGTAGTAACAATGATCCATCTTGTATTTTATGTAGTCTTTTCTGGGGAATCACTGTTTGTATCTCTAAATACAGTCCAAACAGGCTCAGGTTTTCAATGCAATATTAATGTTTCATGTGCATAGAAATGTTCTCATTTACCTGTACTGGATGTTCTTATTCTAACACTTTAAACACAGTTTGCAGCTAAGCCGATTGTTCCTCTCGTAAAGGATGATGGGCTAATAGCTCACATACAGTGGAGGCATAATAGCTAAACAGTTTTTATTTTAACCTAGAGGATCTCTGAACTGCTTCTCTGGGATTTATACCATCATTTCAAACCCCAAGCTAAGAAAAGTGTGTACTGTCAGACTTGCTTTATCGTTTTTTCAAATGAAAGTTTAATCACCTTGACATTTACAGTAAGGAGTGTCTGGGTGACAGCATTCACAGAGCAAGCAGCCATCTCTTTCCAGAAGAAAGAGTGAAGAAGGGTGGCTGAGTGTCAAATCCAGACACCAAGTCTAAAAACAGCCTTTCAAGGGCTGAGATATAACACAGGCTGCTCTCCCATGTTTTAGAGGGCGTGCTCCCGTCTTCATGGTATTTGTGATTTCCATAGTGGAGAAAAAGGATTCTTTGCTCAAATAAGTTTGGGAAACACCTGGGCCCTAAACAAGAAAAAATGTTCAGAACATTTCAAAACTTTTAGTACAGTGATATGCTATTCAAAGTTCCATAAGAGAAACATCTATCATGCAGCTTTCTAGAACTCTTATGGTTATAAAAACTTACTTTTTCATGGAAGATCTTTAGGAACAAGTGTTTGGTGGAAGGTATTTTTTAGGTAATTTTTATTTTCATCTTGAGTTCATCTGTAGCTACTGCTTTTTAATTGCATATTACTATGAGCATTCCCTGATGGCTCAGAGGGTAAAGAATCTGCCTGCAATGCAGGATACACAGGAGATGTGGGTTCAACCCCTGAGTTGGGAAAATTCCCTGGAGTAGGATATAGCAACCCACTACTTTATTCTTGCATGAAAAATTCCATGGATAGAGGCACCTGGTGGGCTACAGTCCAAAGGGTTGCAAAGAGTTGGACACAACTGAGTGACGAAGCATGCATGAGCATATATTATTTGTACAAAAACAACAGTCTTTTATAAGATCAAAATTAAGTAAGCCAAAATATTTGTGTGAAAAGAGAACTATAAGAAAATACATTCACTATTCCTGGTGGTTGTCTCTGGGACAGATTATAACTGGTGGGTAATATTTATACTTCTGTCTATTCTAGATATTCTCCAAACTTCCTAACATGGGCAAGAGAAAACAATGCACTGAATGTGTAAAAAATAAAATTGCATACCTAAATAACACATACTTTTTGGAGAGAAATGTTTTCTTTTTAATTAAAAAAATTTTTAAATAAGCATTTTACGTTATTCAATTTTAGATACAGAAGAGTTGCGAAGATAGTATAGAGTTTTGTTTCCCCCAATATCAACATATTATGTCACCATGATACATTTGTCAAAACTAAGAAATTAACATTGGGAAATCACCATTAACTGGGTAAGCTATTTTAGCATCAAAAAGTTTGCCTTGTGTAGAGTTGTTTCACCTTGCCATTTTCACAATGAAAATTCAGGGTTTTCTTCTTTTTTGCCTTATTTTCCTCATTAGAGTTTCTTGAAGTTTCTTTTAAACTTCCTTTCAAGAAGCCTCCATTTCAGAAGTTCATAGGCAAAAATCTAGGTAAATTCCTATTTTACAGAGTTTTCATGCATCAACACAGCTACACTAAATGAATTTACACTAAATAAATCAGTTATAAGATCTGATTTATCATAAACCACTGTTTAAAGTTTACTAAATTAAATTGCTTAAACCATATGATTCCACTTATATGAGGTAGAAAGAGTAGTCAAACTCACACAGACAGAAAGTAGAATGGTCACATCAGTCAAAATGGCCATCATAAAAAGTCTACAAAGAATAAATGCTGGTGAGGGTGTGCATAAATGGGCACCCTTCTACACTGTTGGTGGGGATGTAAATTACTGCAGCCACTATGGAGAACAGTATGCAGGTTCCTTAAAAAACTAAAAATAGAACTACCATAAGACCCAACAGTCCCACTCCTGGGCGTATATCCAGAGAAAACTATAATTCAAAAAGATACATGCACCCAGCCCAATGTTCATAACAGCACTATTACAATAGCCAGGACATGGAAGCAACCTATGTTGCTGTCCATTGACAGATGAATGGATAAAGAAGATGTGGCCTGTATACACACACACACACACACACACACACACACACACACACACACTGGAATACTATTCGGCCATAATAAAGAATGAAATAATGCTACTTGCAGCAACATGTGTGGACCTAGAGATTATCATAGTAAGTACAGTATGTCAAAGACAAATATCATAGGGTATTACTTACATGTGGAATCTGAAAAGAAAAGATACGAATGAACTTATTGACAAAACAGAAAGAGACCCACAGATGTAGAAAATAAACTTATGTTTACCAAAAGGGACGGGGGTGGTGAATAAATTAGGAGGATGGGATTAACATATACACACTACTATGCATAAAACAGATAATCAACAAGGGCCTACTACATAGCAGAGGAACATATACTCAGTATCTTGTAATAACAATAATGAAAAATAACATAAAAAGAACATATACATTCATTCTATATCTATATATCTGAATCACTATGCTGTACACCAACTAACACAAAGCTATAAATCAATTATATTTTTAAAAATGCTTCTAAAAGGAGAGTGGTGGCATCCAGGACATGCGGGAAGGGGGAGAGGGAGAGTTCTTTAATGGATATAGAATTTTGATTCTGCAAAATGAGAAAGTTCTACAGTTTGGCTATATACCAATGTACCTATACTTAACACTAATGACTATAAACTTAAAAATGGCTAAAATGGTAATTTTTACATTATCTATACTTTACCACAGTTTAAAAAATTAAATAATTTTCGATACAGTGCTCTAAGACTCACTAAATATAAAGATGGGCTTCCCAGGTGGCCCTAGGGGTAACGAACCCACGGGTCAAAGCAGGAGACAAGAGACGTGGGTTTGGTCCTTAGGTTGGGAAGATCCCCTGGAGGAGAGTAGGTCAACCCACTCAAGTATTCTTGCCTAGAGAACCCCATGGGCAGAGGAGTCTGGTGGGCTATAGTCCTGGGTCACAAAGAATTGGACATGAATGAAGCAACTTAGCACGAAGGCATGCAAATGAAAAGACAGAACAGAGAACTGATGTTTAAAACTATCTATGAAAATAGAAGATTGTTGGAGAAAAAATATTCTTGTTCCCTAGAATGGAAATCTGGACTAGTTTTCTTAATCAAGGTGGCAACTAACAAGTGCAAATATCTGGTGCTCTGGTGAAACTTTTCAAAAGTGCATGGACCTTAAAATAAAAGGCACTTTACATTTTCAAATTAGGCTATTTCCTCAAATATACATACACAAGTTCTTATTGATCATACTTTGAAACTATATTGATTGCATATTTCTAAAATTAATTTTTATTACTATGAGTTGAGAAATTTATCCCTCAATTTTAACTTCTAATTCTCCAAACTGCTAGCATCATTACTACTCTAATTTCCCATTGATTTCTGACTAGACTTACAGAAACATCTATTATCTTTTTGGAAAAGGATGTGACTCAGGGAAAATACATGTCTGTACGTCTTTCTTCCCGAGCTCTGTTCCGGAGCACCAATTGACTTTTTGGTTCTTTATTGACTTCCCTGGTGATTCAGCAGTAAAATATCTGCCTGCAATGTAGGAGACTCCAGATATGCTGGTTGGATCCCTCGGCCAGGAATATCCCCTGGAGAAGGAAATGGCAACCCACTCTGGTACTCTTGCCTGGACCATTCCATGGACAGAGGAGCCTGGTGGGCTACAGTTTAGAGAGTCACAAAAGAGTCAGATGAGACTCAGCGACTAAATAACAACAAAATGTAGTATTTATTAAAATCACAACTCCTTCAGGAATGTATGGGCATGAGTAAGTAAAACTGCACACAGTACGTAATAACCTCAGCAGAATTTTCAAAAGTTAGATGTGGGCAACAACACAGAACAGCTCCCATGAAGAGCTACCTGCTCCCCTGGGCAGCTACTCCCAAGAAACAGCTATGGGCCATGCAATGAATGAATGAGACGAGAAACATTAATATTCCTGCCACACAACCAGATGAATCACTATGAAATGAGACTGTATTCGTTGTATAAATATAGGATGGTAAGTACCCACTGTGAGGGGGTAATTGACGAGGGAGTTACAGTAACTCTAGGTGAGGAAGTTGCAGACAAACCTGCCACTCATCTTTCTTATCACCCGGAATAGAGTTTTAGGAGCTATTTGTGTGATTGAAGGAGCAAGCCCAGGGAACTGTTATCCGGTCAGCATTTCAGGAACGTGGAGAAACTCCAAGGCAGGGTGGTGAGAGAAGATGCGCCTTGGACCAGGGAAAGGAATGGAAATCATCCTTGGAGAGAACAAACATGTCTTTCTTCATAGAATCAGAAAGATGTCTGTCATGAGCTCCCAGTTAATTAGAAATGTCTCAAGTGCTAAAAGGACGGATGATTGATGTCTGGATTTCACCTAATTCCTACACATCAAGCTGAAGCACGTGGAGGGTTGGTGAGGAGGCTGCCTAAAGACTTCAACAGGGAGACAGAACACCCTCTGAGTTCCTGTCTATCATTGTATCCCTGAATCTCCAGGAAGTCTACCTAGAAAGCGGGTCCCATACAGATGAGAAGGGAAGAAGGAACACTGACGTCAGTTCTACACCCCTCAGTTTTTAAAAATGCTGATGATACCACGCAGAGCCTTCATCAGGATAATGCAAAGTGAAGAAGGCAGGAAAAGGAGCCCAGTTTGCAGGCTAGGAAAGGACAAGAATAAAGATTATGAAAGCTGCTGGAGGGTTCTTAAAGCTTTCAACACCCTCATCTCATTGCTTTTGTTCCCTTCTCCGTCTCATACAGCATTTAGTAGCAAAACCCTAAAATAAAAGGGTGTCTGGCCCTTTAATTCTAGGTCAAACAGAAGCCAGAAAACCAAGGAGACTATCCTAATTACAGATACAGCCTTGCAAGTGAGAGAAGCAAGAGAGGAGGAGAATGGAGACCTGCGATGAATGAGAGGCTGTGGGAAAGCCTGCTTGTGACCGAGCAGCATGCCCAGCCATCCCAAGAGAGATTTGTAGAGGCTCCGGCTGTCAAAATGACGGATTCGAACTTACATATTTCTTATTCTTTCAGTTGAACTGCTATGATGAGACTATAATTGAATCATGTCTACTGAATATCCAGATGTTACAGCACAACTTAGTAAGCTGAACTATGAGATGAAACACAAAAGCATCTTTTAGTGTTCCAACGTAAAACAAAAATAGTGGGAAATCCCAAGTCTAGTTATTCCATCATGTGTATGTTTTTTTCCCTCCCCCTTTAACAGTTAATCAGCTGAATTAAGAGTTGTCCCTAGAGAAGTTTTAAAAAAAATACCTAATTAATTCTAGAAAACTCCATGAAATGTGTCGTCTGGACTCAAAATTTCACAGCACCCGGGCAGCATCCTTTTCTCCCAGGCACCCTTGTTCCCATGTTGGTAGTGAAGTGAAGTCAAGAGTCATCATTCTTTTCTTCTTTTTATACAGTCCACCATTTTCCTGCTTCATGGCTTCCTGCCTAGACATCTTTTCATCCCGGCTCCTCCACTGTGCTATGTGAAGGGTCTGTCTCCATGGACAGTTCTGGAACACATCATGTTCCCTCCTGCTGTAGGTTCAGACCCTTTTACTACACCAATTCCCGAGTCCTCAGCTATGGCTCTCAACACTTTCCAGCACAGAAATCACCTGTGGATCGTGTTAAAATAGTGCCCCCTGGTTTTCCATTTTGAACTAGCTTGCCAATGAACGGTTCGATCGCAGATGATTCTCAAATACTTTAACAAGCCCCGCTTTATCTTTCCCTTCCTTGCCCCCTGACAGATCCTCCCCACACTGGTTTCTTCCTCAGGCTCCAGAGCAGTCTGAAAGTGAAAAGTGAGTGTTAGTCGCTCAGTCATGTCCGACTCTGTGAGACCATGTGTAACCTGCCAGGCTCCCCTGTCCATGGGGTTCTCCAGGCAAGAATACTGGAGTGGGTTGCCATTCCCTTCTCCAAGGGATCTTCCCAACCTAGGGATCGAACCCAGGTCTCCAGCATTGCAGGCAGATTCTTTACCCTTTGAGCCACCAGGCAAGCCTCTAGATTCTAGCATATCCAATTATAAAAGAGAATTTTACTGCGTGATCTCTAAAACCTCTTCTGATGCTACAGAGTCTGGGAACTTGCTCACATCTGGAAAGGATACCAGGAAGATTGGCATTGCAAGAAGGAAGTTATTTCCAGGCTTTAAAACTTGTCAGTACCTTTGTTCTCTGCTTTATTTTCCTAATTTCAAATTATTTCTTCATTTTAAAATATTTTACATATTTTATCCACTGTTTTAAACTCCCTCATAAAGGAGAGGCAGCATCATTTGATGTTTTATGTAGTTTTTCTGAGAATTTTGAGCACACTGGTGTTCCTTTCTGCCACTTCTTGTGAGAAGTATCTTCTTTGAAGGTTTTTTGCATCTGAGAATCTCCCTGAGATATTCTGTTTTATTATTGTCTTCTTTCGCCAATATTATCTATAAAACCATTTTCTGCTTCATCTCCCAATTTATTTTTCTCTTCCACTGCTCTGTAAAATGTTCATTTCATAATATAACCACATTATACAAGTCCCCGGGTTCCTCCTAAAATAATGTGTGTAGTTTTACAACTAAGGTTTTTGTAAATTAATTACTATCATTAGCCTAGTTGATACATAAGAACCACATAAGTATCTTTACTTTTACAATAGAAATGATAATAGGCAAGAAGATTACTTTTCAATTTTTCCTTGTAATTTCTGCTATGAGTATTTAAGAATTGTATCTCTGTTTACCTTTTGTAACATAATACATTTAAAGGTTCAATTTTGCTTGATGTTAAATATTATCACTTTTTTATTAAGGCAAAATCAGAAAAGTTAAAGAAAAAATTTAAAGGAAAAATATTCATTATTCCTTCCATTTACCACAGAAGCTTTCATTCATGCATGTTACTGACATGCATATTTTAACAAGACTGAATTCATAACATAATGCCATTTTTTCATGTTTTTTACTTTTAATATAAACACTGTCTCAATCATTATAATTTTTAATAGACAAATAATGTTTTATTGCATTTGTATGATCTATTTGTTTCTTGTTGCACATTTAGGTTTGTTATTTTATTATTTTTTTGATACTTCTACTATCTTTACGCAAACAGCATTTTATTATAAGATGTCCTTAGAAATAGGATAGCTGAGTCAAAAGATAGGAATATTTGGGGAGCTTCTGATAGAGATTATTATATTGCTTTCCAAAATGGGCTGTATAAATTCACTTTCCCACCTTCAGTACTGGTTAAACACAGCCTTACCCTGAGGAATTATTTATGTTCTAAAATATATTAGTCAAATATATATAACATAAAAAATGGTTAAAGGAGTAAATTTTAAATGTACAATGCAGATGTGTTAGTGAAAGTTGCTCAATCATGTCCAACTCTCTGCGATCCCAAGGACTATACAGTCCATGGATTTCTCCAGGCCAGAATACTGGAATGAGTAGCCATTCCCTTCTCCAGGGAACCTTCCCAATCCAGGGACTGAACACAGGTCTCCTGCATTGCATGTGGATTCTTTACCAGCTGAGCCACAAGGGAAGCCCAAGAATACTGGAGTGGGTAGAATTTCCGTCTCCAGGGTACTTTCCCAACCCAGGAATCTAACCCAGGTCTCCTGCATTGCAGGCAGATTCTTTACCAGCTGAGTTACCAAAGAAGCCCGCAGTGGTATTAAGTATGTTCAAATTGTTGTGCAACCATCACCACTATCCACCTCCAGAACTTTTTCATCCCTCACGCAAAAACACTGTAACCACTGAACAACAGGTTCCCATTCCTCCCTCCTTTCAGCCTCTGGTAATCTATATTCTACTTTCCAGTCTCTGAGACCTATTCTAGGTACCTTATGTAAGTGAAGCCATTAAATATTTGTTCTTTTGTGTTTGGCTAATTTCATTTACCAAAATGTTTTCAAGGTTCTTCCCTGTTTTAGCATGTGTCAGAATTTCATCCATTTTCAAGGCTGAGTAATATTCCATGATAATTTAGACACCACATTCTGTTTATCCACTCATCTGTGAATGGACATTTGTGCTGCTTCCACCATTTGACTATTGTGAATAATGATTGCCATGAATACCGGAGAGCAAACATCTTGAGTCCCTAGTTTCAATTATTTTGAATATACCCTGAAAAGTAGAATTGCTGGATCACATGGCCAGCAGTTTTGTGCTCAACTTTGGAGGGATGCTATTGTTTTAATGCTTACAAAAGTTTTTTGTTTTGCTTTACTTGGCATAAGTTTCATTGTTATAAGGTTTGAATAGTTTATTCACCTATGTCGCTGTATATTGGATCTTCTATGAATGATCAGTTTGTGTCCTCTGCCCATTTTTTTTTTTTTTTTTTGGCCCATTTTTGATTGAATTTTTTTCTCACTGCTTTTCTAAAAACCAGAATGAGCCCAGTGGTGGACATTTACTCCTTCTCCCTGCTGAGAATCCTTTCCCTTTTATACTTCAATTTCCTTTGGGAACTACCCCTTCTCCACAGTGGGCTATATTCAGCGTGGAGGGCATCACGCATGGCCCCATGCCCTGGCCAGTTAGATGCTCCCAGCAATTTGAATTGTAAAAACAAGAATAGAAAACAATGAAAGCTACATTAAGATACTCATAGCTCTCTGAAAGAGATGGGCCACCATCAGAGTTTTTTTATCCATATTTATTTATGTACTTTCCCTGGTCTCATTCATAATGATACCTGATTTTTTTCCCCCAGTGTTTAGTTCTTTTAAAAATTAGCTAATTTCTGGCTGTGCTGGGTGTCCAGTGCTGTGCTTCTTCTCCAGCTGCGAGTGAGGGGCTCTCTAGTTGCCATGCGCAGGCTTCTCACTGCAGTGGCTTGATGCAAAGCACCAGCTCTAGGGAGTGTGGGCTTCAGTAGTTGCGGTTCATGGGCTCAGTAGTTAAAGTTCCCAGGCTCTAGAACACAGGCTCAATAGTCTAGCGCACCGGCCTAGCTGCTCCCTGGCATGTGGTATCTTCTGTGTATATGTGTGTGTACACACATGCTCTCAGTCATGTCCAATTTTTTGTGACCCTCTGGACTGTAGCCCACCAGGCTCCTCTGTCCATGGGATTCTCAAGGCAAGAACACTGGAGTGCGTTGCCATTTCCTCCTCCAGGGGGTCTTCCTGACCCAGAGATCAGGCCCATATCTCTGGTGGATCCTTCATTGCAGGCGGATTCTTTACCACTAAGACACCAGGGAAGCCTTCCAGTGTTTAGTTTTGCAAGCAATAGCACATAATTTAATTCCAACAAATTTCTTCTTTAAGAAATTGTTAGAATTTGCTTCTATTGTTTATAATGAGACTTGATAGAATATTTATTTATATCATGATCTATATTTTAACATATATCTTAATCTATATATTATCTCTATATATGATCCTTAGTCAAATTTTATGAAACATTTTTCCAAGTTCATTGACTTCTCTTAAATATTAGTTTTATTTCTTTTCTACTGCTTAGTAACTTTCAATTTTGTAAAATTTCATAGAATTAAGCCTTTAAATCTTGCTGTAACTTGCTAAAAATTCCTTTAAAGCTAAAAAACTAGCTTCCCTCTAGTCAATAACTAATTTTTTCACTTTCTGTTTTGATTATAGTTAAATGGTTCTAACTTATGCCCAATTTTCTGTCATTCCTAAATATGTTACTTTTTCACATTTCCTAGTAGCAAGTGACTTTAGATTTATTAATATATTTTTATGTAGTTCCAGCTTTGCAGGCTCTGAAAGTGTTTCATTTTAGGGTGTGATAGATACTTTCCACTTGTGGAGGAATCCATTCCAAAGCTCCAAAAGATGATGATGTTCTATAAAAATTAGACTTTAGGAAGGAAGGAAGCATGGGCATAGCTACCATTTGTTTCTCTTCCTAGCCTCATTTCTTCTTCTTTTTTTTTTCTTTCTAGTGAAGTAAGGATGAGAATCGTGTAGGAGGCAGGAGAGAGGCTCTGGAGTGTAATCTGGGAGGGACAGAATGCCTGTTCTGGAAGGGCATCCAAATCGGGAGCAAAGGCTGCCTGGGAGACTGTGGAACATGAGAGCGTTAACTTTTGGTAAATTACATAGAAGTATTCAAAGCTCACCTGTGATCTCTTACTAAGACAGCCAACCCAAGAACCTAAAGCAAAGATGTAAAAATAGTAACAATGGTAATATACAAGTTTCTTATCACTTGACATTTTATCCAGAAGCTGAATACCTACAGTAGGTAATAGCACAGTTGCTCCATTGAAACCCAGCCCATCTGGTCTCTTCCTATCCTGCAATGATCCCTATAATACCACTGGAACTCCAGGGTTCTGCAAGACACAATTTGACGACTGTTTCAAAGGAAAAGAGACATCATACATCATCACAATTTGTGTCCAGGAGAAAATGACCAACAGGAGCTTAAATAACATCTCTCTCTAAAGGGGTTTTCACTGGAATAGGGATCAAAAGGGCTGAGCCTTGATAGAGGAATTTCATAAATCAGAGTGGGGGGAGAATCGGCTGGGGAGGAAGGTGGGAACAGCACAGAACCTATTCAATTGTCCTAAAATCATGCTATGTGTCCAGTCACCCACTTCCTGGATGAAGTGCTGACCACAGACGATTTATCATGAGTCATCATCATCACAAGATACTTGACACATTTTTTAGGAGCCCTCAGTGCACTATTCACACAAATTAATCTAATCCTCCCAAAGAGGCCACCTCATGCATATACCTAATAATAAATATCCATTTGAAATGATTCCCAAGCAAGACTGGGAAAGGAGAGTAACATTACAATACAATTTATGGCAAAATAGAAAGAAGAATTTAAGATTTTCAGCAAGTCAATCAAACCAGGCTAAATATATTTAAAGGGAAAATGGCAAGTGGTGATTATTTAGTGTCTGAGAGCCTGACAGAGGGTTTTGTTTGTACTCTCAGCTGAAGAACTGAATGTTCCAGAATGTCACCGGAGAACAAAATGTCAGCTGGTGGAATTAATGGCGGATAAATTTAGAGCCGAGTGGAAGAAACGATTACTTTGTAACACATTTGAGCCAACCTATGAAACCCGGCTGCCACAGGAGGTTATGGAGTTGAGCACTTCACTGGATTTAAAGCAGAATGAATAACTTTATGACTAATAAACGCCAGTTCCAGTTCTTCATGCTAAGATAAAAGGGGTGATCAAAGTGCATATTTGAGAGCATAGGCCAGTTGCTGCAGAGACAGAAGCAGGGGCCTTTCCCTTGCAAACAGTGACATGCAATTAACTGGACAGAACATGGGAAGCATTTTTACCCTCTGCTAGAGGTAGGAAGGGGCTTCCCTGGTGCCTGCCAATGCAGGAGATGGGGAAAGTTCTATCACTGGGTCGGGAAGATCCCCTGGAGAAGGAAATGGCAACCTGCTCCTGTATTCTTGCCTACAAAATCCCATGGACAGAGGAGCCTGGTAGGCTACAGTCCATGGGGTCTCAAAAGAGTGGGACACAACTTAGCAACTAAACAGCAACAAAGAGTTAGAGAGCCCCCCACCAAGGTGCTATGCAGAGGGGCTGCTGTGGAATTAAGTATGGAAGACGGTCAGAGGGTCCTTGTGCTGAGCTCCCACAGCTTGAGACCTGCCCATAACCAACACGCCAACACACACAAGTCCAAACTTTTCTCTCTCTAGTTCCCTCCTCTACCAGTCTCACCTATTTTCATACTGAAGCTCCGTCCTGCTGACTATCAGAAGTCTTGGGCCTCGCCCTTTTCCACTATCGAAGTATCTGCTTCCTGCTAGTCCATCCTGTGCTCTGACCTTTAACAAATGAAGATTCTCTATTTCTGAGCATCTCCTCATGACTCCTATGCCTTCTCCCATCCCAATGATGTGGGCTGGATCATAAAGAAATATGAAGGGTCCCTGAACACTTTCCTTCCACACAAGCATTCAAAAAAATCCACAGGGCAGCAATGGAGATTCAGACATACAGAACAGACTGTTGGACACAATAGGGGGCTGAGAAGTGAGATGATGTGAGAGAGTAACATTGGAATGTATACAGTACCATATGTAAAATAGGTAACCAGTGGGAATTTGCTATATGCCACAGGGAACCCAAAGTTCTGTGACAACCTAGAGGGTTGGGATGGGGAGGGAGGGGGGAGTGAGGTTTAAGAGGGAGGGGACATACTATGGCTAATTCATGTTGATGTATGGCAGAAACCATCACAATATCATAATTATCCTCCAATTAAAAATAAAATTTTAAAAAATGATAAAAAATCAAAAGTTATATTACTCATAATGTTGGGTAATGTGTGTGCAGCATACCAAGTACAAGAATATTTAACCTCCAGAAATAGAATTGACATTCTTTATTTTTACTAAATTAGAAGTGTATTGCAAAAGCTAAACAGATATGAGGATATTTTGCATTATAGGTTAAATTCAAACTAAAGAGATTAATTTAAAAATTTAGAATCCCAATTCTTCTGATTTGGAATTAGAAATCTAACATTTGTTTTTTCTGCACAAGATATAGTAGGTCTTGTATTTCTCTTTGAAATGGACAGTCTAGAATTAGGCCTTAAATCCCTTAATTGGGAACAATATTTAGTTTTATTCCATTTCATAATGGAGAACAGATGTACCCAAATGTAGTTACTTCCAAACATAGTTGGTTTTATATTTAGAGTAACTACTCTCAAGACATTTGAAGAAATCTATTTTTTCCAACACCATCATATTTAACTTGCAGTATCCCATTATACTGCTATGTGATTTTACTTGATAACTCTTTATTCATTCTATCAACATTAATCATGAGAGATAAAATGAACATTAGTTTATTCTCAAAATGTCTGAAGTAGAAAACCATGTTCGGAATTGAATTTTCAACTCTTATAACTGGGAAATTTCTGTAATTTTCAATTCTGAAAACAGATTCTAGTTTCAAGTGTGATAGATTAGAATTGTTTCTTTGGCAAGGAATAAACATAAGAATAAACATAAAACATAAGAATAAGCATAATAAACATAAGAATAAACATAAAACACAATAAACATAATAATCAAAATACATATTTTAAAATTATTTACAAGTTCTTTTACCTTTGCATTGATAACTGCTTTTCATGGTTGCATTACTTACTTCATTTGGTTTTAAGACAGAACTCCCTTGAAATGTCTATTGTTTTTCTCAGTTCATTAAAATTCCTATCACACATTGCCTTTCTATGGTTTGTTCATAATGATGTCTGAAATTGCATTGTTTTGACAAAGACATACTTTGTATATTAAACATGGAAGCATAGTCTCTAATCCAACAAAGAACTCTGCTGTCTCCTACTTTCTTGAATTATATCACCCTCTCAGTCTCTCAGGGTTACAGTTCACAGGGTCACAAAGACTTGGACATGACTGAAGCGACTTAGCATGTAGAATGGAAACACAAAACATTTCTTACCTCCAGAAAGAAAAACAGTACAACTGTGATGAACGTGAGAATTGACAATCCCCTCTGCATCCAACTCATAAAAGATGTGATTCCAATAAACTGGAGAGAGCATGTCAGTCTAAAGAGAACGGCAATGACAAAGCTCCAGCTGATGGCTGCCTTACAGCATAGAGCCCTGGTACAGTCAGAACTTCTGAATATTTCCAGATAGGCCAGAAATCGAGATTTTCACCCAAGTTTTAAACATAGCTAGCTGGCTAATTAAACTTTAAAGAGTACGACACATATCACTGCATACCCATGAGAATGGCTATAATTCAAAATATAAACAATGTTACCAGTAAGAATATGGGGAAATAAGAACACCTGCATCAGCACATAAAATAGCATAGCTACTTTGGAAAACAATTTAGCAGTTTCTTAAAAACTGAAACATAAAATTAACCTACAAACCAGTATTTCTATCCCTATGAATTTATCCAACAGAAAACATGTGTCCTTACAAAGCCATTTTTGTAGAAGTTTACATCAGCATTATTTGTAATAGCCCCAAACCAGAAACAACTCAAATATCCATCAACTGATGAATTAATAAACAGAATGTAGTATATTCATCTCATGGAATATTACTCAACCATAACAAGGAATGCAAGTCATTAGGCTAAATGAAAGCAGCTAAATGAAATACTACACATTTCATGTCTCCATTTATATGAACCTTTCAGAGTAGAAAAAAATCTATACATACAGAAAGTAGAACAGCAACTGCCTAAGACTTCAGGGAGTCAGAGAGCTGGAGGAAAATGGGGAATGACAGATAATGGGCTGGGGATTTATTTGGGGATGATTAAAACATTCTAAAATTGATTGTAGTGATCACTGAACAACTCCGAATATACTGAAAACCACTGACTTATATGCTTTAAATGGGTGAATAGTATGGTAAGTGAATCATATCTCATTTTTTTTTTTTTTTTTTTTTGAGAAAATGGGAAGCAAAGTTTTAAGACAGGTAACAAGAGGAACCAGAAAAGAATGGGAAAGAGTAAGAGTGAAACAGGAAAACTGGGCATGAGCGATTGTGGCCTGGTGAGCGGAGGTCTGCGATTGGTGGAGTGAATGGCTGAGGGGTTTATGCCTAAGCCTACCCAGAGCTGAGTGCTTGATGAATTTGGGGAAAGAATGCCAGGTAGCAGTTGGGAGCAGTGTCAATACTGGCAGCCACTGTGACTAACCAGCACCTTTTCTGGTTCCCTGAATACACGATTGCCCAGAAAGACGGAGGGAAACCCAATGCTTATGGAAATTGAGTGTCACGTCATGGATACAAGCTGGATCTCAGTATAGATTAAAACCTATTTAGAGGAATACTGCAAGAAAGCTGGCTGAAGAGGGCATTATGATCGCTCACTTATATTTGTTCTTTGTTGCCTGTTTGTATAGTGGCCATGAGGTTGATGGAAACTGAACCCCAAGACTGTTGAGTCCTAGTCAATCAGAGTAAACCCATCTCCTTTGCCACAGTACAGACCTATGTCCCATAAATGTTCTGCTTTCTGCTATAACAGTTCTTGAAAAGTCACACCATTTTCAGGCAAGAATTTCATTTTTCTATATATGAGACTTTTCCTTTTTATCCTAAAACAATCTAAACAATAGAAGTAATAGAAGTAATAAATAATGAAGGTAATGAATATTCTAAGTAATATTTTCAAGATTATGGTTTCAGAGAAACACATGCTCATCAATTTACTCAACACATTTTTCTAGTCAAACAATATAATATGGGTCTAATTTGACTTGCATGCATTGTTTACATAAACTCCAGACAATCGACTTTGCTTATGTATGACAAATGAGAGGGATAACAGGTTTACATCTTCAACAACCCTTAGTCTGTTGTGAATATATGTTATTTCTGTGATTTAAAGCATTCTATTGCTTAGCTTTTTACTTTATCCTAAAAACGCCTTCCCAATGATATAAGTGCAATGGAGTGCAAGATCAATAGAGTCCCAGAAATTTGAACAACTGATGAAAATTGTACAGAAAGAATAAATAAATCCATATTGCATCTTATTTTATGTATAAACACATTATTTGCTTTCAGATTATTGGATTTTTTAAAATTATGTAAACACAACATAGTCCAATTGCTATATAAAATAATCAGATATCTTGAGTTGGGGTGAGATGCATCACAATTTTTTTTTTAATTAGTGAAAATGTTTTTCATTGAATGACTCTTCACTTAGCAGCACAGGTTTTAGGAATGGATTAGTTATGAAACCAGGGACAGGTGTAGGTGTTTCAGGTAACCATGTCATGCTGGGCATGACATTTCCTTGGCTCTTAAGATTTGGTTCAGTGCTTGCCCACTGAGAAAGTGTCAGAAAATTCATTTGACGGTTAGGAAAGAGACTGGCTCTCTTTACCTGAGTGTGGATAATGAAGTATGTAGCTCTGTGAGTAGCTGGCAGCCATTTTGTGACCACATCAGGGAGACAGAGAATTTCAGATCAACATAAAAGGCAGAGTGAAAGGACAAATAGTCTATGGGTTTGGGGATACAATTTATCTGCTGAATCAAAATAAACAGAAGAAAATCACCATATTTCTGAAGCTTCTAATTATGGCTTCTTAAGGGAAATTGACTTGGGGTTTTTTACATGACAACAGATAGAATGGGAAAGACTAGAGATCTCTTCAAAAAAATTAGAGATACCAAGGGAACATTTCATGCAAAGATGGGCACAATAAAGGACAGAAATGGTATGGACCTAAGAGAAGCAGAAGATATTAAGAAGAGGTGGCAAGAATACACAGAAGAACTATACAAAAAAGATCTTCATGACCCAGATAACCATGATGGTGTGATCATTCACCTAGAGCCAGATATCTTGGAATGTGAAGCCAAGTGGGCCTTAGGAAGCATTGCTACGAACAAAGCTACTGGAGGTGACAGAATTCCAGTTGAGCTCTTTCAAATTCTAAAAGATGATGCTGTTAAAGTGCTGCACTCAATATGCAAGCAAATTTGGAAAATTCAGCAGCAGCCACAGGACTGGAAAATGTCAGTTTTCATTCCAATCCCAAAGAAGGGCAATGCCAAAGAATGTTCAAACTACTGCACAATTGCACTCATCTCACATGCTAGTAAAGTAATGCTCAAAATTCTCCAAGCCAGGCTTCAACAGTATATGAACCATGAACTTCCAGATGTTCAAGCTGGATTTAGAAAAGGCAGAGGAACCGGAGATCAAATGGTCAAAATTCACTGAATCATCGAAAAAGCACAAGAGTTCTAGAAAAACATCTACTTCTGCTTTACTGACTACACCAAAGCCTTTGACTGTGTAAGTAAGTGAAATCACTCAGTTGTGTCTGACTCTCTGTGACCCCATGGACTGTAGCTTACCAGGCTCCTCCATCCATGGAATTTTCCAGTCAAGAATACTGCAGTGAGCTGCCATTTCCTTCTCCAGGAAATCTTCCCAACCCAGGGATTGAATGTCTCCTGCATTGTAGGCAAATGCTTTACCGTCTGAGCCACCACTGTGGACAATTCTTAAAGAGATGGGAATACCAGAACACCTGACCTGCCTCCTGAGAAATCTGTATGCAGGTCAAGAAGCAACAGTTAGAACTGGACAAAATGGAACAACAAATGGAACAACAGACTGGTTCCAAACTGGGAAAGGAATACATCAAGGCTGTATATTGTCACCCTGCTTATTTAACTTATATGCAGAGCACATCATGCAAAATGCCAGACTGGATGAAGCACAAGCTGGAATCAGGATTGCTGGGAGAAATATCAATAACCACAGATATGCAGATGACACCACCCTTAAAGCAGAAAGTGAAGAAGAACTAAGGAGCTACTTGATGAAAGTGAAAGAGGAGAGTGAAAAAGCTGACTTGAAACTCAATATTCAAAAAATGAAGATCAAGGCATCCAGTCTCATCACTTTATGGCAAATAGATGGGGAAACAATGGAAACAGCGACAGACTTTATTTTCTTGGGCTCCAAAATCACTTCAGATGGTGACTGCAGCCATGAAATTAAAAGATGCTTGCTCCTTGGAAGAAAAGCTATCACCAACCTAGACTGCATTTAAAAAGCAGAGACATTACTTTGCCAACAAAAGTCCGTCTAGTCAAAGCTATGGTTTTTCCAGTAGTCGAGTATGGATGTGAGAGTTGGACTATAAAGAAAGCTGAACACCAAAGAATTGATGCTTTTGAACTGTGGTGTTGCAGAAGACTCTTGAGAGTCCTTGGCCTGAAAGGAGATCCAACCAGTCCATCTTAAAGGAAATCAGTCCTGAATATTCACTGGAAGGACTGATGCTGAAGCTGAAACTCCAATACTTTGACCACCTGATGTGAAGAACTGACTGTTTCATTTGAAAAGACCCTGATGCTGGGAAAGATTGAAGGCAGGAGGAGAAGGGGACAACAGGGGATGAGATGGTTGGATGGCATCACCAACTTGATGCACATGAGTTTGAGCAAGCTCCAGGAGTTGGTGATGGACAGGGAATCCTGGCATGCCTCAGTCCATGGGGTCACAAAGAGTAGGATATGACTGAGCAACAGAACTAAACAACAGAAAGAGACAGAAATTGGGTCTACAGATTAAACATGCAGAGAAATCCTTTCAGGAACAAGAAAAATAATACTAAGGAAAACGTTTTCTAAAAGCTTTCTCAGAGCATAACTGAGCTGAGTTGAAAAGTGAAGAAATGGAAATAATGCTGACAAACAATGGGAAAGTGTGACTCCATGAGGATTCAGTGAGCACCCTGGAGTAGGCATCATCCCTTAGAGTAAATGCCAATAATAATATCCTCTAATGGAAAAAAGAGGAACAAACAGCCTCTTGATGAGGGTGAAAGAGAAGAGTGAAAAAATCTTGCTTGAAACTCAACATTCAAAAAACTAAGATCATGGCATCTGATCCTATCACTTCATGGCAAATAAAAGGGGAAAAAGTAGAAGCAGTGACATTTTATTTTCTTGGGCTCCAAAGTCACTGTGGATGGTGACTGTAGCCATGAAATTAAGACACTTGCTCCTTGAAAAGAAAGGTATGACAAACATAGACAGTGTATTAAAAAGCAGAGACATGTGGTGCTGGAAAACTGGAAAGCTACATGTAAAAGGATGAAATTAGAACACTTCCTAACACCATACACAAAGATAAATTCAGATAGATAAAAGACCTAAATATAAGACCAGAAACTATAAAACTCTTAGAGGAAAACATATGCAGACCACTCAATGACATAAATCAAAGCAAGATCCTCTATGATCCGCCTCCTAGAGTAATGGAAATAAAAATAAAAACAAACAAGTAGGACCTGATTAAACTTAAAAGCTTTTGCACAGCAAAGGCAACTATAGGCAAGATGAAAAGACAACCCTCAGAATGGGAGAAAATAATAGCAAATGAAACAACTGACAAAGGATTAATTTCCAAAATATACCAGCAGCTCTTACAACTCAATACCAGAAAAACAAACAACCCAATCAAAAAGTGGGAAAAAGACTTAAACAGATATTTCTCCAAAGGAGATATACAGATTGCCAACAAACACATGAAAAGATGCTCAACATCGCTCATTATTAGAGAAATGCAGATCAAAGCTACAATGAGATACAACCTCACACTGGTCAGGATGGCAATCATGAAAAAGTCTACAAACAATAAATTCTGGAGATGGTGTGGAGAAAAGGGAACATTAATGCACTGTTGGTGGAAATGAATGGATAAAGAAGTTGTGGTACTATTCAGCCATAAAAAGGAACACATTTGAGTCAATCCTAATGAGGTGAATGAACCTAGCACCTATTATACAGAGTAAAATAAGTCAGAAAGAGAAAGATAAATATCATATTCTAATGCATATATATGAAATCTAGAAAAATGGTACTAAAGAATTTATTTACAGGGCAGCAATGGAGAAACAGACAAAAGAGACTAGACTTAAGGACATGGGGAGAGGGGAGAAGAGGGTGAGATGTATGGAAAAAATAACATGGAAACTTACATTACCATATGCAAAATAGATAGCCAATGGGAATTTGCTATGGCTCAGAAAACTTAAAAAAAAAAAAAAAGGAGAGATATCACTTGGCTGACAAAGGTCCATCTATTCAAAGCTATGGTTTTTCCAGTAGTCATGTATGGATGTGAGAATTGGACCATAAAGAAGGCTAAGTGCCAAAGAATTGATGCTTTCAAATTGCGCTAGAGAAAACTATTGAAAGTCCCTTGAACTGCAAGATCAAACCAGTCCATCCTAAAGGAATCAACCCTGAATAATCATTGGAAGGTCTGTTGCTGAAAGCTGAAGCTTCCATTCTTTGGCCACTTAATGCAAAGAGCAAACTCATTATAAAAGACGATGGTACTGGAAAAGATTGAGGGCAGGAGCAGAAGGGAGTGACAGAGAATGAGATGGTTAGATAGCATCACTGACTCAATGGACATGAATTTGAGCAAACTCTGGGAGACAGTGGTGGACAGAGGAGCCTGGCATGCTCCTCTGTCAAGAATGAGGTCATGAAGTGTCAGACACGACTCAGCAACTGAACAACAATAACAGCAATATCTGGATTTTAACTGGCCATGTGTTTGGGGAGTGAAAGCCAAAACCAGGAGCCAGAGCAGAGTAGAAGGTCAGATCAGAACCCAGGACCACTTGAAGAATGATACCCACAGTGGGTGAATAAGAAAACAAATATGACCCACAGAAGGAAAGATGCTTGTCTCAACTGCCTCTTTGGATGGAGCAGAGATAAAGAAAAAACATTCCCCTTGATATTTCTTGACCATGATTATTCACATGGGTTTGCCACTGAAATTTATAAAAATTGAAAAAAAAAACCCCACCCAAATGGAAAATTGAATTTAAAGGGATTCTAGGTTTGTAATGCCTCGGGTTCCACTGTTAAAGAGAAATGCACTTTCAAAGCAGGCCTAATTTCCATAGATAGAAATCCAAGGATCATGAAACCACAATAAAAAATGATTAACACAAAAAGAAACAAGCAGCCATGAACAAAAGTCACCATAAATAACAACTGGAGAAGCAGCTGTACTTTAATAAAAACATTACATATCAAGACTTCTGGAATGTGGCCAAAAGTCTTCAAAGGGAAATTCAAAGCCTAAAATGCTCTATCAGAAAAAGAGTAAAACTCAAAGTCAATTGTTTAAGCATTTATTTTAAGTTATTAGAAAAAGAAGAGCAAAATAAGTCATGAAAACAGAGAAGGAATAAAATCATAAAAACAAGCAGAAAAGTATAAAGTAAAAAACAAAGAGAGGAGAGGATTAATAAAACAAAAAGCAACTCTTTGAAAAGACTAATAAAATTGACAAACCTCAGGCAAGATTGGTTACAGAAACACACAAGAACAGCACAAAATATTAGAAATGGGGAAAAAAGGCATCACTAAAGAGGCAGCAGAGATCAAAATGATAAAGAAATACAAAACAACTTCAATGTTAAAGACATTGGAAAAATTAGGTGAAATGAACAAAATACTTTTAAAAAGTTACCAAAATCAGTCAAGAAATAAGAATTAGAAAGGTTATCAGTAGTTCAAAATTCTCCCTCAGAGAAAATAGCAGGACCAAGTGAGTTTACAGGAAGAGTTCAATGAAATATTCAACAAGGGAGTAACTCCAAACCTAAACTTCTAAGTAACAAAAGGCAATACTTTCCAATTCAGTTTATATATAATTTCTTTTGTTATTGAAAGTAAAGAGTAAAAAGAGAGGAAAACCCAGGTCGATCTTAATAATGCAGAAGCAAAAAACTTTCTAAAGAAGAAAAAGTGTAAACTGAAGCTAGCAATGCACAAAAAGATAATTTATCATCACTGAGTTGGATACATTCTAGGAATACAAGTTGATTTAACATTAGAAAATCTTTTAAGTAATTAAGTAATGGATCATATTACTATGCAAAAGGAGAAAAATTATATAATAACCTCACTAGATGCAGAATAAGCTATTAATAATCACTTTTGATATAAATTCTCAGTGGATAAGGTATAAAAAGGAATTCTTTCAACCTAAACGAGAGTACACACAGAAACCTCACAGAAACATGTAATCAGTGGTGAACCATCATAGTGAGTGGTGAAAGCCGCTTCGTCATGTCATACCGTTTGCCACCCCATGGACGGTATAGTCCATGGAATTCTCCAGGCCAGAATACTAGAGTGAGTAGCCGTTCCCTTCTCTAGGGCATCTTCCCAACCCAGGGATCAAACCCAGGTCTCCTGCATTGCAGGTAGATTCTTTACCCTCTGAGCCACATTATAATCAATGGTGAACCATTATAGTTACTCCCAATATAACTATTTCTATCAACACTGGATTAGATATAATTAGTACAATAAGAAAAAAAAAGAGAAGCTTTAAGAATAGGAAAAAAATAAATTCCTATTACCCAGAGTTAATATGGTTGGTCCACAAAATGGAAAACCCAAAGGAATCTACCCAAATTATTATAATTAATCATAGATTTCAGAAAAGTTACCACTTACAGGATCAATAACCAAATGTCAGTGGTATTTTTGTACTGATATATCAGCAACAAAGAGCTAGACAATGAAAATTTGAAAATATACTATTTATAACAGTAAAAAAGTTTAAAGTACCCAGAAAAATATTCTAAAGTACATAAAAAACATATTTTTGTTTTACTTTATCACTTGACGTTTATTCCCTAAAACAGAAACTTAAGCTATTATTTAAATGGGGTTTCCAAAGGTCATGGAGGTAAGTGAATACTTTGTTTTTTAATTTTTATTTGTAATTGGAGGATAATTGCTTTACAATGGTGTATTGGTTTCTGCCGTACAACATGAATCAGCTATAAATATACATATGTCCCCTTCCTCTAGAGCCTCCCTTCCACCCCCGATCTTACCCCTAACACTTCCTAAATAGACTGTCAGCAAATTCTGTTTTAGACTCATCTGTATCCCACATCCAGAATTTCGAGAATTCTGAAGCCTTGAACCTTTGCCAGTTCTGCAATACAAAAGAGTGTGCTTCTGGCCTTTCCCGCTATTGGTTTACTATTCAGCTTTCTTGGATCTGTGAGAGCCACCATCCAGATTCCCCTATTTTCTCCCGTTTTGCTCTCTTCGTTCTGGAGGGTTTATACTTACCCCACCCCCATCTCTAAACCCCTCTGCTGTAGTTGGAGAGAGGTTCTGATGGACACAGAGGTGACGATACATGTGTTCGCCTCAACCACTTTTTTTTTAAAATAACCCTCAACCACTTTTTTTTTTTAAATAACTAGAGGCCCATTCTAACTTCCTAAGAGCATAGGTAGTCACTTGGAAATCAGGTAAATCAAATATTTACTTGGTGTCTGAGGAAACAGGATGCTCCTGTTTTTGCAGCTGAGAAGACATCCCTAGAAACCCTAACCAGTGGACCTCAATTCCATTAAGTGGCTAGGTCTATAGGCCAGTTATTTAATGCAGGTTGAAGGTACTATCAGTGACTGAGTGGGGGTCAGGTCTAAAAAATGGGCTGCCATGGGTATCACAGTGCTGCTCTTCGGGGCCTGGTTAAGTGTGGCCTTTGTCTCAGGGGTACCCTGAAAGAAGCCAAGGCACTCTACCAATACCCTCAAACAGAGGGTTGACCAATACTTTCAATGCTTTTGAAAGGTACATCAATAAGGGCTTTGACGCAGTGATTTGCCCTTTCTTCCTCCCCCTGCCCCCACCCCCAGTCTGAAAAGATATGATGCAACAGCATGCCTCTGAGACTTCCCTCTTTGTAACTAATGTTTAATATGCACTGTGTGCTGTTCTTTTTCGGGTTTTTCATATTAACACATGTATCTCAAGGTGATTGCTCACAACTGACACAGTTTTAGAAATACTTTTTAATGATGATTTTAAAAGATAATGGTATAAGAACTTTGCTAATTTAGGCTGTGGATGCTTATCTAGAGCTGCACAAAATTACACTCTAATTTCCTTCAAAACTTGTAATTCAGCACAGAATCAAATCTTTCCTTTCATCTTCAGATCCTCTGCCTAGTTTCCAAATCCCCCGAGATCAATCTAATCCTCTAAGATTTTCTTCCCTTTAACTCCTTCCTTCTCAGGATTGAAAATCATGAACATTTTTCTCAGAACCTGTCATTGAAAGTCCCATAACAAATCTTGGGCAACATTTTAAATGTTAAGTAATTGATCTAATGACCACTGATCTGGGAGGTTGGTTTGTAAATTTATCACAAGATGCCCATGTGTCCTTGGAAAATATCTTAACCCCAGTTTTTCTTGTCTTGTAAATAAAAAGAATAGAGTTTATAATCAGTACCTTTTTCTTTGTAAATAAAAGTTATAAGGAAAGATATAAAGATATCAGTATGTATTGTTGATCCCAGTTATAATACCTGAGTACTGAAATATTATGAAAAACAATAGAATAAACAGAAAGAGGGAAAAGGCAGATCAATGTGAATTCTATAAAATATAAATTGACTCTTCTACAGGGAAATTTTGAGACTTTTTCAAGGTATTTCTACCCAAATAAATGACGTAGGAAAAGTCATCATGAACTGCACTAAACAGGCTTAACAGAAAGATTAACAAAATCATAAATAAAAATAAAAGGAAGGCATTCTTACCTTGGCTTTCCAGGTGGTGCTAGCAGTAAAGAACCTGTCTGCCAAGGCAGGAGACATTAAGAGATGGGGGTTTGATCCCTGGGTCGGGAAGATACCCTGAAGGAGGGGATGGCAGTTCATTTCAGTATTCTTGCCTGGAGAATCCCATGGACAGAGGATCCGGGTGGGCTACAGTCCATGGGGTCGCAGAATCGGACACAGTTGAAGCAACTTAGCACATTCTTACCTCAGTTGGAGAAATGGGAGGTGGGAAGCTTTTCACAGATAAAATTATTTTAAACACACTTAATAAAAGACATTTTTCAAAGTTCAGGAATTAAAGAAATGTCATGCTTCTGTATTTTACCTTTAAAAACCATCTGATTGAAAATTTTTTTATTGGACTAGAACTTGTCTCAAACATCATATCCTCCTTGATGCCTTTTCCAGCTTCTAAAACAAAATTAATTACTCTCCCCTTAAGGTTTCACTGAACTTGGAACTTAATTTTCTTGAAGCATTAGTTAACATTTTTGGTGTTTTCCTTTCCTCCCAGGCTGTGAGCTTCTCTGGGAGAGAAAAAAAAATTGTGACTTAGTCTTTTAATGATGGTGCCAAAATACACAATATAAATAAGCTACTACTTTCCTTTTTATCCTTTTCCATTAGTTATTGGCTTTTTAAGGTAAACATTTAGCTGGACATTTAACTTCTGTAGTTTATTTATAATGTCAATTCAGGCTCATTTAGAAGCGTATTTATCATTTCCTTCATTTAATTAAGATCTAATCTCTTTCTAAAATTTTAGCTTTATTGCATCAAAGGCCATAAAATAAAATTGCAATGATGTCTATTTACATTTAGAGAACTTCTTCATAAACAGAGAATTCTTCACTAGTGTATTGCTACAACAAAGCTAAATGTCATAGTATAATAATTAAAAAGTCACCTCTCAGTTCAGTTCAGTCGCTCAGTCGTGTCCGACTCTCTGCAACCCCGTCAATCACAGCACGCCAGGCCTCCCTGTCCATCACCAACTCCCGGAGTTTACTCAAACTCATGCCCATCGAATCGGTGATGCCATCCAGCCATCTCATCCTCTGTCATCCCCTTCTCCTCCTGCCCCCTAATCCCTCCCAGCATCAGGGTCTTTTCCAGTGAGTCAACTCTTCACATGAGGTGGCCAAAGTACTGGAGTTTCAGCTTCAGCATCAGTCCTTCCAATGAACACCCAGGACTGATCCCCTTTACGAATGACTGGTTGGATCTCCTTGCAGTCCAAGGGACTCTCAAGAGTCTTCTCCAACACCACAGTTCAAAAGCATCAATTTTTTGGTGTTCAGCTTTCTTCACAGTCCAACTCTCACATCCATACATGACCACTGGAAAAACCATAGCCTTGACTAGATGGACCTTTGTTGGCAAAGTAATATTTCTGCTTTTTAATATGCTATCTAGGTTGGTCATAACTTTCCTTCCAAGGAGTAAGTGTCTTTTAATTTCATGGCTGCAATCACCATCTGCAGTGATTTTGGAGCCCCCCAAAATAAAGTCTGACACTGTTTCCACTGTTTCCCCATCTATTTCCCATGAACTGATGGGACCAGATGCCATGATCTTAGTTTTCTGAATGTTGAGCTTTAAGCCAACTTTTTCACTCTCCTCTTTCACTTTCATCAAGAGGCTTTTTAGTTTCTCTTCACTTTCTGCCATAAGGGTGGTGTCATCTGCATAGCTGAGGTTATTTGTATTTCTCCTGGCAATCTTAATTCCAGCTTGTGCTTCTTCCAGCCCAGTGTTTCTCATGATGTACTCTGCATAGACGTTAAATAAGCAGGGTGACAACATACAGCCTTGATGTACTCCTTTCCCTATTTGCAACCAGTCTGTTGTTCCATGTCCAGTTCTAACTGTTGCTTCCTGACCTGCATATAGGTTTCTCAAGAGGTGGGTCAAGTGGTCTGGTATTCCCATCTCTTTCATAATTTTCCACCATTTACTGTGATCCATACAGTCAAAGGCTTTGGCATAGTCAATAAAGCAGAAATAGATGTTTTTCTGGAACTCTCTTGCTTTTTTGATGATCCAGCGGATGTTGACAATTTGATCTCTGGTTCCTCTGCCTTTTCTAAAACCAGCTTGAACATCTGGAAGCTCACCTCTACCCTACTACAAATTGCGCCCACATAGAACTTAGCCAATGACAATGGCCTGTTTCACTGTCAGTTTTCTAAATTAGAGGTGTATCTGGTCAGAAAATATAAGAGAAAATTCTATGCCAAATTTTCAAGGCACAGTTGACTCTTTTACACTTTAAAAATTATCTTTGTGGCAAGAGTAAGAATAGTAATGAGTTGTTTTTTTCTTTCTGCATTTTGTTCAAGAGAAAGAAGAAAGCAGGTAACATATTACGCCATTAACACAATGCTAGGCTATTGATATTAACGTTTTCAGCCTGGTTCCAGTTCTAACACCTGTCATTAACTGCATGCTTTTGTTTATGATACTTTAATCTCTCTTAGACAAGAAAAAGAAAAAAAAGATGTATGACTAGATGAACACCAACTTAGACTTCCAATACTTCTGAGGGGTTGCTACCTTGAAAGAAAGCCTTTTCCTATTTCTGTCAATAAAGGCTTTGGATGGATTCAGTCCTTCCCTATCCCATGCAGACTCCAGTTTATACCAGGTATGGGTGTAGTACTATAGAGAAGGTCAAAGGAGTGTGCATACATAATCACACACCATGGCCATGGGGTTGGAAACACAGTTATACTTGATGCTATAAAGCCACTTTGAGCTGGTGATAGGTTAACACTAAAAGGATTAAGGCTTGCTTTGACATAGGCTGACATCCAAAAATTAGATTTAATGTTAACAGCTGGAATGCTCAAGAAACTGAAGAGTAAGTTAAGGGAGACACAAATGGAGTTAAATTAGAACAAGCGGATGTTAAGATATGTTGGAGTTATTTTCAACTCAGTTCAGAAATGTTTCATTCAATGGCTACAAAAAGGCAGAGTTGGCATAAATTCTCATCTATGATTACAAAACATAGAAAAAATGCCTTAGGTGGGAATGTTCATCTTTTAAGTAAGTATTGTGCCACTGGAAATTTTTTTTTTTTTAGAAAAATGACTAATCCTGGAGGGTTTTTTTTCCCCCTGTTTAGCACATTTCAGTATCTCAGCACTTGAAAAACATGCTAATACTTAAAAATCAAGGAGACCTGTTAGGTCTCAGAAGGCAGGCTTATTTTTCTCTCAGCATATTTGCCAGAAAATTAACCTACAGGTTTCAGCAGCACAGGTTAAGGCTGATTAAAAAGCTTTTTCATGGCTGGCAGGGGGTGCACCTCAAGGTATATTCAGTGAGCTGCAGGTCGTTGATAAGGACCAGTAGAAGTATTCACCAAGTACCCACGGATTTCTTTCCACCCTCATCTCTGTGCTGAGGACCATCCACACCTTGGAGTCACGATGGGCTTGGGGTGGGGGTAGGGCTTATTGAAAATGCAAATTTCTGGCCCCAGCTCCGGACCTATTAAGCAGGAAGGTGGTGCGAGTGGTGTCCACAAACAAGTACACAGTGATTCTCATGCTTACCAAGGTTTGAGAAGCGCTGACCTAATTCTCAATATTCTCTACACTAACTCAATCATTGTTGCTGAAAAAACACCTGCAAAACACTGTCCTACACTCACTTGGGTGGTGGGTATTACCGAAGTGTGAGGTCTTCACTCTGGAAAGTCTAGTAGGCGAGACAAACATGAAAACAAATAAACGTGCTCACGTTCACTATGCTTGAAACACCTCTGTTACGCTCTCACTGTGTAGCCCGGCTGATTCCCTCCTTTTCAGTCTCAAGACTGACTTGCCGTATCTTCTCCTCCTAAATACCCCGTAGAGTTGATTGTGTCCTCCTTTGGGCCAATATTTGGACTCATTACTAAATGTACTACCTATAGAAGTGCTACGGCATGATTGAAACTATCTCCCCTCTAAGACTGCTCAGTGGATGGCCAGGAGAATTTCTTACCATTTTATCCCCACTTTCTAGGAGGGTGCGTGGCACAGAGTAAATGCTCAATAATTCCTGTTTGCTCACAGAGGGTTCATGGGATTTGGTGAGGTGAGGAATTTTGAAAACAATATGAACTGTGAAGAAATAATGAAATTAAAACACAAATATGATATCCTTCCAATATTAGAGAGACCCACATTGCCTAGAGCATTAGATTAGATGGTAAATCCATTCTTTCTATGATAAACTAAAGGGTGAACCTAGAAAGCTCAAGAACTGTAACAGATAGAGGCTTGATTTCCTTTAGTGGTTCTAAGGGCTTAGTAAAGATATATATATATATATATATATATATATATATATGCTTATTAACTCAATGTCTTTCAGAATGTTTACTTTCATTTTCTGCCATTACAGTCTTGAAACCCCTATATTGTATGTATAAAGATTGTGAATTTTCCTTAATAATCCTCTAATACACATGAGCTATGTGCAAACTAAATCTATTTCCTGTTGTTCAGATTTGAAAGACTCTAATATCTTTAAATCCAGAATCTAAACCTCTAGTTTTATTTATAGGTAGGCTTTATAATCTATAGTTTGTATTTTACACTAGTAGTTGTTATTCATAATTCTGGTAAATTATATTTCAGTGGTTCTAAGATGCACAGTCCCCCCCTCCATTTTCATTTGGCACAAATCAGGATTGTCTTAAAACTGACGATGTCTTATTTTTAAAGAACTGTAGCACCTTTACTCTTAGCAGTAGTAACCCCTCAGTTTTCCCAGACGGCACAGTGGTAAAGAGTCTGCCTGCTGATGCAGCAGACGCAGGAGGTGCAGGTTCAATCCCTGGGCAGAGAAGATCCCCTGGAGGAGGCAATGCAACCCACTCCAGCCTTCTTGCCTGGAAAATTCCATGGACAGAGGAGCCACGGGGTTGCAGAGTTGGACGCAACTGAGCATACTAGCACAAGCAGTAATCCCAAAGCAACTACAGAGTCTCAAAACCTCTTACCTAAAGCTTGCCAAATACATAGCAAAATGTATTTATTTAGCACATAAAGCATTTGCTTTTAAAAAATAAAGAAAAAAATTCAAACAAATTTGGTATTTGAATCTTCCAGGGACATACATCTCATTTCATAAGTGAGTCTATGAAACAGATCACGAGTTTAATGTACATCTTTATCTTTTTCCTTCATACCTGAAGCTATGACTATGAATTGCTAATTTTCAGAAATTAAAGGAT
This sequence comes from Odocoileus virginianus, assembly GCF_023699985.2. NCBI lineage: Eukaryota > Metazoa > Chordata > Mammalia > Artiodactyla > Cervidae > Odocoileus > Odocoileus virginianus. Next base: position 5,681,997 of record NC_069692.1, on the reverse strand, counting down.
TACTTGAACTTTTTTTCCAAATTACAGACACAGTGTCTCTTTGGACCAAGGAATGTGGCCCATGTTAGAAGTACTTGAAAGAGACAAAGGTCACCAAGAACTAGGAAATGAGATGAACCTTGGTAAACTAGTTTAAATTAACACCCAATGAATGAAAGTAGTCATCTGTTAAAATCACCCATTTTAGATGATTTAACCCATCCTGGCTAGAATATTTTGGCAATAGACAAATTTAATCAAGGTGACTGGAATAATCACAGAGAGAACAGGGCCAGACAACAATGGTCAAAACCAAACGTTTCCATAACCGGAGATGATATGAGAAGATTTCAGAAAAGGGAGGCACCAAAGACAAAAAATTAGAAAGTTTCTCATGAAATTGACATTCTGAATGTAGCAGACCAAATATTTCAGTCCTGAAAACATTATTCCCTTTTGTGGGGAGGAATAATTCACAAGACTTTACCATATTCTACAAAACTCTCTGTGTTCTGATTTTATTCTCACCAAGAAAATTGGTATCATTATCATATTTTTCAAGAAAATCAATAAGACATTCTATTGATTTAATAATGGGTTTTCGAGGGAAAAAATGCACATATCATTGTTAGCACAACACATCTGATTTAAGAAGCACTGAAACGTGAAATAGACAACTAGAGAGAGAGATGGTGAACAGAGATTGCTTTCTGATTTTATTTTCCCCCTTCTGCTTAGTAGCAAAATACTGATAAAATTCAGGACAATAATGCATGCATGCACTTAAAAATTACAATTTTAAGACTCTTGTACCAGTTATGGTCATAAATTTTAGTAAGTGTGAAATAAGTGAAATCCTGTGAAGATTTCTTTCTCTTGCTTTCCTTCCTCCCTCTCTTGTGCACCTTGGAGTATGAAGCAATGGATACAGTTTTAGTATCTTGGGATTGCACATTATCTGAAGTTGGGAACTACATACTGGAAATAGTGAGACAGGTAGACAAGAGAAGGTCCCTGATGATCCCATAGGCCATACCAATATGGAACTGTGTACTCCTCAGATTTCTTTATTGTGAGAGAAACATAAATTTCTATCTTGGTAAAGCCATTATATTTGGTAGTTAACTGCTATATGCTCCCATCCTAACTGGTGATGGCTTTACTTCCCTGGTCCCAGGAAAGGGTATCTAGGAAAGTAGATATACGTATTCCAGTTACTAGAAAGGAACATCTCTCACATACAAGAAGAAGTTGTTCTCCGGTTTGGACATTCATTTCTTCTGAGTCTGTCATTGTGTATCAGTTCCTGACAGGGACTGAGGGGAACCTTAGGAGGTCCTGATCTAAGTGGTTAACTGGCTTACTTCCTTCTCATCTTTGTATTACCAAACCCTCAATTTACACAGCTACTCCACCATGTTTGCTTAATCTATACGCTGAACACATCTTGAGAAACGCTGGGCTGGATGAGCTACAAGCTGGCATCAAGATAGGTGGGAGAAACATCAATAATCTCAGCTATGTGGATGATACCACTCTAACGGCAGAAAGCTAAGAGGAACCAAAGAGCCTCTTGATGAGGGTGAAGGAGGAGAGTGAAAGAACTGACTTAAAACTAAACATTCAAAAAACTAAGAACATTGCATCTGGCCCCATTACTTCATGGCAAATAAAGGGGGAAAGGGGGGAAAAGATTTCCTCTCCTTGGGCTCTAAAATCACTGGAGATGGTGACTGCAGGCATGAAATCAGAAGACATTTGCTTCTTGGCAGGAAAGCTATGACAAACCTAGACAGTGTGCTGAAAAGCAGAGACACTACTCTGCCGACAAAGGTCTGTATTGTCAGGATCATAGTCCTATGGTCTTCCCAGTATTCATGTATAGTTGTGAAAGCTGGACTGTAAAGAAGGCAGAGAGCCAAAGAATTGATGCCTTCGAACTGTGGTGCTGGAGAAGACTCCTGAGAGTCCCATGGACAGCAAGCAGATCAAACCAGTCAATCTTAAGGGAAGTCAACCCTGAATACTTGTTGGAAGGACTGATGCTGACGTTGAAATTCCAGTATTTTGGTCATCTGATGTGAACAGCTGACTCACTGGAAAAGTCTCTGATGCCAGGAAAGAGTAAGGGCAGAAGAAGAGGGCATCAGAGGATGAGATGGCTGGATGATATCACAATATAATGGACATGAACTTGGGCAAACTTTGGAAGATGGTGAGGGACAGAGAGGCCTGGCATGCTGCAGTCCATGGGGTCACAAAGAGTTGGACACAACTGGGGGACTGAACAAGAAAACAACTCCTGCTATAGTCATATGTAGAATTTTATATATGTTCAATATGTAAAATTCTTATTATTAAAGAATAAAACAGCTTATAAATTATTTTTCATCATGTTAAACCCAGAATTCTAAGATAAGAAGCCAGCCACTTATTAAAACAGTACTTGGCACATGGCTGCTTCATGAATTAGTTTATGCTGTCTAACAATCCATATTAAAATCCAGTAGGTTTCAAAGACAAGTGTTTATTTCTTCCTGCAGGTGAGTTGGCAGGGTGTCAGCTGGTTTTGGCTGGGTTTGGCTCTAAGGCTGCAGGCTGGGTCGAGGTCTGCTCCTGAGTGCTTCTCATCCTTGGATCAAACACTAATGCTGGACTGTTTTTATTCACACTTCCAACACCAAATGTGCGGGGTTTTTCCACATCAACAACCAGTTCTCCAACTCTCCAGCTAGGCATCCCACAATACAGGTCAGTTCTGATAGGAACCACCCAGAATTAACACAGACCCCACAGGTTAAGGGCTCAGTCCCACAAGATAGTCCCCACCTCAGACATCAGTCTCAAGTCTCTAGGGGCCACTTGTACATATGACCAACAGGCAATAAAATGGGATGTTCCCACAACTCCCGCCTCAGGTTTGCTCGTTTTCTAGGGTGGCTCAAAAACTTAGGGAAGCACTTTACTTTTATTATAAAGGATACAAGTCAAGAAGCACCAAATGGATGAGAGGCATAGGTTATAGGGTAAGGTATGGGGACAGCAAGGAACTTCTGTACCCTCTCCAGGTATGACACATTTCTAGCATTTCAGTCCATTCATCGACTTGAAAGAACACTGAACCTCATCATTTAGAAGTTTTTATAGAGGTTTCATTGAGTAATCATTATTGATTAAACCATTGACCATTACAGATAATGCAGTCCCCAGCCCCTCTTTCCTCCCTGGTAGTCACAGGGTGGGGCTGAAAGTTCCAACTTTCTAATCACGTCTTGCTTTGTTCTGGCTGGTGACCAGCCCCCATCCTAAAGATAGTCAGGAACCTCTGAGCTGAGTCGACTTATTAGCATAAACTCAAAATGGTGGAAAGGAAACTATCATGAACAGTAAAAGATGTTCCTATCACCTCTATCACTCAGGAAAATCCAAGGACTTAGAAGTTCTGTATCAGGAACTAGGGACAAAGACCAAACAGATATCTGTCACTTTACCTAAAGCACTTTCTTCTCCTAACAAAGTCAGGAAAGAAGCCTGTATCAAGCCTTTGTTTATATCACATCTACCAACATCCCATCAGTTAAAGCAAGTCAAATGGCCAAGCCCACAGTCAAGACACAGGAAGTACAGTACCCTCTGCCTGCCCCAGCCCACACCAAGTGTGTGGATGTGCAATATTGGTACAGGAGGTGAAGAACTGAGCACAATTACTCAATCCACCAGAGTTCTCAGTAAAAATCGGTTAGATAAATGAATGAGCATGGTGGCAATTACAGTTGAAGTGTGTGGTAGTGGTCCAAATGAGTCAAGCACTGCAAATGCCAGAGAAATATTAGGCAATGGGTATGAAAATTCTGGGAACTGTAAATGTGTAGGTAATCTGGGCAGACAGCCATGTTTGGGTATTTATGGGGTATATCCTAGGACCTGGCAGGAAGGATTAGGAGAGCAACTGGAGTCAAAGAAGACATTCTAGAATCAATAGGTTACTACAAATAAAAAGTATACTACCATCTCAAGATAGTAACTAAGGAATGGTATGTTGGCCCCAAATGAACCTGCTGCTGTTGTTCAATAGCTAAGTCATGTCCAACTCTTTGGCTCTGTCTTCATTCTTTCTGGAGTTATTTCTCCACTGATCTCCAATAGCATATTGGGCACCTACCAACCTGAGAAGTTCATCTTTCAGTGTCCTATCTTTTTGCCTTTTCATACTGTTCATGGGGCTTTCAAGGCAAGAATACTGAAGTGGTTTGCCATTCCCTTCTCCAGTGGACCACGTTTTGTCAGAACTCTCCACCATGACCCGTCCACCTTGGGTAGCCCTACACAGCATGCTCATAGTCTCATTGAGTTAGACAAGGCTATGGTCCATGTGATCAGCTTGGCTAGTTTTCTCTGATTGTGGGTTTCATTCTGTCTGCCCTCTGATGGAGAAGGATAAGAGGCTTATGGAAGCTTTCTGATGGGATAGACTGACTGAGGGGGAAATTGGGTCTTGTTCTGATGGGCGGGCCATGCTCAGTAAATCTTTAATCCAATTTTCTGTTGATGGGCAGGGCTGTGTTTCCTCCCAATTGTCTGACCTGAAGTCAAACGATGGTGGAGGTAATAGAGATAATGGTGACCTCCTTCAAAAGGTCCCATGTAGGCACTGCTGCACTCAGTGACCCCAATGCTGAAAAAGCAAGAGAGTTCCAAATAAAACCATCTACTTTTGCTTTATTGACTATGCCAAAGTCTTTGACTGTGTGGATCACAACAAATTATAGAAAATTCTTAAAGAGATGGGAATACCAGAACACCTGACCTGCCTCCTGAGAAATCTGTATTCAGGTCAAGAAGCAACGGCTAGAACTGGACATGAAACAACAGACTGGTTCTAAATAGGGAAAGGACTATGTCAAGGCTGTATACTGTCACACTGCTTATTTAACTTATATGCAGAGTACATCATGCAAAATGCCAGGCTGGTTGAAGCACAAGTTAGAATCAAGATTGCTGGGAGAAATATCAATAACCTCAGATATGCAGATGACACCACCCATATGGCAGAGAGCAAAGAAGAACTAAAGAACCTCTTAATGAAAGTGAAAGAGGAGAGTGAAAAAGCTGGCTTAAAACTCAACATTCAGAAAACTTAGATCATGGCATCCGGTCCCATCACTTCATGGCAAATAGATGGGGAAACAATGGAAACAGTGACAGACTTTATTTTCTTGGGCTCCAGAATCACTGCAGGTGGTGACTGCAGCCATGAAATTAAAAGATACTTGCTCCTTGGAAGAAGAGCTATCACCAACCTAGACAGCATATTAAAAGGCAGAGACATTACTTTGCCAACAAAGGTCCATCTAGTTAAAGCTTTGGTTTCTCCAGAAGCCATTTATAGATGTGAGAGTTAAACTATAAAGAAAGCTGAGCACCAAAGAATTGATGCTTTTGAACTGTGGTGTTGCAGAAGACTCTTGGGAGTCCCTTGGACTGCAAGGAGATCCAACCAGTCCATCCTAAAGGAAATCAGTCCTGAATATTCATTGGAAGGACTGACGCTGAAGCTGAAACTCCAATATTTTGGCCACCTGATGCGAAGAACTGACTCATTAGAAAAGAGCCTGATGCTGGGAAAGATTGAAGGCAGGAGGAGAAGGGGACAACAGAGGATGAGGTGGTTGGATGACATCACCAACTGAATGGACATGAGTTTGAGCATGGTCCAGGAGTTGGTGATGGACAGGGAGGCCTGGCGTGCTGCAGTCCATGGGGTCACAAAGAGTTGGACACGGCTGAGTGACTAAACTGAACTGTCCAACTCTTTGTGACCCCATGAACTGCAGCACACCAGGCTGCCCTGTCCTTCACTATCTACCTGAGTTTGCTCAAATTCATGTCCATTGAGACCATGATGCCATTCAACCATAAGTCATCCTCTGTCACCCCCTTCTCCTCCTGTCTTCAATCTTCCTCAGCATCAAAGTCTTTTCCAATGAACTTTGGACTCCTCCTTAACAAAACTTTATCATTACTTCTTTAAAAAATTTATGTTTTAATTGGAGGATAATTGCTTTACAATATTGTGTTGATTTCTGCCAAATATCAACATGAGTCAACCATAGGTATACACATGTCCCCCTCTCTCTTGAACCTCCCTCCCACCTCACACCCCATCCCACCTCTCCAGGTTGTCACAGAGCCCTGGATTTGAGCTCCCTGCATCACGCAGCATGGTAATGTATATGTTTCAAAGCTACTCTCTCCATTCGTCCTACCCTTTCCTTCCCACCTTGTGTCCCCAAGTCTGTTCTCTATGTCTATGTCTCCACTGCTGTATTACTTCTTGAGAAATACTTTTCCTTATGTAAACACATCTGATTTTTATAATGATACTCAAAAACTTGATTCCCTTTATGGAAATTCATTTTGACATCTACTTCCCTTTGAAACAGTATAAAAATGAACCAGACAGAAAACTGAGTCTCCCCAAGTGGCTTAAGTAACATCCAGAGAATGATTTAAGCACTAGAAAGAACAGAACTCTAAGTATAGTCACCACTTGCAGAGAGGAAATACAGCATTGTGATGGGGAACACAGGCCCTGGACCATTTATCTTGGGTTCAAATCCCAACTCGGTCACTTTACCAAAAGGGAATAATAACCACAATATCTACTTCATAAGCTGCTAATGAGAACTTGATAAATTACATGGAAAAAGGTTAGAAATAATAAACACTTAATGAACACTAGCTGTGATAGGCCAATCTTCTCAGCCTTTAGTAAACCAGAGAAGCAGGCAACATTTAAGTGAAAGACAAATACTCAACGTTATCACTTATGTGTGAAATCTAAAAAGTAACCCAAACAAATGCATATAACAAAACAGCAACAGACTCACAGATATAGAGAACAAACCAGTGGCCACAGTGGGGAGAGGATAAGGAAGAGGGACAGGGGATTAGGAGATACAAACTACTATGTATAAAATGAAAAAGTCACAAGGATCTACTGTACAGCACAGGGAAATATAACCATTATTTTGTAATGACATTAAATGATGTATAATCTATAAACATTTTGAATCACTGTGCTGTACACATTAAACTAACATAAACCAACTATATTTCAATTTTAAAAAGAGGAATTACTATTTCATATTGGTTAAAATGCTTCTCTAGTGGAGAGGTCAGCTTTGACGAAGATGTATATATACACATATACACACACACGATATACATATAACAAATATTCATACTTGTATCTGTATAACTGTCTAGAAATATTTTCAGAATGAACAAAAATACACACTCTTAAAATTCTTCTGATTTTCTCTTTTGGGAGGGAACATTCCAAAAGGAATTAACTTGGCAGTTTTATGAAACATAACCTAGAAAATAATTCTTTGTTTCTCTTGATTGGGTACTTTTAAAAACTGATATTGATGGAATGATATGAAAGCAAGTAAATTTAAAAAAAAACACACAGAGTATCAGGAGACATTTTTACTGTGATTTCTATAAAATAGTCTGCATGTTACCTCTAAGAAGCCTTTCCAAAGTTTTCTAAATATATGAACTTTGTTCTTCTTCATAATTCCTTTAAAATCTGGCTATATACTCATTCCAGCCTTCTCAGTATTGATTTTTCAGAAATCTATATCCTCCATAGATTGTGAGTTCTGGGACACAGGACATCTGTTCAATAATATTACAACTTGCATTTAAATAGTCTCATATTGTTTATAAGCAGCCCTTACATACATTTTCTCATTTTTTTCTTTTTTCTCTCACAAAATCCCTGTTATAGCTTTGTGTTTTTGTCAGCACCATATAGTATAATAATTTGCATGTAATAGGCTTTCAAAAATAGTTTTGGGTTTTGTTAAAATTAAAGCTGGATTGTGTGGGTTAAATTAAAATATTGCCAGTTCTAGAATGTTTACTTCCTGTAAAGCAATTAAGAGAGAGAAAGATTTTGAATGCTTTCAGTTTTTCATTTCTGTACCACCCATACATTCCTATGATAAAAAACTAAGAAAGGATGCCTTTGACCACTAAAATTGTGTATAATGACATCTAAACAAAGCAGAATTGACTGACAGATTTGGTGAGAACATTTCCCTGTTCCTTTTTGATTGCTTCGAGTCCCAGTCAGCACTGCATAAGTGCCACATCCAATGGGTACATTACGAGAGAAATGAAGACTTAACCAGGCTTCAAGAAAATAATTCTGTTGGTCACCCAGGACCTGCTTAATTTTCCCCATTCAATACTAAAAACTATTGAAGACACAGCTTCCTACAGCCCCCTGGGTGTCCGTTTAAATTCAAACATTTCTCCATTGAAAAATGAATGAAAGTGATCAACCCATATTTCATCACATACATATTCTTCGATCACTAGTAACTATAGCTGAATTATAATCTCATATGACAACCATCCCACACGACAAACGCTCTCTCACCCATTATCCACTCACTCGAAGTCATCTGGTTTCTCTGCCAAGACTCTTCTATTTTCATGAGCCACTTAAAAATTACTTAAACTCAGAAAATAGCTTACCTCTTATTTAGTTCTTAAAGTCAGCTCTAAGTGGATTCTGTGCTATGTCAAAAATCATTTCTTACTTTCCCTGGACTTGAATTACCAATGCCTCTCTGGCCATAAAGACCATTCAAAATGGGATGGAATGAGAGGGAGGCTAATAATCCAGAATGCAATTTTTTTCTCATTAAAAGCAAAATTTGAGAAGAGCCTTAGAAGCTGAGTATTAGAATAAGAGGTAAGAGTTTTAGAAACAGAATAAAAACAGAATATAGAATTGAGTAGCAGAAAGGGAAGCAATGAATTAAGAAACAATTAATGGTATTTGCCTGGAGAGTATACATGCAAGAAGAAAAAGAAAAGAAGTGGTCTTGGAATTCCATTTGCAACTCAGACTTTTTCTCCTGTGGGCTATGAGGATATACGAAACTAAAAGTGAAACTCTGAGAAGAGTAGTGGCTATATTCCCAGAGGCCTCCAATGGGCCAGACCCCAGGTTTGAGGATGAGGATAAATATGAAAGAACACAGTCATGCTCACAGCCTCTGGTGGGAACAGGTAGATACATGACAAAATTACAGGAACCAGAACAACAGAAATGCTCACAGTGAGGAAATAGAACCATTTGATAAAGTATTAGGGAGCACAAAAGTGGGAATGAGTCACTGAAATTAGAGGGGTTTTGGAAAAACATCACATAATAGTTAAAATCCCATTTGGGCCTTGAAATGAGTAGAAATTCATCTGGTAAAAAAAAGGATGGAAAATGCATCCCAGTCTAGGGAAATGGTAAGGAGGCATGAAAATAAGAGCATGTTCAGGAAGCAGCAGGTAGCTCCCCATTGCTGGAACAGGGGCCCAGGAGAAAGGTGGGACAGGACAGGTTGAAGCAGCGAATGTTTCCATGTAGACATGGACATGATCACATCTGCGCTCTACAAAGGCCTCCGCTGGCTGCATCGTTGAAGAGGGGAAGACACGAAGGAAAAGCCTGAGGACACTGAAATATTCTGGAGTCTAACAGTGACGCTGGGTTACAAGAAGGTATACACGCTACTGTATTTAAAATATATAAGCAACAAGGACCCATTGTTTAACACAGGGAACTCTGCTCAATATTCTCTAATAACCTATATGGGGAAAGAACTTGAAAAAGCACAGATGCATGTATATGTATAACTGAATCACATTGCTGTACATCTGAAACTAACACCACACTGTAAATCCACTAATACTCCAACAGAAAACTATTTTTAAAAGAAAAGAGAAAAGACATTAGTAGATAAAATTAGTGGGGGCTTGATAACTCCTGGGCTATGGGAGGTAAAGAGGAAGGAGAAAGTGGAGCTTTCACAAGATGGTTTCAACTTTCCCAAAGCTTTGGATGGACAATAGAGTCGCCATCAGATGCATTCACTGGAAAATAGGAAAACAGGAAGAAAGAGGGGCACGGCAGATGGGGCTGACTCCTATGCACTTAGTGGAAAATGCCACATCGCCAGCACAAAAGCAACAGCTGAAGTCACAGGAGCAGCCTTAACATAGAAGAAAGGGTAGTATTTGCATTTTTAAAACTTTGTGGAAGTGCATTTATCCTAGTGGACAGACTTGCTGTTACAATAGTTGAACTGATTTCCATTATTCATGAAATACACCAAGTCCCCTACATATGAACTAGTTCCATTCTGAGAGTGTGTTTGTAAGTCCAACTTGTCCGTTAAGTCCAACAAAGTTAGCACAAGTATGCAACTAACACAATCAGCTTTATAATGCACATGTGTGTGCTAATGCACAGTGTGTGTTCGACTCTGTGAGACCCTATGGACGGCAGTCCACCAAGCTCCTCTGTTCATGGGATTCTCCGGGCGAGAATACTGGAGTGGGTTACCATGCCCTTCTCCAGTGGATCTTCCCAGCCCAGAGATTGAAACTACATTTCTTATGTCACCTTCATTGGTGGGCAGGTTCTTTACCACTAGTGTCACCTGGGAAGCCCCAGCTATATAGTACTGTACTGTAATAGGTTTATAATACTTTGCACACAAATAATACCTAAACAAACACAAAAAGTAATCTTCAATCTTACAGAACAGTAGCTTGAAAAGTATAGTAGTACAGTACAACAGCTGTTATCCAGGGGCTGGCATCAGCTGAAAAAGAAGGGTTACTGACCGGAGGAGGAAGGGGAGGTGGGAGATGGGAGAGCAGGACTGTTAGCAATAGGAGACGAAGGGCAAGTTGCAATTTCACTCACGCCCGATGCTGATGGCACAGGTTCCGGTTCCTTACCGGATTCAATTCTGTCTACCCTATGGAAAAATGATCCATTGAGATCTGGGTAGTAGCATATTCGCATCTTTGAAAGTTTGCAACTTGAAGGTTCATACGTAGGGGACTCACTGTACCTCATTAACCTCTGAGGACTGAGGTGAAGGATATCACGGAGAGGTGTGGTGTGTCCTGCTTTCCCAGCTTAGGACACAGGAAACTTCTCATATTCAAATTAATATGACTGAATACCTCTCACACTCCTTGGGACATGAAGGCCCATTTTTCCTCCTCATTACTGAGTTCCAGGGATCTGTGCTTCTAGTCACTTGTACTAAGGAAAAAAGAAAACATCTCCTTAAACTACTAGAGGCAACAGTTTCCACCCAGGCCAAGCCTCCACCTCAGGAGGGAGGGCCTCTCAGGGGCCCACTTGCCTGACGCTTGCCAAGGTGAAGCTTCAGGGCCCCTCACCTCCACAGGCCCTTTCCATGGTCCTGAGACACTAGCAAGTTTGTATTTGGAATTTTGTATTCTTTTTTATTTAATTTTTAAATTGTAAATCAAGGTGTTGATTCACAATGTCATGTTAGTAGGAGTTTGGGATTAACATATACACACTACTACATATAAAGTGGGGCTTTCCTGGTAGCTCAGATGGTAAAGCATCTGCCTGCAATGCAGGAGACCCAGGTTCGATCCCTGGGTCGGGAAGATCCCCTGGAGAAGGAAATGGCAACCCACTCCAGTATTCTTGCCTGCAAAATTCCATGGCCAGAGGAGCCTGGTAGGCTACAGTCCGTGGGGTTGCAGAGAGTCGGACACGACTGAGCAACTTCACTTCACATATAAAGTAATTAACAAGGACCTACTGTATTATTTTGTTTCTATTCTTGGCCATGTGATACAGCGTGTGGAATCTTAGTTCCCCTACTAGGGATCAAACCTGCACCCCCTGCAGTGGAAGTGCAGGGTCTTAACCACTGGACTGCCAGGGAAATCCTTATATTCTTTTATTCTTACAGAGGGAACCCAACATTCGATAAGTTCAGATCCAGCACCACCTGAATCACCACCCCCCCCCCCCACCACCCCACTGCTGCTCTGAGGGTGGTTCTGTGGGCCGGGGGGCCGGAGGGGGGAGGGGGGAAGGAGCAGTCAGCTGACTCTCCGTTCAGTCGTGGTTGAACCACATCATGGGAGAACGGGGCTCTCTGCTTTCAGGTCTTGAGTGTCAGCAGTAGACTCTGCATCCGCCCGTGCTAAGTTTAGTCGTGCCCGACTCTGGGTGACCCCATGGACTGTAGCCCGCCAGGCTCCTCTGTCCATGGGATTCTCCCAGCAAGAATACTGGAGTGGATGGCCATGCCCTCCTCCAGGGGATCTTCCTGACCCAGGGATGGAACCCATGTCTCTTACGTCTTCTTCATTGGAAGGCAGGCTCTTTACCACCAGCACCACCTGGGAAGCCCTGCAGTGGAGTCCAGTTGTAGACAAACGCGTGAAGTATGACTGGCCTCATTCAAGATGCTTAGGGCATTACATACAAGATGTGAGAGGATCAGCGGTTCCCATGTGAACCCAGGCTCTGGACAGACTGCCTGGCACCAGCTCCAGCCATCTCTCCTCCAGAAGGCTTCCTCAGAGTCCGTGCAGTTCTTACTGCCAATGGAGCTCAGACATGAGCACCAGGAATCAGATATATGGGTCTTCCTTGGTGGCTCAGATGGTAAAGAAAATCTGCCTGCAAGGGCAGGAGACACGGGTTCATCCCTGGGTCAGGAAGATTCCCCTGGAGAAGGCAACTAATCAGACACACAGTGGCAATGTTGAGACTAAGCATCAGGGCCTCTGTCTCCCCGCTCTCCAAAGGGCTCCTTGGCCTCTGTGCAAATTTGACCACCTCCTTTCTCCTCGGGAAACTTCGAGCCTAATAGTTTTGAAGAGCAGGCAGCCGGAAGCTCTCTGCCTTCAGAGCAAAAGTCCCATCCCTTACAAGCCTAAAGGGGGATGATCTTCTGCTCATGCCTCTCCTTCACAAAAATCGAAGCCTGTTTATCTTACATCAATATAATGAAATGGGCCATTAAAATGTCTTTTCTCCCCCTGAACAAAGAAAGGGAGCTTTAATAATGTATCTCCCTAGAAACAAGCACATATGTTACAACCCTTCAAGAGCCTGATCTCATTCTCTCTTCCTGTCTCTCTCTTACACACAATGACACCAGGCACCATTAAAATTCTTCACTGGATTCCTCTCAAAGTGATTCCAGGGACATTAGTAAATTTAATAGAAACTGCATCTGATACTGGAGAAGGAAATGGCAACCCACTCCAGTATTCTTGCCTGGAGAACCCCAGGGACAGAGGAGCCTGGTGAGCTGCCGTCTATGGGGTCGCACAGAGTCGGACATGACTGGAGTGACTTAGCAGCAGCCTCTGATACAAACTAGGGTTGCATTAACAAGGGATGGTTAGGTTCTGGGACCTACAAGATTCCTCTGAACTCAGATACTGCCTTGATTTAACCAAAGAGAGCGGAAACCTCTGGCTGTGAGTACTCTAGACAACCTTAACTTGAACCTGAATGGGAAGTGACCACATGGACTCAAACTTCAGAAGGCATGTCAGGATTTACCCTTATTTCAGAAGGATAAACGTCCTGCATATTAACCTAACTCAATGTAAATGATGTCAGAGGTCACCTTTCACTGCAGTACAGCTTTTGCACTCTGCATTTTCCTGGAAAAAAATCCAAAATCTTACAACATTTGATTTTTTCAAATGTTTCCAGAGGCAATTTTGTCTTCTCTTTTTCATTTACAAAACTAACTTGGAATTGACTTTATGCAGTTATTTTTTAAATTGAGGGGATACGGAAACTCTTAAGGAAAGGTATGGAAAAGACAAAGAGCAAAAGTCTCTAAGAAGGTTTTAAAAATGAGTAGGGGGAGACTAACTCCACAAACTATTAAGCATATTATAAGGTTAAAATAAGCAAATCAGGGTGGCACTGATGAAAATATCATTCATTAAATACGTTTATTTTTCCAATGACAATGTTATGTCAGAGACTCTCCACACCCACCCGCCTGCCCCAACATAGCCGTTAGTAACTTGAGGTTTCTGAGTCTCCTGAGTCAGCATCAGTGCTTTTAGCCAAGAGTAGAAGTTGAATGGTTGATCCTGGGCCAGGTCTGCAGTTAACTGTCCACAGGCTGCTCATCCTGCCAGTCCTCACCGCCTCTGGTAGAGACTATTCTGCATTTCTGGGGAAATTCCCTTCTCGGAGGGCTGTCTTTCACCTCTCTACCAGTCCCTCAGCTCTGTAGTCTCATGACTGATCTGTTTGCCTCTGTCTTACGTGTCCTAGAAACCCTTGCTGCCCTGGCATGCTGGTGGGGTCCTGTTGGATTTCCAGAGCTGCTATGTATATTCTTTATTAAAATATATTCTGTCTTTTTAGTGGGATGGAGAATGAAGCAGAGGCTTTAAAATGTAGATTCAGCCCACTTAAAAAAAATTTTTTTTTAATTGAAGGATAATTGCTTTATAATATTGTGCATATATCAACACGCATCAGCTGTAACTATACACATGGCCCCTCCCTCTTGCAACGGAAATAAAAACAAAAATAAACAAGTGGTGCCTAATTAACGTTAAAAACTTTTGCAGAGCAAAGGAAACTAAACAAGGTGAAAAGACAACCTTCGGTCCACTATTTTTTTTAAGAGGTCTCCTGTGTTATGGCGTCAAACTGTTAATTGGAGAGTGGAAATGGGAGGAAATCAGAGGGGAGGGAAGATCTTCCCTGGAGAATCCTCTCAAGAATAACCTCAGTGTGAACTAAGGGTACAGCAGCCTGTGTAAATGGTTGGCAGAAGAAGGCTGGAAGCAGTTGTCTCCAGCATCTGGTCAAACATAAAACCATAAGTACACACGTTTACAAATGAAATACTACTACAAAACAATAACTAACATGCACTGAAATCTTATTACACATGGACATTTAATCCTCGCGACAACTCTAAGAGAAAGGTATCACTCTTTTCACAGTATTTAGAAAGAGGGAAACTGAGGCACAGAGCAGTTGGGTAAATTTTCCAGAGTCATGTAGCTGGACATGGCAGAGCCAGGATCTGACCCAGATGGTGTGGTATTAGAGTCCAGCCTTAATCCCCGTGTTCCACTGCATAGCCTAGGACACCTACTCTCCAGCCTGCAGTCTCTCTCCTACCCTTCTTAAAACAACCAGCTCTCTTGAAAGCAGAACTTGTACTCTAATAGTAGAAATGAAAGTCTGGCTTAGAGGGGAAAAACCCACCCAGAACATTTAAGTGCTATGTTATCTAATCACCTAAAAGTATAATCGGGAAATGAGTCCTCAAATAGATGAGAAAAACCTACAGCAGAGAAAGCATAAACTCCAACTAAAAGGATTAGCTCCCAAGGAAACAGTTAATATAGAAAATAAAATACTAACATAAGTATAATTTGTATTTTCAGAGAAACACAAGAGGTTGTGCTCACATAAACCACACACAAACTAGAATTCTTGGAAATTAAAAACATGGTTATTGAGATTTAAACCCGATTATGTAACAGAATAAACACAACAAATGATCAAATTATTGAGCTGAAAGACTAAGGAATTCTCTCAAGACGTTATAAACAAAAAAGAAGCAGTTACAGACTTAGAAACAAACTAGAGGTTACCAGTGGGGTGATGGGGGAGGGGAGGAAGGTACAAACTATTGTGTGCAAAATAGGCTCAAGGGTATATTGTACAACACAGGGAATAGAGCCAATATCTTATAGTAACTATACATGGAAAATACCTTTAAAAATTATATTTAAAATTAAAAAAAAATATTTAAGATACAACTACCTCCACCTTGGAGAAGGAAATGGCAACCCACTCCAGCACTCCTGCCTGAAGAATCCCACGGAGAGAGGAGCTGGGCAGGCTATGGTCGTTGGGCCGCAAGATCGGACACGACTTAGCGACTAAACCACCACCACCACCACCTCCACCTTACAGCAGCAAGTGATCCTCTTAATGAAAAAAAAAAAAAGATATTATGTAAATGCAAGAGCACACAAATATCAGAAAAAAAGTTAAGATGGATGGAATCAGAAGTTCTATGATAGGCAGAATAACGGTTTCACAAAGATTTCCACATCCCTGGAATCTGTGAATATGGCAAAAGGGACTCTGCAGATATGATTAAGGATTTTGAGATGAAGAACTTTTCCTGGATTACCCATGTGGGTCCATTGTAATCACAAAAATCCTGATAAATTAGTAATAGAGCAAGCAAAATTGCACGCATCTCACAAACTAGCAACGTAATGCTCAAAATTCTCCAAGCCAGGCTTCAACAATACATGAACCGTGAAATTCCAGATGTTTAAGCTGGATTTAGAAAAGGCAGAGGAACCAAAGATCAAATTGCCAACATCCGTTGGATCATAGAAAAAGCAAGAGAATTGAAGAAAAACATCTATTTCTGCTTTATTGGTTATGCTAAAGCCTTTGACTGTGTAGATCACAACAAACTGGAAAATTCTTGGAAAGATGGGAATACCAGACCACATGACCTGCCTCCTGAGAAATCTGTATGCAGGTCAAAAAGCAACAATTAGAACCAGGCATGGAATAACAAACAGGTTCCAAATTGGGAAAGGAGTACATCAAGGCTGTATATTATCACCATGCTTATTTAGTTTATATGCAGAGTACATCATGCAAAATACCAGGTTGAATGAGGCACAAGCTGGAATCAAGATTGCCAGGAGAAATATCAATAACCTCAGATAGTAGTTGACACCACCCTTATGGCAGAAAGCAAAGAAGAACTAAAGAACCTCTTGATTAAAGTGAAAGAGGAGAGTGAAAAAGTTGACTTAAAACTCAGCATCCAGAAGACTAAGATCATGGCATCTGGTGCCATCACTTCATGGCAAATAGATGGGGGAAGCAGTGGAAACAGTGAGAGACTATTTTCTTGGGCTCCAAAATCACTGCAGATGGTGACTGCAGCCATGAAATTAAAAGACGTTTGCTCCTTGGAAGGAAAGTTATGACCAACCTAGATAGCATATTAAAAAGCAGAGACATTACTTTGCCAACAAAGGTCCCTCTAGTTAAAGCTATGGTTTTTCCAGTAGTCATGTATGGATGTGAGAGCTGGACTATAAAGAAAGCTGAGCGCCTAAGAATTGATGCTTTTGAACTGTGGTGTTGGAAAAGATTCTTGAGAGTCTGTTGGACTGCAAGGAGATCCAACCAGTCCATCCTAAAGGAAATCCGTCCTGAATATTCATTGGAAGGACTGATGCTGAAGCTGAAACTCCAATCCTTTGGCTACCTGATGCAAAGAACTGACTCACTGGAAAAGATCCTGATGCTGGGAAAGATTGAAGGCAGGAGGAGAAGGGGACAACAGAAGATGAGATGGTTGGATGGCATCACGGACTCAATGGACATGAGTTTGAGCAAGCTCTGGGATTTGGTGATGGACAGGGAAGCCCGATGTATTGCAGTTCACAGGGTTGCAAAGAGTCAGACACGACTGAGCGACTGAACTGAACTGAAGGAGTGTCAGTGGCTTAAAACCCCACCAATTTATTGTCAATGGTTCTGTAATTTAGATATCTGAACTGGGTCTCACTGGTCTAAAATCTAATGAAGCCAGCAGTGCTTCATCACTTTCTAAAGGATTCTCTTGAGGCAAATCCACTTCTTGGCTTTTCTAGCCACCCACATTTCTTGGCTTTGTTTCCTTTCCATCAACAATGGGTGGAGTTCTTACATATCATCACTCTGAGTTCCTCTTCTGGCTTCCTCTTCCATAGTTAAGGACCCTTGGACCCACCATGATAATCCAAATAATCTCCCTATTTTAAGATCATCTGATTAGCAAACTTAACTCTTTCTGCTTTCTTAATTCTCTTTTGCCACTTAATGTAACACAGTCACAAGTTCTGGAGATTAGAACATGGACCACTTGGGGGGAGGGCATTGTTCTGGCTACTAAAGTCTTACTCTCACCCCTAATTTCAAGTGCCTCTTGCCTTTACAATGTAGATCATTTCAGCATGTCAAACTTCTACTCTGAAACCTTCACATTCTAACCTTCACATTCTACTCTGAAACCTTCACATTCACTTGGAAGACAGGGGTAGGGAGGGAGTGGTATCCATTAGTGCAGGGAGACAAAAGGGGCGTCCCACGTTGCTCAGTCGGTAAGAGTCTGCCTGCAATGCAGGAGACCCTGGTTTGATTCCTGGGTCAGGAAGATCTCCTGGAGAAGGAAATGGCAACCCACTCCAATATTCTTGCCTGGAGAATCCCAAGGACAGAGGAGCCTGGCAGGCAGTCTATGGGGCTGTCAGTGTATGGGGTTGCAAGAGTCAGACACACCTAAGCACACACAGCCCCAGCACAAAAAGATATTGGATGTCCTGTCTAAAGCACGCTTCAGGGTTATTTCAGCCTTCCCGGGTCTTTGAGCTATGTTACAATTCTACAAATTGTAGAAAACTAGATAACTGATAATAATAAAAATGAGTCTTGTTTACAGAAATGCAAATAGCATTCAGAAGAAAGCAACTGATTGCTACCTTTGGGATATTGACCAATTTTGCATCCGTTTGTCAATTCCTCATGTGACTATATAATTTGTTTTCTCTTTGGATTTTCCCTTGTACCAGTGATAACATTTTGCCATTTCTATCATTAATTAATGAGTTAAATAAAATCTTTTACACTTTCAATTAACTCCCGAGTTCTAAAATAGTTTTATCAGATTCTATCAGTGTAACTCCACCAGTGTCCAGAAGGGGAGACGGATTCCTTGTGCTTTCAGCTCTGCCATTTCCCCAGAATCCTCTACATTGCCTTTCAGGGGTCACTTTTTGATAGCACATTCTAGTCCATTTTATCATATTCCATGTTTTTACAGCACATTATTCTAAGTGAACATCTCATAAAATGTCATATTTTTTTCTAATCCAAATACAGGAATTTAACCCAAATTTAACCCATACATATTTATTATTAATAATACATTTTGGCTTATTCCTACAGTCTTACAATTTCTATAATAATAATAACATGCATGTGCGTCAGTCATTTCCAGCTCTTTGTGACCCCATGGACTGTAGCCCACCAGGCTTCTCTGTCAATGGGATTCTCCAGGCAAGAATACTGGAGTGGGCCGCCATTTCCTCCTCCAGGGCGTCTTCTTGACCCAGGGGTCAAACCCACATCTCTTGCGTCTCCTGCGTTGGCAGGCGGACATTTTACCACTAGTGCCACCTTTGTTGTTGTTAGTGTTTTTGTTTTTTAATGTCTTTTGTTAAGCAAATAGATTTAAAAAATTTCATGTGTGTTTCTCTAGCACAGTACATTCTCTGTAAAGAGCCAGTTTGTGTATGTTTGTGGATAATACAGTCTCTGTCACAACCACTCAATTCTGTTGTAGTATGAAAACAGCTATAGACAAAACATAAATGAATGAACATAGCTACATACTAATAAAAAAATTTTTTTTAATCAGGAAGTAGGCCATATTTGGCCTATAGACTTTGGTTTTATAACCCTGCTCTAGTGTCTTGTAACTTATAAGAACTATTTTAAAGTTATCTCAGTGAGTAGCCTTCCTTCAATTTCCTTTATTGTCTCCTTCTGAATATCCTATTACACCTATATTGGTCTTTCATCTCTCAAACCTTTTCTCACATTTCGTCTCTTTGTTACTCTACCCCCTGCAGAATTTTCTTTTTGTGAACAATAGCAGTGCATGCACACAAAACCACATCAAACAGTAGAGGAAAAGCATCATTCCCCACCTACAGGTCCTCCTCCCCTCTTTGAAATATTTCTTTGCAATTTTCTGGTCATTAACTCTGTGATGCTAAATATGTTTATACCTCCAGTTCTTGTCTTGAAATGAAAGAGTTTAGTTCAATGATATTATCCTTATCTGTATTGTCTTCTCCTTTCATCTTTTCCCAAAATTTTATATCTGTAATGTTATCTTTAGCTTTAATGGTCATTTTAATGCAATCAAGTTCAACAATGTTTCCTCATTCCATACTTTGTAAAACAGAATATTAACACTTACCTCTTCCTTCCACTTCCCACCCTCTAATCTCCAAACTTCAGTTAGGTACACTTTAGTTTTTTTTTTCTTTTACCTAATTAAGATAGTTAAATTGGTATTTTCTTCTGAAACTCAACCAAGCCGTCCACGTTTCATCCATAGGCCGACTCTAAAAGGTGAAAATCTATAAAGGGGTCTGTCTGGTCTTCATTTTTGTGTTCATCCAAATATTACAAGATGGTAGGCCAATCATGGTGATGGGCTTATCTTTCCTGTCAAGGTCATGACTCCTAAATCAATTATAATAGGACACATAAAAATTGTTTCTCACCTTAATTGCTTAAAGTTGGGCCTTATTTTCTTTTCAATATTTAGATTATGGCTTTTGTGTTCACCTTTCTTCTTTTTTCTCCTGTTCAGCAAATTTTATTTTTTCTTTTTGAAAGGATTTATTCTTATTTAGGAAAAAAAATGACTAATGTGAACTCTTCTGGGAAAATAACAAAAAATAATCCAGCTATGTTATCTCAATTTTATAGAGATTTTACTCTTTTCCCACCATATCTCTTTATCACATCATGTCTTTTTCATACTTTTATCATGACATCAATTCTCTCAAATCTCTCCCTTCTAACCCACCCACACCTCTGCTCCACTGGGCACCAACTGCTCACCAGGCAGGTTGCATAGCTGATTCCCAGGGTCTTTCTTCACGGCTCTGCTGGGTTGAACCTTGTTTCCCAACTCCTTTGTTATCTTCCTCTTGCTCCTAGTCCTACTGCAGTGCATCCTCAGGGCAATTACATTTTTAACTCCTAATATTCTTTCGTATTCTCTAATGGTTCCTTTTCCTTTTGCTGGCTTTTCTTTGCACTGTCGCCTATGAGAACATCACTTGGAAATTTTTAAAATCCTGTATCCTTTCATTTCCTCTCTTCTGGGGTTTGTATTTGTACTTGTTTCTTCCTTCCTATTGGTCTCTCCTTTGATTTAGCTGCTTTTCCTCAAATATCTGATGATCCTTTTGTCACCCATTTGTGTCTATGAATTCGAAACGATTATCTGGGAGCTGGCACAGGTTTTCTCTCCTTGAATGGCAGCATTGACTGCAGGATTTATATCTGGGAGTAGCCTGGCCTCTGGGAAATCTTCCTTTAGGGTGCCTGGGTGTGGAGCTAGCAGGAAAGCGGGAGTTCCCAGGTGCTGAAAGAAGAAGGGCTTTTCTCTGGTGGTGGAGGTCTTCAGTGGTCCTCCCTCCTGGAAAGGGTTGGCTGCCTTATTCCTTCGGTGTGACTGCATGTCTCTCTGACACCTGTACTTCCCATGAACTCTCTCCTTCCCGGTGCATCACATTCTTTGGAAGGTACTTTGTGAATTTTAGCATCAGATTAATGTTTTTCTCATTCAATTGGTGACTGCTGTTCTAACTAAATTATTTACTACCCTTAAAAAAAATTTTTTTTTCCCATTTTTTGGCTATACTGCAGAGCATGTGGGATCTTGTTCCCTGACCAGAGATTGAACCTGTACCACCTGCACTGGCATGTGGTTCGCCAACAGCTCAGCAGGTAAAGAATCTGCCTGAAATGCAGGAGATATAGAGATGGGGGTGCAATCCCTAGGCCAGGAAGATCCCCTTGAGAAGGAAATGGGCAACCCATCCCAGTATGCTTGCCTGCGAAATTTTCGTGGACAGAGAAGGCTGGCAGGCTACAGTCCATGGGGCTGCAAAGAGTCAGACACAACTTGAGCGACCGAACACACACACCCCTGCACTGGCAGCACAGCGTCTTAACCAGCGGACCCCCAGGAAGTCCTTAAACCATCCTCTTTATTGGCCCAGGGCTCTGTCCAGTTCTTGGTATTTGTTCTTTTTTTTGCAGTTTCAGTAGATATTGTTTTATCTTCTCAGGGTTTTTACCATGCATGTATTCTGGGTTTCCTCAACTCTACTCCATACAAACCCATTGATTTCTTTCTTCTGGGTGTGCTTTGCCATTATGGATCTGCTGGAGAATCCCAGGGATGAGGGAGCCTGGTGGGCTGCCGTCTATAGGGTCGCACAGAGTCGGACACGACTGATGCGACTTAGCAGCAGCAGCAGCAGGTGACATTTCTTGCTTGCTGATATGACTATACTTACATTCTGTAAATTTAATGAATTTGGGGTGGTTGTTTAGATAGACATTGAGTTCAGTCCCTCAGTTTGTTTATTTTCCTTGAGATCATTTAAGCTAATCATTTGCTGAGATAGTTTTAATCTCTTGTATTAAGCCACAGTGTTATTAGCCTGCTCTGAAAATGTTACACTGATCTTTTTTTATATACTTTAAACCTTATTTACGCTTTCATTAATCAACTAACATGAATTTCTCATTGTAAAAATCCAACTAATACTAGCTATACAAAATCCTCCACCCTCCACTCCAATCCTGGAGATAATCATTGTTACCAGCCTTCCATGTTTGCTTGCAAATTTTTTTTTAATATTTTTATTTATTTATTTGGCTGTGCTGGGTCTTAATTGTGGCATTGAAGACCTTTGTTGTGGCACGTGGGATCTAGTTCCCTGACCAGGGATCAAACCCAGTCCCCCTGCATTGGGAGGGCAAGAGTCTTAGCCACTAGACCACCAGAAAAGTCTGCAAAACTTTTTCTAGATATCTGTAAAGCTATATAAGATCACATAGAAACAGTTTTAAAACGTAAACAGCATCATAGTGTTTGCTTTGCAACTGCTTTTTTAAAAAATAATGTTATCTTAGAGATTTACCTCTTTACCTATGATTGGTAAATATACATCTACCTCATTACTTTCAATTGCTACATAGTTTGAACTCTATGTAACCTCAAGTATTAGTTTTAGTATTGTAACACTGATACAGCAAATATTCTTGGACACTTCTACTTGAACATATATATGATTATTTAACTGGTAAAGAATTGATATTGCTGGTTATAAGGACAAACATACTGGGTAAAATAGGTAAGTTTTTTTTTTTTTAGCCTAAATTGAATAATTTATGAAAAAAATAAAGAACTCAAACCATAAAAGAATAGAGAATATTAAATTATAGACAAATCAGAAATGACAAGTGGTTGAACCAAGTGGTGCTGAGCCATAAAGACTAAATTTATTCTGAGCATCCAAGCATTTCATTACTTTCTCTATATTTAGTAAAAATGATTGGAGATATTTTTAAAAATTCCCACAAAGATTTTTAGATACACAGGAAAAGTTTATCTTTGAAGGAAAAATAATTATAGTATCATAGATGTAAAAGTCTTTCAGGAGGATATATAAATATGATACCATTTTAGTTTAGTATAAAAATATTTAAAATACTAAATGTTTGAGGGGAGACCATAAGCAATATTGCATTAAAAAAAAAAAAACACAGAACAATGGTCGTCTCTGAGGAGAAAAAGAAGGAAATGAAATAAAGGAGAGATTTATAGGAGCTCTGATCTATGTTGAATTTCTCAAGGAAGTTGGTAGGTTCATGAGTTTTCTCTATACTTTTTGTGGTCAAAATAAAACTAAACACAAGTAGGTTGATTCGATTTGCTCTACTTATTTCCAGTGTGGAAAGTCTGGGTATCCCCATTTGCAGGGGAAATAGAACATGGCTACCAAAATATGGAAATCTTACAACTATGCTAAGGAATATGCATCAACCTAGAAAATATCTGATGAAAGTAGAGGACTCAGGAAGAGAGGACAAGCTTAACAAAAAAACTGGAAATCTTACAGACACCTTCATGAACCACACAAGAAGTCAGTAAATGGTCCCTACTGATGGGACTATGATATTTCCCAGAAAACATGGCATTGCTCTACATGTAGTTGAATTTTCCGTGGGTAATTAATAATCCACCAACGTCAAAGCCCATGATGCCCATGATGTTACACTCTAAGAACAAAGGTGCCCTTACCATGAGACTGAATATCTTAGCTTTCCTCAGTAGCACTTTGGGTTCTCAGACTCAAGTTGGTCATTGCTGTTTCTTCAACGTTATAGTCTTCAATTTAGTAACCACCTACCACCTGCTGACTTTTTTTTTTTTTTTTAACTTTTGTAAAGACCCATCCTGGTAGAAAAGCATCTTTTTTCTTAACAGGAAAAAAGCTCCACTTCCTGCCCAGTGGAGCTTATTCTACCAGTCAATTCTTAAAAGAGGAACTGACCAAAACAGTAGCACAAATGACCAAGAGCTCAAAGGTCTCCCCAGCAGAGAAAGGCTAACATCACTTCTGAATTGCCTTCTGACATCAATTTCACAGCCACAGCATATGTTAAGAGTTTTACAGAATGCCCAAGAGAACTGCATCCCCCACAAACTTGACCTCAGCAGAGACTCTTATTGTGACATATTACATACACATTTCTAATATGTGTACTAGAAGTAAGAAAAATCTCAAAAAGGAAATTTGGGGACTTGCTGGTCTTACCAAAACAGAAAACAAACCGTGGTAGTTTCTGGTATTGAATTGAGTAATAAAGAAATTTCCTCTTAGGCGTTTCAGAGGAGAGATGGTATTTGCATGTGGTTGTTTTTAAATATCAACAAATCACTAACAGAAGAATGGACACTCAGATGCCCAATCTTAAGAATATATTAGGAGTGTAATTTTAAGATTAAAATGTAAGTCCACAGAGAGGGAGTTAAGAACACGAGCTTCTAAGATGAGCCAAGAAAAAAAAAAATTACTGATGTTCGACTCAGCTAGCTATTCTTTCTGACAGGAGATTAAAGCCGCCTGCGAGATTTCTTTGCCTCTGACTCATTTAATTCATTTAGACATTGCCAGCAGAACAAGCTACAACAAAGCAGATCCATATTAACAAGCTCACTCCCGACTGCTCTAATAAAGAAAAATAATTGAATTGCTGATTTTGATTTTTTAAATGCACTCAGCATTTGCGTATTTGGCTTCACACACCAAATAAACATAGAAATATTTATTACATCATCTTTTTCCCCACCGTGAATGGCGAAAAAAGCCCACAGAATCAGCACTAGGCTAGGTGCCTTTAAGGTCAGTGCAGCACTGGAGGCGTTTCCCTGGGTTTAGTTTATTAGAATTGCACTTTTAAATTAAAATCTTCGTGTCTTATTTGCAGCCAGTCCCGGTTCTGAACTCACAGATCGGCATGAATAAGTGAATATGCTGATGTTATCACATCCACAGTCCAAGGATTTCTCAAGAGGCCAACGGCCACAGCGAAGTCCCCATCGAAGTGGGCGGCGTGGAGAGCTGAGATAGCAAGCTGGCAGCCACAGACATCTTTTATTCAACCTAAACACTGTGGTTGTTTTTTGGTTTTGTTTTAACTGAACCAACATTAAAAAACAAGAGATTACACACTAAAAAAAAATCAGACATGCAAGTCCCTTGAAGATGTCTAAGAACTAGCAACGGGGAGCCACATCCCAGGTCTCTGGCGTCTGAGTGGCAGCTGCCTCCTCCATCGCTCGGGTTACGCACATGCGTGGATTCGCCAAGGCAGCCTCATTTCAATTCCCTGCTGGATCCTTGTAACAGTGGAGGAGAGGGCCACGAATGCAGAGAGTGAAGCAGAAAATTCAGATTAAAAGATATATGCTGGTTCCACACTTGGCACTTTGGTTGGATTAATGTATCAGCTAGACTACACCCAAGTCTACTGATAGATAACTGTGTATTACGTGTATGTGCTTAGTCGCTCAGTGGTGTACAACTCTTTGGCCCCCAGTGGACTGTATCCCTCCAGGCTCCTCAGTATTCTCCAGGCAGGAATACTGGAGTGGGTTGCCATGCCCTCCTCCAGGGGATCTTCCCAACCCAGGGGTGGAACCCAGGTCTCCCACATTGCTGGCAGTTTCTTTACTGTCTGAACCACCAGGCAAGCCCAAGAGTACTGGAGTGGGTAGCCTATCCCTTCTCTAGGGGATCTTCCTGATCCAGGAATCAAGCCGGGTCCCTTGCATTGCAGGCAGATTCTTTACCAGCTGAGCTAACAGGGAAGCCCAAATGATGATTAAGTGGTAGTTAATTCAAAGCAAAGTCTTTGTGACTAAAAAAGAAAAAAAATCTATATTTCACCAATGTCACCACTTTTTCTTAAAAACCTACTCTCCTCGCCACAAAATGAGAAAAAGATTATTACTCATTTGGCTTCCTTGGTGGTTCAGAGGTAGAGAATCCTCCTGCAACCAGGAGCCACAGGAGACCCAGGTTCAATCCCTGGGTTGGGAAGATCCCCTGGAGGAGAGCATGACACCCTAGTACAGAATTCTTGCCTGGAGAATCCCATGAACAGAGGAGCCTGGTGGGCTACAGTCCATCGGGTCACAAAGAGTTGGATACTACATGGCACATTTGATGCTCAGAGGTATGCATTAATGATATTTTTATAATCTTCCTGATGCTATGGGGAATATTGGCTCATCATACAAATATTTCAAGCTTTAAAATGCAGAACTTTAAGGAGAACCTTTTTAGCCATCCTCCCAGTGAGCAGTCACCCTTGCTTGACTTGGCAGTGGCTGGAACACAGACCCAAATTAACAGTGGTTCAAACATATTAGAAATGTATTTCTCCTCACATAATAGTCTAGAGATAAGTCTACACCTGGTGTTTGGTTCAAGTGATCAGGTCCCAGGCTCTTTTTATCTTGTCCTACTGCCCTTGAGTGATGCTGTCATCCTCGTGGTTAAGATGGCCTGCCACCACTTCTACCATCCAGGCTGAGGAGGGAGAGAAAAACTTACTCCTTCCCTTGAAAGGTATGATCCTAAAGTAGCACTCATTATATTCACCCCTATCTCATTAAATAGCACTTTACTAAAGAGGCACACCTAGGTGTAAAGGAGTCTAGGGGACGTAGCCTTTAGCTAGGGGGCAATAATAATAATATAAACGCTAAGTTGTGTCCAACTCTTGTGACCCCACGGACTGAAGGCTGCCAGGCTCCTCTGTCCATGGATTCTCCAGGCAAGGATACTGGAGTGGGTTGCCATTTCCTTCTCCAGGGTATCTTCCCCACCCGCGATCGAAGCCGTGTTTCCTGCATTGGCAGGTGGATTCTTTACCAATCAATGGGCCACGTCACCCACATCAAATTTCTTACCATTCTTTTTTTCAGTATTTCCCTCTCCCGACTTTGTGTATTTTCCTATATTGTTCTCATTTGGGAATTACAATTCCCCTATGTTCAACAAGTGTCATTCAATCTTCCTCCAAATGAATCCAAAATACAAGTTTCTAATACACTTGTGTGGAGGTAGGATAATAGTCAGGTAGGCTAATAATTTTTTTATATTCAATGGTGTGTTCTTTTGTCTGAAAAAAGGCAAGAGAGTCAGTCTTTACATTTTTTTGGTTAGCATCAGATACTTGGATGCACTTGAGCCCTCAATGATAGCAGTGATCCTCAGATTGTAATAGAATTATTGGACCTCCATTAGGCACTATTGCAACAGTCATCATCAACAATTTAATACTCATTTTGCAGACTGATCTGTAGAATTAATGCAGTCCTGGTCAAAGTCTCAGCTGGATTTTTAAAGACAAGGACAAGGAGATTCTAAAATTCCTGTGGAAACGCAAAGGACCCGAGCAGCCAAGTCAAAGTGAAAAAGAAGAGCCACGTTGAAGGGCAACCACTACCTGATGTCGTCTCATTATCAAGCTATGGTAATCGAGACAGCATGGTGTCAAAATAGACACATATGCTGGAAATGAAAACAGAATCCAGGAATAAACCCACGCATATATGGACAACTGATTTTGACAAAGGTATAAAGGTGACTGAGTAGAGAAAGCATAGTCTTTTCAGTAAGTGGTGATAAAACCTATGCAGGAAAATGAACTTTGATTGATCCCTCACATCATATAAAAAATTAACTCAAACTGGATTATAGACCTAAATGATCAAAAGCACAATTCAAAACAAATTGTCTAATTGAACTTCATCAAAATTAAAATTTTCCTGCTCTTCAAAAGACACTGTTAAAAGAATGAAGAGACAAAAGACAGGGAAAATATTTGTAAATTATGGAATCGGGTAAAGTACAGGATGTATAAAGGATTCTCAAAACTCAATAACAACTCAATTTAAAAGGATGGCTTAAAAAAGATTGGAACAGACACATCACCAAAGACGATGATAAATGAGTTTGTGAAAAATTGCTCAACACCAGTAAGTATTAGGGAAATTAAAAATACAGTGTGATACCATTGCAAACTGATGAGAATGGTTAGAATTTAAAGACTGGTCAGGCCAAGTCTTAGTGAGGATATGGAGCAAAGGACTGGTAGGAATGCAAAATGGTACAACCACTCTGGAGAGGGGAGAGGGGGAGAGGGAGAGACCAAAGCTGTGATGGACCAAAGGTGTTTTAATCAACATGGCGTGGGCATATATACTGTCTTACAAGATGGTTATTCTCAGCAAAGACAAAGATTAAAATTCCAGACTTACAAAACATAAGACGGTCCCTATCAAAGAGAGAGAGCTGCAAACAATCACCTTTTACCCTTTGGCTCGTAAAAAGGAAGAGGGTACTTATCACCGTAATGAGAAATGCCTGGATTCCTCAGCCCCGGGAAAGGCGTGCCTCTCCTCTTAATTCCTGAATATTCAGGAACCAATAAGGGCCAGAGGGTTCCTGACAGATCCAAAACAGCACACAGGAAGCCTCTTGCTAAATGCTTCCTGACACCATACAAAGTCTTACACTGAAGTGTTCACATCAGTTTTATTCATAATAACCCCGAACTGCAAACAATTCAAATGTCCATCCACATATGAGTAAACAAATTGTCCTATACAATGGAAAACTGTTCAGCAATTAAAAAAAAAAAAGAATGAGCTATTGATACATGCAAAAACTTTGATGAGTTCTAAGAGAATTACACTGAGCTAAAGCATTCAGACTGAAAGAGCACATATTATGAATCCATTTGTATAAAACTCTAGGAAATGCACACTAATTCACAGTGACAGAAATCAGGTCAGTGGCTGCCTGGGGTGGAGTCATGGGGAAAGACTTGAGGCAAGACAGGTTGGGCCCAAGGACAGACTCCTCATGCATAGACATTAGGCCGCCTCCTAGTTTTGCACTTAGTGAGGCCATCACATGGAGGAAAACATCTCAAATAGATACTTTGTAACAATGAGCAAAAAACTGACCATGAAAACGGGGGAGGGGGGAAGCATGACTTGGAGGTAGAAAATAGGTAGGCCTGGGACTGACTGACTGGAGCTAGCACCCTCATCTAAACGCCAGAAGATTAACCCCATATTACAACCCATGCTGCCTGTATTGTATGCCCCTCACTTGCAAGGATTCCCACACTCTTCTCAGAATGTGGACCTTTCACTTTTGCCCTAAGTGTGCTCCCACACATACTGTGTATCCAATAAACTCTGGGCCTGCTTTACAGTCTTGGACTCTTTGTGGAATTCTTTCCTCCAAGAAGATAAGAACTGAGGTCTTTTCACTGTTTCAGAGTGGGGGAACTGTTCTGTATCTTGATCACTGTGGGAATGTCACCTACCCTATTTGTCAAAACTTACAGAACTGGATTGCCTTTATGACAGTATAGCTTAAAATAAGTTTTCAGTAAGTGAATTGACAGTCCCTTTGTATATGCCAGAAATAAAAAGCAATTTTTAATAAATAAAAAATCTAAAATATTAACTTTCCCCACTTTATTTTCTGATGCTGGCCTATAGCACGATACCAAAATATAATTCAGGAAAGGCAAAATTAAGGAGTTAAAAAAGAGAGAAAGATCCAAGGGTTAACAATAACTTGTTCCAAAGAGAATTTCTGACACCTAAAAGAATCGTAAACTCCTCATCCCTGAGTAATCCTCAACAAATGTTATTTCTTACAACAATACATATGATAAGCATTAAACAGCTGAACGTTAAATGCAAGCACCAGGAATGCAGTTTGTATATATTACTTTATGCAAGATAAGAGGCCTACACAGGATAAATTCAATCTCCAACATAGTGTGCTCAGAAAATAATGGTCTGCACCAAAAAACAAACTCTGGAGATGGGAATGGCGATCCACTCCAGCATTCTTGCCTAGAGAATTCCATGGACAGAGGAGCATGCAGCAGGCTATAGTCCTGCTATGGGGTCGCAAAGAGACACAACTAATTGATTACACTTTCACTTTTTTCAAAAAAGAAAAAACAAACGGATGAGCAAGTTCCAACTTCTAGAATAGTAGTTTTGAAACTCTTAGCAAATTCTCCTCATGATGAAATATCAATTGCCAAACAGATAAAAATGATGGATAGATACTTGGGTTAAGTTTAAACTGTCCCATTTTAGTAGAAAGTGTATATTACTGCTTATATTTGAGCTACCATCTGGGCTCTAGGATCCAGAAAAAACAAAAGAAAACATTCACTGAAAACAGTTTGTGTCAAGTATTATGATAAATTACAAAGATAAATCAGTGAGCAAGAGAGATCTGTAGGGTAAGGAAGTTACAGAAGGTGAGATTCAGAAAAAGGAGACAACACTTTACGGGAACAGATCACTAATGAGGTGAGAAGGGGCAGCAGTCAGATTAGTGAGCTGCTGCACTAACCCAAGAAAAGAGTAAGTATATATAGGCATATATGTGGAAATCTACTGTCTTAAGGGGGCCTGTTCTTCTCCAAGGTTGTTTCGGATTAGTTATCTCTTAAATGGCTGGCGCAATGAATTCTGGAGATCGGCCAGAGGCTGGGACCAGCTGGGAGCTGGGTGTAATCAACTTTAATGTCCATGTTTTTCTTAGGGTGAGAGAGTTCTTTGTTTTGCATAGAATGG
This sequence comes from Odocoileus virginianus, assembly GCF_023699985.2. Lineage (NCBI taxonomy): Eukaryota > Metazoa > Chordata > Mammalia > Artiodactyla > Cervidae > Odocoileus > Odocoileus virginianus. The sequence continues at coordinate 5,651,278 of NC_069692.1, read as the reverse complement.
TGGGGAGGACCTGGAGGAGAGTTTTAACTCCAGGCTATTTTGAGCCATGTAATTTTCCTTCACACACCTTCATGTGGTTTACCCGTTAGCATAGTTCATAGTTTCTACCAAAATGCATGGCCTTGGTGATTTTAGCAGTGAAAATTTTCAAGGCAAGAATAACCAATTTGCAGTCTTCATCTCTCTCTTTCTCTCTCACACACACAATCTATATTTGCATATATATTTATAAATTTGAGGGTTAACATAAAATACAGGACTTCTGTCACAATGTAAATTTTAGATAAACAATGAATTAAATTTTAGTAGAATTATGTTTGCTGCCTGGAACATACTTCTACTAAAATTTCAATTTACTGTTTATCTGAAATTCAATTTTCACAGAATGTCTTGGTTGTTGTTGCTGCTTTGGGCTGAGTCTGGCAATCCTAATGTACATATTAGGGTTACCAGATACGTATCTATATCCGTAGATCTCTACGGTGTACGTCATGTCTATTTTTGAGCAATTTAACTTCTTGGAGAAACTTCCAAAATGGACTGTATGTAAACAATTATTCTAAGTAATTAAACATAATGATCAGTGATTTCAAGTTATTTTATAGAAACCAATTAAGTGCGTTAGGCCAACTACCAAAAATGATGAATTTCATGTAAAGTAGTTAAACCATTGTGATTGGAAATGGTGGGCTATCATAACAGTTTACTCTGGGGGGTCACTGATAGTCCAAGAAAATAGAACATCATTGGCATATGTCATAGAGGGGTTCATACAAAAGTAGATAAAATCACTAAGTTACTGGCTAAAAAATGGAGGGATTAGCAGAGAAACATTTCTGTTTTACCTTGCTATAATATATGTCTTTTTCATTGTTGTTTTAGTTGTTCAGTGTAATGATTTTATTGGAATATAATTGCTTTGCAATGTTAAGCTTCTGCTGTACAACAAAATGAATCCCCTGTTCTCATACATATATCTCCTCCCTCCCTCTTGAGCCCCTCTCCCATTGCCCCCTCTTTCCGGCCACAGGCATCTAAGTCATCAGAGAATTCTGAGCTGAGCTTCCTGTGCTTTATAGCAGGTCTTTTCTACTAAGATTCTAGGAAGTGATTACAGCTCCCACTTCTCTACTCCCAACCCCAGGCTACAAGCCTATTTTGACCATGGGCTTGGACCAATGTAGAGCTGGTGTTAGCATGGCCTTGGGCCCTAAGGGCATCCAAGGGAGGCTTTCCCTGGGGCTGGACAAGAACATCAGACCTGCATCAGACTGCCCTGGTCTAGAATCGGGGCAGAAATTTTGGAAAAATCTTGTTTTCCCAAATTTGCCCCTCTTAGGTGTCAGATACTGACGCCTAAATAAGCCATGCAAGTGTTGAATGGGTCTGTTATGCCCTCCCGCTGCTGAGACTGGAGGTAAGAAAACATTGGGAGCCTGGAGCCGTCTTTTGGTAGCTGACCTGGAGACTGGCAACCCGCTGGCCATGGCATCACCAGCTCATGCGGGACTGCCACCACCACCACCTTCCACACTGCCATAATGCAGAGTGTCTCATCAACCAGCCCAGTAAAAGCAAATGATGTAAAAACCCAGCTGAAGGCCTAGGAGCCAGAAAGAGGAAGGTCAGTCAGGACAAACACACGTTTCCTGATGAAACAGAACCGCTGGGAGAGAAAAGATGAGGGAAGAACATTCAAGAGAGTCACATGAAGCTTACACACACACACACACACACACACACACACACACACACACATACATACACACATTTTTTTGGAGCTAAAGCAAGCCACAGTTTCCCGTTAAACAACTCAGCACATGAACTGAAGAAGATTATCATTATAAAGTCCAAAAAGGGTGGACTAGGAGGCCAAGAAACTAAGAAAGATTCAATACAACAAAAGGTAAAATTAATAAGCTAGAAAACAAAGACAAGCCAAAATAAAGCAGAAAGGATCAACAAATCCAAAAGTTAAAATATTTATGACCAATAAAGCAGATAAACACTCTGTGGATCTGATTAAAGGACAGCATGCACGTGGTGAGCACACACAAGAGGAATCTGGGGAAAATATGCAGGATTAAAGATGAGGAGACTAACCACAGATACGGGCGTGATTAAAAGAATTATAATACATCACTGCTTGCAATTCTACGGCTATAAATTTGAAAATACGGAGGAAGTGAATGATTTCCCAACAAAATATAAATTACTTAAATTGCCAATCACTGTAGAAGATGTTGGGCTGGTGATTAAGAATCTATCATGGAAAAAGGCACAAAGACCAGATGGGTTTAATCTTTAAATACCAGATGACTCCAATGCTGTTTAAACATTTCCAGGCAATGGAAACAAGGAAAAAAATTCTAATTCATTTTATAAAACCAGATTAATTTTAATTCCAAAGCCTGATAACATATTTTTTTTAAATGCTGGCCTCATCTTAAAATTGCAGACACGAATAATTTTAACTAAAATATTAGCAGATCAAATGCAACTTGCTGCTGTCTTAGGTCAGGTTCCCTTGGCAGACTCTTCAGTGGAAATATGCAAAACTGCTTTGTTGCTGAAAAATGCTAACCATCATCTGAGTCTTCAGAGAGTTGTAGTAGTAACATCAGAGATCACAGATCACCATAACAATTATAATAATGATGAGAAAGTTTTAGGTATTTCAAGCATTAGGAAAATGTGACAGACACAAAGTGAGCAAATGCTGCTGGGAAAATGGCACAAAAAAATTTAGACCTACTTGTTGCAGCATTGCCGCAAAATTTCAATTTGTAGAAAATGCAACATTTGTGAAGCACAATACAACACAATGCAATAAAATCTAATAAGCCTGTATATATTTGTCCAAAGCCAGAGTGAACAGCACCAAGAGTGAACCCTAATGTAAACTGTGGACTTTGGGTGATAAAGATGAGTAAGTGAAGGTTTATGGATTATAATGAAGGTACCATTCTGGTGGGTGTGGGTGGGTGGCACAAGGTCATATGGGGAATCTCTGTATTACTCTCAGCTAAATTTTGCTGCGAACCTACTTCTCAAAAAATAAAAGCTACTAAGAACAAAAAAGGAAAAATGCATGCCAAACGTTTTGGAGGGAGTGCTCTCAGGAACGACATCTTTAAGAAGGTGAGGCAGGCACTGAGACAGGGAGAGAGGCTGAACTGCAGTTCAGTTACAACAGAGGTGAACCAGCCACGAAACTGCTGTGAGCCATCAGGATCCCAACAGGCAGGACAAATGGGGGAATAGGTACCACGTAATGGCAGCACTGGAGCAGCACACCATAGCATCCATTAGACCCCAATGATTACAATTTCAAAGGATACAATACGAACATGTAGAATTTATTTCCAGTTGCAAGCACAAGATCAAGATATCACTATAATTCTTTGCATCAACAAAAAAAGTATTAAGAACACATAGTTGTTACATGTAGAAGAGGCATTTGAAAAATCTGTCAATTTATCGGCCATTTCTGACACATCTTAAGTTTTACATATTATAGACGTGAATATATTATTCAGATTTGTGTGTGAGAGTGTTTTTTTCTTCTTGGCCTTCCCTCTACCTTTCCACCCACATCAACCCCAGTACAGTACACCAAAAAGAAATAACTGTAATGTACAGGCTCTGGTGGATATGGATTGAAATGTATCCTTGATTTGTTTCAGGAACAAGCATTCTGCAGCACCAGGTTCCATAGACAGGTGCTGGAGAATTTTTAGTTTAATTAAACACGTTATCTCCAGAGCCACTCTCTAGCTCTCCATTGAACACACCACAAGTATTCCCTGGAGATAATTAACTCTGCCAGGATATAAATAAAAATAAGTAAAAACCAGAAAAATCCTCAGAGTGTGGCCATATGTCCAAACAGAAAGCACATGTCTTAGTGGGAGAACTATAGGTGTAGACGTAAAACATCACCTATTCATCAGAGAATTCAATCAGATCCATTTAGAAATTCCCAGCCAATCCACCTTTATTAACGGCAAACATTCCTCCAACAAACATCCCCTCCCCTGCCATTAATAAGATATAAAAGTGTAAAATCTCAAATCTAAAACAATGCATAGAATCTAGGTCTTTTGCAGATATAAAACACACATCAGAAATTAATGAGGATCCTTACCTTTGCAGATTGCCTCTGGGGGCTTTAAAAATGGAGAATCTCAATTGTGAAAGGGCTTCTAAGACTGAAAAGCCCCCAAAGTTGCTGGAAGCATGGCTTCTTACCCATAGGATTAGCCAACAACTCCAGCGACTCACTCACTCCAGAAGCATCTCAGAGGCATGCCCTCCGAAAGAGACTGAGTGTAGAGTTTTGCATCTGGCTCCCGGCTATGTTTGCGCATGCGTGGCCCAGGTGTGACTCCTTAGGGCCATCACTTGCCATTAGAGAACCGAATTGACTTCACCCTTTTGCTACGCACAAGCCAAGGCCAACTTCAAACTGAATTTCTAGAGGCTGTGCTCTCTCAGAATAAGGCATTAGATATGACTCTGAGCATGTGTTTTATGGTCTGTACAATGCTAAGTTACTTTCTCTTCATAAGCAGAGCTTCATGGAAGTCCAAATGATCAAAGAAATTTTCTGATAAGTGTTAAATCAGCGGCCAATTGAATGTCGAGTTTAATGTATGCAAGCTAAGTCATCCTGATACATAGATCTCAGAATAGATATGCGATGCCCAATGTGATCTGAACATATTAGGTCTGATAAACAACACTCCTCCTCTGCATGGTGGCTGAATAAACACCACTAGGATTTTCTTTTGCAATTTTCTTTTTTTTTTTTCAGTGCTTTTAATTCAAATGAATCCCCCTTTAAGTCAGGCATTCTTTTTTTTATATACTTGTAAAGCTAAATTAATAGCTGTAGGGAAAATGTTAGAGCATTGCTGATTACCTGATCCCTTTAATTGTTATTATGTGAAATAGAAAAAAAAAATAAAAAAGACTTAAAACTGAATCTGAAATATGTACCATTTGAGATAACTTTTCTTTGAATAAATTTTAAGATTCACAATGAAAAACGGATGTTCCTTTTTTATTTGGTTGTTTGTTTTTACATAAAAAAAGAGCTAGCGAAAGTAGATGGGAACCACTGATTTCAAGCAATACCTGTAGTTTTTGGAGTAGCCATCTGATTGGACACAGAGGGTTGGACCAAATGAACTCTTAAAACACTTCCCAGCTCAGTATTACAAGACACATGTGATACAATTCTTTATGTGTTATTCTTCCACTGACACGGAGAACATGTCTAAAAAACACAAAGTAAATACTTCTGAAGTTCAGCAGATCTCCAGTTCTTCATAAGACACAGATTTTTTGGCATTGAGATAATTGACTTTATATTTTCTATCCATTTGGAGCTCCTTTCCCAAGCTTTTATTCCTTTTCACTTTCATCCTCCACAAATTCTTCTGCTGGAAAACTGCAATTACATTTAACTACAGAGAGGTAGTTAGCTGGGTGCATGCATAAATTTTATGTTTTAATGATTCTTTCATTCCTTTGTTAAATTAGAGTAATACATCTCTATTCAATTGGTCTAATAACCAAGGTCAATTTAGTTAAGTTATAATGTTGAAACCACCCAGAGTACATTATATTGAATACTTCTTGCTAACAACATGATTGCCTTTTGTCTTTATTTTATTCCTTAAAAAAAAGCCTCACGTTGCCAATTAGAATCATATTAAGTGGCATTGAATTAAGGGAGAAGGATCTAGATGGAGGTTTTAGCAATAGCGATCTGCAAGTTTCTCAAAATGCAGTTTGGCACTAAAGAGAATCATTAGTACATGTTCTGGCTTCCACCTTCAGTTCTGCCTCGGGAGGGATTCTGTGGCTGCATCTGCAAAATGACAGTGAACCAGGGAATGGGAACTTTTTACCAGTCCTGATACTCAAAACTCACCCCTGGTTGAGTTTCATTTCTTTATCCCAGTTCACTACTTTGCTGTCCACTTGTGCAGATGTTCTGCCCGTGTTCTTTTCACTGAACGCATTGCATTCACTTACGCTATAAATGGGCTTCCCAGGTGGCACAGTGGTGAAGAATCCGCCTGCCGATGCAGGAGATGCAAGAGACAGGGTTTCAATCCATGGGTCAGGAAGATCCCCTGGAAGAGGGCATGGCAACCCATTCCAGTATTCTTGCCTAGAAAATTCCATGGACAGAAGAGCCTGGTGGGCTACAGTCCATGGTGTGCAAAGAGTCGGACATGACTAAAGGATTGAGCACGCACATGAGCACACACGTGTGGACACACACACACACACACACCCTATAAATACTGAGGATTTCTTCTCAGCAGCACTAGAATTCGTAGACAGGAGGAATTTATGAACAGAAGTCTTCTTCTGGGAGTGGGACAAGGCAAGCAGTCTGTTTGACTTAGTTGTATGTTAACTGGGGATGGATTTGTGGGAATGCTTGGGATTATGGTGGAGATGCTGAGATAAGAGAGGCCATACCCAGACTAATAGATGAATCAAGATTCCTAGAGTAGAGTAACTCATACCTTGAAGTGAGATTCTCACTGCAGAACAGAACTGAAGTCCAGGGTCATAACCAAGTAAAGGGGGGGAAAAGTGCATGGAGTATTGTTGATGGGAACCACAGGATTCCATTCAATAACTTTGAGAAAGGTGCAACCTTTTTGGCAGATATTGATTGTCCATGAGTGTTACAGCTATGTATCACATGGGGCAATATCATAAATAAAAGGCATCCTGACACTCAACAATGAGCAGTATACCCACTCGAGTTTCTCTGTAATATGACCCTGAGGACCTGTCATGAAACTGTTACAGGGTCCTTTCCCCATTTCTAGTTAATGACATACAAGCATTTGTATGGTCTCTAAAGTGCCTTCTCCCAAGTCATGCCCGTTACTTGGCAATACAACAGAAAGCTTCCTTCCAATGGAGGAGAGAAATGGAGTGGAAACATGCCCTTCTATGTCTCTCTTTTATATTTATATGGTTTTCCTTCAAGATGGTAACTCCATTGTTAAATGTTGCCCTTTACTTTGCAGGAGGATTTCTCCTGAAGTGTGTTCACAGCCATGGCCTGGTGAATGTGCCATGTTTTCCTACCTGCCTTTCCCTACTTTTATGGGGCAACATAATATAGGGGATGGTGTCCAGGAACTGAAAATCTGAACTAATTACCAGTCCTTGTTCCATTAGCTTTTAAACATGTAACTTCAAGCAAGTTTACCTCTCTAAGTTCCATTTATAAAATGGAAATGTTGCTAATGCTCTAGTTTTCCACTTTTTTAGTACTATGATCCTTTTTATGCAAGTAAGATTTTCTTCAAAACTTTCAACATACAAAATAGATCAAAGCGGCATGCCTTAATTTGAAGTGGGGAAACAGCGGGTGGGTTGTGGAGCCCTTTCAGCCATTTAATTTCACCCTCTGAGTCACTTCACTCCGGAGACTGAGAACTCATCTGAAAAATCCCAAATCTAGACGAGCCTTTCCAGATGTAAATCTATGACTGAACAGTAAGTTACTCATTCTTCTCCACTTGGATGCAGAGTATTGGCTGAATTTCAATTTGTGTGTATCATGTCAGATAAAGAGAAATTCAGGAAGGGAAAACCTTGCAAAATAGAAAAAAAAAAAGGAAGACAATTTTTCCCTAATAGACAGCAGAAAATAGAAGTCAAATCTCTGCAGGAAGTTTTGTTAAATAGGCTTGATTTCCACTGTGACGTCTGCTTGTATCCAGGGTTTGGCTCTGTGCAGCTAGCTTTATGGACTGGTGGATCGCCTTTCAGTGTTGATGGCAAGGATGACCTCAGTTCCCAAGCCCTCCTCAGTGGAGGAGGCACTCAGACCCATAAATGTAGCCTCACCCCCACCTGCCACTCCATCATGCAGCACAAGGACCTGTCACCCAGAATCCAGTGACCCAGCCAACTCTGCGGTGCCCATGTGACCCCATAGGTCCTCCTGATGGTCAAATAAAGTGGCAGGAGCAGTATAAGAAAAATCTGATGCAAAGAATATAACTTCATGTGGCCGATTCATGTTGGTGTATGGCAAAAAGCCATCACAATATTGTAAGGTAATTATCCTCCAATTAAAATAAATTAATTTTAAAAAGATAATTATTCTCATTCTATGAGTAGCAACTATGTCAGGTATTGTGCTTAAGGGCTTCATTACTGTGCATATAGAGGCAACATTCTGGCAAGGCAGGTTTTATTATTCCCGTCTCACAGAAGTAGAAACTGCGACTCAAGACTTTCCCAAAATACAAAGCCAGTGCCTGGCACACCAACAATGAGTCCAAGTACCTGCAGAGTCTCCTTTCCAGACTCCCACTGGACTTAGGCTTCACTAAGAGCCAGAGGTCCTGACAGACCCCTGCAGCCCTGGATGACTGGTTTCCAGTCTCTTCCTTGGTGTAACCGACAAATTGGTCACAGGGAAACCATCAGCCAAATATAGACCATTTCAGATACCACTAGATGTTTAGAAAATATTTTAAAGCGCTGACTATAGTGGAAAGTAATTTACATTATGGAAGCAATCATTTAATCACTGCAATTAGCCAAATTATTACCTATTTAGCTAATTATCTTTTAATTACATAATTAAAAAATTAAGCATTGCATTATTCTGGCCAATGCCAAATTCTTTTTCCATAATTTCTCCATGAAAAGTATAATTTACTATAAGGTAACAACATAATTTTCTACAGAAATTGTTTCATTTTATTCTTAATTACAGGACAAATTTTCCCCGTAACCACCATGACCTGTATATAACCAACAAGAGAACTTGGCCTTCTAGGAAAATGTAGTTGTAGAGGCTAGAACAAAGGCAGTCGGTTGGGTTTTTTTCCAAAATGTAGAGAAACTGCTGACTTTTCATAGAAAAAAATGATGCCATCAACACAGCAGTGTTTCTCCACTAGCTGCAAATTAGAATTCCCTGTGGAGCTTAAAAAAGGAAAAACCTCACATGGAGGGGTCACCCCCAGGGACTCTGATTTAATTGCTCTGAGGTGGGACCCATTATGCTTTTATAATCCCTTCAGATGACTTTATTTCCTCTATTGTTCAATACATCCTTGTAGCTTATTTATTTAATACCTAATAGTTTGTACCTCTTCATCCTCTACCTCTACCTTGCCCCTCCCCCTTTCTTCTTCCCTCTAGTAAAAGCTAGTTTGTTCTCTATGTCTGTGAGTCTGTCTCTTTTTTGTTATATTCACTAGTTTGTTGTATTTTTTAGGTTCCATATATAAGTGCTATCACACTATAAAGGTAGTATAGCTTTAAAAATTGTGAATCACTATGCTATACATCTTAAAGTTGTATAATATGGTACTTCAACTATACTTTAGTTGAAAATTTAAAATTTTTTTTAATTTATAAATGTAAACTTTAAAAATTAAAAAAAAATTTTAAGTAAGAGAGGGTGGGATAGAAGGAGTTTTCAAATTTGTTCATTAAAGGAAATTCCCTGCAAACTAGTAGAGCCACTATGGAGAACAGTGTGGAGATTCCTTAAAAAACTGGAAATAGAACTGCCATATGACCCAGCAATCCCACTCCTGGGCATACACACTGAGGAAACTAGATCTGAAAGAGACGCATGCACCCCAATGTTCATCGCAGTACCGTTTATAATTGCCAGGACATGGAAGCAACCTAGATGCCCATCAGCAGACAAATGGATAAGGAAGCTATGGTACATACACACAGTGGAATACTACTCAGCCATTAAAAAGAATTCATTTGAATCAATTCTAATGAGATGGATGAAACTGGAGCCCATTATATAGAGTGAAGTAAGCCAGAAAATAACACCAATACAGTATACCAATGCATATATATGGAAGTTAAAAAGATGGTAACAATAACCCTATATGTAAAACAGAAAAAGAGACACAGATGTACAGAACAGACTTTTGGACTCTATGGGAGAAGGCGAGGGTGGGATGTTCTGAGAGAATAGCATTGAAACAAGTATACTATCAAGGGTGAAACAGATCACCAGCCCAGGTTGGATGCATGAGACAAGTGCTCAGGGCTGGTGCACTCGGAAGACCCAGAGGGATCGGATGGGGAGGGAGGCGGGAGGGGTGACCAGGATGGGGAACACATGTAAATCCATGGCTGATTCTTGTCAATGTATGGCAAAAACCACTAAAATATTGTAAAGTAATTAGCCTCCAACTAATAAAAATAAATGAAAAAAATAAATAAATAAAGGAAATTCCGTAGTGGTCCAGTGGTTAGGACGCTTTCACTGCCAAGGGCCTAGGTTCAATCCCTGGTTGGGGAACTAAGATCATGCAAGCCATGTGGCATGGCCAAATAATAATAATAATGATACTAATGAAATAAAACAAGAGAAGTGATAAAAACATAATACATCATAAAAATAGTATCAATTAAACGTATCTTTATCTCTTAAAAAAATCTTTCCAAATGATCCTGATGTGCAACTAGGGTTAAGAACCACTGAGAAGGTAATTTTAGCCTGTTCTGCCTTTAGTTGTGTTTTGTTTGTTTTGGTAGGAGTTGCTGTGGATGGAGTCGAAAACCATTATGCTGGGCCTGTGAGAGCAGTAAGGCAGGGTTACAAGGATGATGCAAAAGATCCAGACAACCAACCTGACTGTAGGTTCATAAGCTATAGAGTTAGGAGTTTGCAGTCATAGGAAGGTGAGAAGCAGGCTGTTGACGGAGATCCTAGATGGTCATGCTCAGTTGCCAAATACTCCAGTATCATTGTCAGTAACTTGCAAAAAGTTCAGGAACTTGAGTAGATAATTTATCTGCTATGGAACTGCACATCTTGGATCCAAAAGCAAAAGTTACGTGAGTTAACAAGCTTCTTATTAGGCTTAGTAGATGCGATAACCATGGGTGAGAACATGGTGATTCCACTCAGTTCACTGCAGTATTCAAATACATACTTGACACCAGGCCTGGGGTAAGATGCTTTGATATTGCCAACTATCTTGCATGACAGATGGTTTCTGCCCCAGAATCTTCTCTCTGACATTGCTGGGAGGAAGGATAGGTGAGTCTTGGCCGTACTAGCTCCTGAGTGAGAGAGCAAGCCTGGTTGGGAGGCTGTCTTCAGTCCGTGAAGATGTTTCCACGAAGAAAATTCAGTGATCACAGTTTCCTATATGCTCATCAGTTAATGATTCCCAGCAGCTCCAAAGCACATGTGCTATGAAACCTGGGCACAGAGATCAAAAGGAGGCATACGTAAGTTTGCTTTTGTTTTTTGCACAATTTTATCGAGGTGTTATTGACACACAACTTTGTATGAACATACGCTTTCATTTTTAAAACTAACTTCTATCGGGGTATATTGGCTTTATAATGTGATTGTTTCTACTGTATGATGAAGTGGGTCAGTTATATATACACATATATCTCCTCTTTTTGGATTTCCTTCTCATTTAGGTCACCAAAGAGCACCGAATAGAGTTTCCTAATCTATACAGTAGTTTCTCATTAGTTATCTATTTTATACATAATATCAACAGTATGTATATATATAATGTAATACATGTATACACACACTCACACACACACATATGTATATGTCAATGCCAATCTCCCAGTTCATCCGCCCCAGTTCCCCCCACCTTGATGTCCATACACTTTTTCTCTACAGCCATGTCTCTATTTATGTTTTGCAAATAAGATCATTTCTACCATTTTTCTAGATTCCACATAAATAAACGCTAACATATGATATTTGTTTTTTGTCTTTCTGACTTACTTCACTCTGTATAACAGTCTCTAGGTCAATGATTTCCTTTATCCTGGATAAATAAGAGAAAAATGATTAGTTCAGTGGGAGGTGTATGAAACTGCTTTTTCAGAAACTGCTAAGCTGTTTTCTGAAGAGGTTCTGCCATTTTGCATTTCACCTGCAGTCTATGAGAGCTCCAGTTTCTTTACGCTAGATATGATCAATCTTTTTAGGTTTAGCCATCTTAATAGCTGTGTAGTGGTATCTCATTGTGGTTTTAGTGTGCATTTCCCTAATGACTAATTATGTTGAGTATTTTCTCATGTGCTTAGTAGCCATCACCTGTCTTCTTTGATGAACTGTCTATTCAAATGAAAGGTCTATTCAAATCCTTCACCCAGTTTTTATTAGGTTGTTGTTTTCTTATTATTCAATTTTGAGAGTTCTACATATATAATCTGGAATAAGTTCTTTATCAGAAGTGTGATCTGCAAAGATTTTCTCCCAGATTGTGGATTATCTTTTCATTTTCTTCATGGTGTATTTTGAAGAGCAAAATTGTTTTTACTTTGATGAAACTTAATTTATTAATTATTTCAATGAATCATAATTTTGGTGTCATATCTCAGTTTTGATTACTGTAGCTTTAGAATAAGTCTCATAATCAGGTAGTATTGACCCTTCATCTTTTTTCTTTTTTTTAAACAATGTTTTGGCAATTCTAAATGCATTACATTAATTTGAGACCTTTCTTCTTTTTAACATAGACATTGAGTTCTATAATTTTTTTTCTTTCATGCTGCCTTAAAGGCATACTGCAAATGTTGATGTGTTGCCTTTTCATTTTCTATCAGTTCAAAATATTTTCTCAGGTCCCTTTTGGTTTCTTCAGTTGATAGTTGATTGATGCCAGGCAAATATCTGCATATTTTTCACACATCTTTCTGTTGATTTCTAATTTAATTACAGTGTGGTCAGAGAACATACTTTATGTGACCTGAATACTTTAAAATTTGAGATATTTTTATTACCTGGAATACATCTATCTTGGTAAATGGTCCTGTGTGCAACTTAAAAATATATATTCTGCTTTTGTTTAATATAGTGATCTAAAAATTTCCCTGCATAAGTTTTAATTGTCCATTTATTATTGGATGAGACCAGCTATAAAAATTACTAAAAATTTTTGTTTCATCTTTTTTAGAAAATAATTTCTTTCTAATGGTTTTCTTTGAATAAAATGCTTATTTTATGAATTATTCATGCTGGTAAAGTACAAAGTATTATTCTTATTTCTAAATAATATGCTAAACAATGGGTTGACATAGAAGAGAAAGGGAGTTCCAAATTACCTAACCCTTCTAATCTGGACAAATACTACTAATTCTGTGCTCTTTTAAACATAGAATTATTAATTATTAACTGATGTGACTTTCAGGTAACTCATGTCGGCATCTTAAAAAGTCAAACATGTATAACATCTAGAGTTAGGAGAAACCTAAATGCAAAATCAACCTTCCTGATTTCAGACTATACCACAAAGCTACAGTCAGTTTTGTGTACTGGCACAAAAACAGAAATATGGACCAATGGAACAATATAGAAGGCCCAGAGAAAAACCCACAAAGGAGGCAAGATTATCCAATGGAGAAAAGACAGCCTCTTCAATAAGTGGTGCTGGGAAAGCTGGACAGCTACATGGAAAAGAATGAAATTAGAACACTTCCTAAAACCATGCACAAAAATAAATTCAAAATGGATTAAAGACTGAAATGTAAGGCCAGAAACTATAAAGACTCTAGAGGAAAACATAGGCAGCACACTCCTGGACATAAATCACAGCAAGATCCTCTAGACCCACCTCCTAGAATAATGGAAATAAAAGCAAAAATAAACAAGTGGGACCTAATTAAACTTAAAAGCTTTTGAACAGTAAAGGAAACTATAAACAGGATGAAAAGACAGCCCTCAGATTGAGATAAACTAAATAACAAATGAAACAACTGACAAAAGATTATCTCTAGAATATACAAGTAGCTCATGCAGCTCACTACCAGAAAAACAAATAACCCAGTCAAAAAGTGGGCAGAAGGCATATACAGACATTTCTCCAAAGAAAACATACAGATGGAAATAAACTCATGAAAAAATGCTCAACATCATTCATTATTAGAGAAATGCAAATCAAAACTACAATGAGATATCATCTCACACCATTCAGAATGACCATCATCAAAAAATCTACAGGCAATAAATGCTGGAGAGGGTGTGGAGAAAAGGGAACCATCATGCATTGTTTGGGGATGTAAACTGATATTGCCACTATAGAGAATAGTATGGAGATTCCTTAAAAAACTAAGAGTAAAACTACCAGATGACCCAACAATCCCTCTACTGGGCATATGCTCTGAAAAAACCATAACTGAAAAAGACACATGTACCCCAGTGTTCACTGAAGCCCTATTTACAATAACTAGGACATAGAAGCAACCTAGATGTCCAAACAACAGATGAACGGACAGTTGTAGTACATATATAATGGAATATTACCCAGTCATGAAAAGGAGCACATTTGAGTCCATTCTAATGGGGTGGATGAACTTAGCACCTATTGTACAGAGTGAAGTAAGTCAGAAAGAGAAAAATATTTTATATTAATGCATATAGAAAGAATCTAGAAAGATGGTACTGGTGAACTTATCTGTAGGGAAGCAATGGAGATGCAGACATAGAGAACAGATTTGTGGACACAGGGGTGGGGAGAAGGAGAGGGAGGGAAGAATTGAAAGAGTAACATTGAAATAGATACATTACCATATGTAAAGTAGATAGCCAGTGGGAATTTGCTGTATGATGCAGGGAACTCAGACCTGGTACTCTGTGACAACCTAGAGTCATGGGATGGGGTGGGAGGTGGCAGGGAAGTTCAAAAGGGAGGGGACATATGTGTACCTGTGGCTGATTCATGCTGATGTATGGCAGAAACTAACACAATATTGTAAAGCAATTATCTTCCAATTAAAAATAATTTTTTAAAAAATCCAAAAATTATAAAATAAATGTGGTATAATAGACAAAATTGCTTCAGTATATTAGGATGTATGTACATAGTTATATATTATACAGTCATTAAATTTGTTCCAAACATTCTTCTAAGGACTTCACAAGGATTATGTTATTTAATATCCACAACCTATGATGACACTGAACTATTATTTTCTTCTTTTTATAGATGAAAAATGGAAGCACAGAAAGGCTACACGGTGGACTCAAAACTTGAGCATCTAACTCCAGACAAGGACACCCTCATCCAGCATTCTGTTCACCCCCCTTACTTAACTATGTAGCCAAAGTTGGAGATATCTTAATTGAAAAAGCTTTAAAACAGTTTATTTAATATGTTTCCATGTTTAAAATTTTAAAAACATGCACAAGGAAAAAGTACAAGTGTATATTCCAAATTATGTAGCACCATATCTCCAGGTGACCCAACTGTGGGTGATTTTAATTTTCTTCTTTGTAATTATTATTATTATTTTGCAAAGAGCAAGTATTTTGCATTCAGAAAAACTTAAGGACATATTTTAAAGAAAAAGTCCTATGTCTCATGAGCATGGGTTTATCAGTTTTGAAATGAGTGTACTAGCAGATGGCAAATTCATCCCTAATCTTATTTTTCATATAATTCAAAAAGATTACAAATGTTTGAAGACAGTCAAATGCTCTCACTTCATCTCAAAACACAGATTCATAACCAGGAAAGGCAATTATTCTTGGCTTTCAGGTGTGGTGACTGTCGAAGCTGGAACCAGAACCATGGCTGAGAAAGCATATTAAAGTCACGTCTTGTGTAACGCTTGGGAATCCCCCACCCACTTCCCTCAGGGCTGCCTGGCCTTTTAGCACTCAGGGCCCAACTGTGCCTGAGATGGAAAGACCAGTTAGTCTTACCATTACCCCCACTTTCCTTTCCTTCCCCCAAATTCAGGAATCGCTCCAGATCACCCTCTGAACACCAACTGTTCCAAATGCTCTGCCTAATTCCCACCCCATTTGACTGTGCTGAGCTCCCTTTGGATTGGCAATTTGAACTCAAACCATCTTTTCATTATGATCCAACACCACTCAGGTTCATGTCTGTCATTCCAACCCCCTTGCCATCCCAAGCCTGACAGGGCTGTCAGAAATTGAGCCTAACACATCTCCATGACTCAGAATTCACTGTCTCTAAAGGCATTTCTTTCTCTTTAGACAGTTTTGCTAATTGGAAAATTAGTTGGGAGATGGAATTTAGGTCAGTCTCCCAGTGGTTCCTCAGTGCTCCTAGTTCTTCATTATGGACCCAAGCAAGTCCAATCCTCCTTCACATGACGTTGCACCAAGAATGTGAAGAACCCTCCTGAGTGTTGTAATATCTCAGATATTTAAAAGGACTCCTTATATGACATGATTTTAAGAATTTTTTCACCTTCCTGCTCCCTCTGCTAGATCTTGATTCCTTGGTCTGTAGGAGGGGCAGCCAACTCGAGCTTTTGTGGGAGCTTGTCTGATAAACAGAAAGAAGTGAACTGAGGGGTGGCGAGCACAGGCCTGTTCCAAAGAGGGTGGCAGGTACTCAGCTCCAAATGTCTACTGCAGCGGGGAGGTGGGCTCAGATTCGCTGGCGAAAAGCTATGACAAACCTAGACGGTGTATTAGAAAGCAGGGACATCATATTGCCGACAAAGGTCTGTATAGTCAAAGCTATGGCTTTTTTGCAGTAGTCATGTATGGATGTGATAACTGGACCATAAAGAAGGCTGAGCACTGAAGAACTGATGCTTTCAAACTGTGGGGCTGGAAAAACTCATGAGAGTCTCTTGGACAGCTAGGAGATCCAACCAGTCAATCCTAAAGGAGATCAGCCCTGAATATTCATTGGAAGGGCTGATGTTGAAGCTGAAGCTCCAATACTTTGGCCACCTGATGCAAAGAGCCAACTCACTGGAAAAGACCCTGATGCTGGGAAAGATTGAGGGCAAGAGGAGAAGTGGGGGGACAGAAGATGAGATGGTTAGATGGCATCACTGACTCAATGGACATGAGCCTGAGTAAACTCCAGGAGATAGTAAAGGAGACAGGGAAGTCTGATGGGCTGTAGTCCATGGGGTTGCAGAGTCAGACATGACTCAGTGACTAAACAACAAGAAGTTTTTAAGGGAAACTGAAAGTCAAGCTCATATGAATTTCTTGGTTTTAAAATATTGATAATATTTTCACTTTTTAGCTCCCCCTGCCTCCTGCCCATCACTCCAGCCCTACTACCCTTCCTGCCCCCCAGGACCAAAGATGCAGCCTGTGAGCACATCACATTCAATTTGAGAATTTTAATCTATAGCGTTTTTAAAGAGAGGAGTCAGAACAAACTCAGGACATTAGGTGTGGCCTGAATACAGGGTATCCACAGGATAGAGATAGTCTAGACCAGTGGTTCTCAACCCAGGTGGAGCAGGGTGGTACATTAGAACCCCAAGCCCAAAGGCTTATCAGAACCTTGGGAAGAAGGGGTCTGTCATTTGTATTTTGAAAAACACAACACCCAGGTGACTCCAATGTCTCCTGCTCCCAGGTAAAAACCATTATTCTATTTTCTGTTCTCAGTTCTATCAGCTTGCCCTCAAATTTGGCTGCACTTCGAAATCACCTAGGGAGTTTTTAAAAGAATACTGATGCCTACGCCCTGCCCTCTCCCAGAGATTCTGAGTTAATGAGTACCGAGTGTGGCTTGAACAGAAGGTGGTGTAAAGATTCTCCAGCTGACTCTCACAGGTAGTAAAGTCGGAGAAGGACTGTTCTAGACACTAGGCTCCAATCCAATCAGTCGATTCATCTTACCTCTTCTTGGAAGCCACTTCTTGACTCAAAAGGTTAATTATCAACTAGTTTCTCTAAGTATTTTTGCTTCTACAGTCAGTTGCTAAGTCATGTTTTCCCATCCTGTATTTTGCCACTGAAACGTTGATCTTTCTTAAATTTTAATTTGTTAGATAGGGCTTGTGGCTCTAGTCAGTCAAGATTTTCTCACATCCTAATTCTTTTATCGAATATATTTTGTACTCCCCTCAGCTTGTGTGCATGCTGAGTTTCTTCAGTCGTGTTAGACTCTTTGTGACCCTATGAACTGTAAGCCTCCCAGCTCTTCTGTCCATGGGATTCTCCAGGCAAGAACACTGGAGTGGGTTGCCATGCCCTCCTCCAGGGGATCTTCCCAACCCAGGGATCAAACCCATATCACTTATGCCTCCTGCATTGGCAGGTGGGTTCTTTACCAGTGGTGCTACCTGGGAAGACCTCAACCACCACAGTCTAGATGTTTAAGGAGGTGTCTTTTGTCTAAGACATCGATTGAAATGCCTACTAAAATGAGGAATCTTTCTTCTCTCTGTGAGGCTCCTCTACTCAAGCTGACACTGGGCATGAATCAGTGCATTGAGAAAGCTGAAATTTGCCTGATTTTACTTTTATATTTATCCATTTTTTGTAAGTAATTAATGGAAAATGAGCCCCTTCACGATTTTTCAAAGTTCCTTCTTTATCTCTTGTATAGGTTACTCCTTCTCTGCTCTTCACTCGAAAACGTTAAATTTCTTGATGGTTCCTCTTGGATCTGTGCTTTTCTAATCAGCTTACTCTTCTACTGCATTTTAAGCCACTGTGTGTATAATGATGGCTGACTGGCCCCATCTTCCCAAGTTTCAAGATCAGTTATGTAACTGCTTCCTGGAAATCTCCAAATAGATAACTTACAAGTTCCTCACATCAATGTGTTCAGAAGCAAATTCATTATCTCTCATATGCCCAAACCTGATTATCCATCTGATTCCCTGTAGCAGCTACTATGATTTATCTAGGTACCATGCTGGAAATCTACAAATTATTCCTGATTTATCACCCTCTTCCTTGACTAAATCCAATGCCGCTAGATGATGCCTGTCTCTCAACCTATATTTCTCAAATCTGTTCCTCCTTTCAACCCACACCATCACTAACCTCCTCTTCTTCCTTGGATCCAATCAATAACCCCTATGCCAGGCTCTGGGGTTCCTGTTTTGACTCCCATCATTGCCAAAGGGTCTCCTCTAATTTGCAAATCTGCCACTTTTTCTCCAGAAATTAAAATACTTCAATAGTGTTTTCTTTGCTTCTGTAATAAAGGCGACGCTCGTCAGCTTGGCAAAACATTTCCTCTCTGAACCTCACCTCATCCTACATCTCCTGCCATTTCCCACTTTGCACTTTCTAACAGCATCATGCTGAGTTTTATGCTCCCACTAAACATGCTACCCCATGCCCTGTACCCCTGCTGGAGAAGATCCCTCTGCTTGGAATACCCTGATTCATCAAGGGGCTATTTCCAGCTCATTCTTCGGCACTCAGCTTCCACCTTATCTTCTTACGGTGGGTAAAGTCCCTTCAAGGCTCTCACCTCTCTGGACACACTCCTCTCACGGCAAGCACTACGCTGTTTGGAACTGTCCCTTTCTCTATGTGTCTCCTCCACCAGACATTTTCATCTTTACATTCCTAGTGATAGGCATATTGTTGCTGTTGTTAGTCACTCAGTTGTGTCCGACTCTTAGCGACCCCATGGACTGCAGCATGTTAGGCTTCCCTGTCCTTCACTACCTCCCAAGTTTGCTCAAACTCAGGTCTATTGCGTCAATGATGCCATCCAACCATCCCATCCTCTATCACTCCCTTCTCCTCCTGTCCTCAATCTTTCTGAGCATCAGAGTCTTTTCCAATGAGTCAGTTCTTCACATTCAGTTCAGTTCAGTTGCTCAGTCGTGTCCAACTCTTGGCGAACCCATGGACTGCAGCACTCCAGGCCTACCTGTCCATCACCAACTCCCAGAGTTTACTCAAACTCATGTCCACTGAATTGGTGATGCCATCCAACCGTCTCATCCTCTGTCATGCCCTTTTCCTCCCGCCTTCAATCTTTCCCAGCATCAGGGTCTTTTCCAAGGAGTCAGTTCTTCCCATCAAGTGGCCAAAGCATTGGAGTTTCAGCTTCAGCAACAGTCCTTCCAACAAATATTCAGGACTGATCTCCTTTAGGATGGACTGGTTGGATCTCCTTGCAGTCCAAGGGACTCTCAAGAGTCTTCTCCAACACCACAGTTCAAAACCATCAATTCTTCTCCACTCAGCTTTCTTTATAGTCCAACTCTCACATCCATACATGACTACTGGAAAAACCATAGCCTTGACTAGATGGACCTTTGTTGGCAAAGTATGTCTCTGCTTTTTAATATGCTATCTAGGTTGTCATAACTTTTGTTCCAAGGAGCAAGCATCTTTTAATTTCATGGCTGCAGTCACCATCCGCAATGATTTTGGAGCCCAAAAATGTTTCCCCATCTATTTGCCATGAAGTGATGGGACCGGATGCCATGATCTTTGTTTTCTGAATGTTGAGTTTTAAGCCAACTTTTCACTTTCCTCTTTCACTTTCATCAAGAGGCTCTTCAGTTCTTCTTTGCTTTCTGCCATAAGGGGGGGTGTCATCTGCATATCTGAGATTACTGATGTTTTTCCCGGCAATCTTGATTCCAGCTTGTGCTTCTTCCAGCCCAGCATTTCTCATGATGTACTCTGCATAGAAGTTAAATAAGCAGGGTGACAATATACAGCCTTGACAGAATCCTTTCCTGATTTGGAACCAGTCTGTTGGTCCATGTCCAGTTCTAACTGTTTCTTCCTGACCTGCATACAGATTTCTCAAGAGGCAGGTGAGGTAATCTAATATTCCCATCTCTTTCAGAATTTTCCACAGTTTGTTCTGATCCACACAGCCAAAGGCTTTGGCATAGTCAATAAAGCAGAAATAGATGTTTTTCTGGAACTCTCTTTCTTTTTCAATGATTCAGCAGATGTTGGCAATTTGATCTCTGGTTCCTCTGCCTTTTCTAAAACCAGCTTGAACATCTGGAAGTTCATAGTTCATGTACTGTTGAAGCCTGGCTTGGAGAATTTTGAGCATTACTTTGCTAGTGTGTGAGATGAGTGCAATTGTGCAGTAGAGTGAGCATTCTTTGGCATTGCCTTTCTTTGGGATTGGAATGAAAACTGACATTTTCCAGTCCTGTGGCCACTGCTGAGTTTTCCAAATTTGCTGGCATATTGAGTGCAGCACTTTCACAGCATTATCTTTTAGGATTTGAAATAGCTCAACTGGAATTCCATCACCTCCACTAACTTTGTTCATAGTGATGCTTCCTAAGGCCCACTTGACTTCACATTCCAGGATATCTGGCACTAGGTGAGTGATCACACCACCTTGATTAACGTGGTTGTGAAGATCTTTTTTGTATAGTTCTTCTGTGTATTCCTGCCACCTCTTCTTAATATCTTCTGCTTCTGTTAGGTCCATGTCATTTCTGTCCTTTATTGTGCCCATCTTTGCATGAAAAATTCTCTTGGTATCTCCAATTTTCTTGGAGAAATCCTAGTCTTTCTCATTTTATTCTTCACATTAGGTGGCCAAAATATTGAAGCTTCAGTTTCAGCATCAGCCCTTCCAATGAATATTCAGGACTGATTTCGTTTAGGATGGACTGGTTTAATCTCCTTGCTCTCCAAGCGACTCTCAATGGTCTTCTCCAGCACCACAATTTGAAAACATCAGTTCTTTGGTGCTCAGCATTCTTTATGGCCCAGCTCTCACATCCGTGTTTGAATACTAGAAAAACCACAGGTTTGACTATATGGACCTTTGTTGGCAAAATAATAACTCTGCTTTTTAATATGCTGTCTAGGTTTGTCATAGCTTTTCTTTAGCAAATACTTTAGATATGGTTTCTGAGATTTTAGTGAAGACCATGGACTCAGTGTGAATAATATTTCCCTGATCTATATATTAATATCTAGTAAACGTCAAAAATATTTCCCTGAGCTATATACTAATATCTAGTTAACTTAATACTATATTTATAGTTTCACTGCACTTAACTGTTCTTAGGGAACTTAAGTCCTAGTTCCCAATATCTCTTCCTAGAACAGGGATCAGCGTAGTAAATGTGGTAAATGTTACACTTAGTAAAAGTAGGCTTTTGCAGGCCATATGCTCTCCATTGCAACTTCTCCAAAATGCTGCCATAGCACAAAAGAAGTCATACGTAAATGGGCAAGGCTTCACTGCAAGAGAACTTTATTTACAAAAAGAAGCAACGGACCAGATTTGGCCCATGGACCATAGTTTGTCTGCTCCTGACCTAGAGACTTTGAAACTAACTCTTCACAAATTCAACATCTGTCTTCCATAGGAAGCCTACATACTACTACTATACCTCTAGTGGAGGAGTTCCAGCTCATTTCGTGAGTTCTCGACACCAGTACTGTTGGGCTGCAGAAGACAACGTTTGCCATCCCTGCTAGGAAGGGGGTGAGGCAACAGTAGACTCACTTGGTCCCGAGGAATACAGACACTGACTCCCAAAGGAGGTCTTTAAGGAGGAAGTGGAACTTGTGGTCACCATCATGCACAATCCCAGCCAAGACAAGATCCCAGACTGATTCTGGAACACAACCCAGCAGGACGTGAAGGATGGAAATTACATCCAGTTTCCAGCCAGTGATCTGTACGATAATAAGCTCCACAAAGAGCAGGAAAACTCAAAGAGGATTCAGGGGCCACTTCTGGTGCCTTTATGTCCAAGGCCAGCACCCCAAGACCACCACACTGTGGGTGTGACCAAGAAGAAAGAGGTGTGTGGATCTTTTATACACCTGAATAGTTTACACCCCTGAAACTAATCGAATGTCAAGCTACTGGTCTTTATTATGTAACACTTCCCTTCTTCTACTTTGTCAAAACAGGTACAGGACTTACCCATCTCTGGCAAGCTGGCACTCCTATCATTCTTCATAATCCTACTTCTTTATAGACTGGATCTGCCATATAATCTGCAGCTTTTCCACAGCACATTGAGATGTCATTCATTAGAGCTGAGCAACTATTTAGAGTGACTGAGTCCTCCCACCCTGGACTTCTCTTTCTCTTGCTGGTGAGTCTCTCCTTCTCTCCCCTCTGGACTCTCCTCCGGAAGAAGACAGAAGTAAAACTGAGCTTCACTCGCATGCTTTTTTCCCAAGTAATTGTTTAACGGTAGATCACAGCTGACTTGACTCAACCCGATGGGTCTACTGCTGCTTTGTTCCTCTTTTGGTAATCCAACTTTTAACAGTTGTGTTTGTTGTTTCCTGTCTATTTACCAACCTCAACTCTTTTGACCTCTGGGTTTATGTTGCTTCTATGTACTTGCTCTTGGCCAGGTATCCTTTCTTTATACAACACTTTTTTATCTTACAAAGGGCAGGTTCCCTTCGCTGCAGTGGGACAGCAGACTGAAAAGATTTGGGAGCTGGAAAAGGCTTTGCAGGTGTAGGGAAAGTATTCAGCTGTGGAAGATGAGGCAGGAACCCAGTTGAACAGACACTGATATCAGAACGCTCCAAGAAGGCAGGGTCTATTGTTTTGCTTTGTTTTCTGTTTTGTTCATTCTTATCTCCAGGTCCTAAAACAATGCTTGGCATTCAATGAATATTTGTTGAATGAATGAAAATGATTACAGCAACATCAGGTGAAAGATCAGCCAAACAGAGTACTCAAAACCATGTAACCAGGGTTCCTAATAGACAGGCCAAGCCTGATTACAGACAATCCAGAACAGATGACTTGATCAAAAAGCCTCAGGTAAGTTTGCTGGCCAGTAGCAGGACTTTAGCATTGCCAAAGTGTTAGGAATAGAAGTGCAGACTCTGGGAAAGAAACATCCTACAAAGCAAAGCAAGAGAGGGCTCTGGTCTTACAACATGCTGTTTTATCCTCAACTGGATTCAGGCCAGTGGGCAGTGGCAACCCCAAACTTCAGATGTGAGTCACATCCTTGGGGATAGCAGCAAAACTGTCCTGATGAGGACTTCCAGATGGGCAAAAGCTCTTTAAATCCCTCCTGTTTAACCTAGCTCTGGATTCTAATCCAAACGTTTGACATAAGATTGCCTAAAAATCTACTAGTCATCATTTTTCTGGATTTTCCCAGGTGGTACAGTGGTAAAGAATCCGCCTGCCAATGCCAAAGACACATGAGATGTGGGTTTGATCCCTGGATCGGGAAGATTCCCTGGAGAAGGAAACGGCAACCCACTCCAGTATTCTTGCCTGGAAAATTCCATGGAGAGAAGAGCCCGGTGGACTACAGTTCATGGGGTCACAAAGAGTTGGACACGACTGAGCACACTATTTCTGAAAAGCAGAAGTGAAGGCTCTTTGAGAGCTTTCCCCGTAATCCCCCTTGTACCCAAACACAGCGCGCATGCTGTAAGGAGCCACACTGGATTCAGGATGGAGCCAGCAGCAATGGGATCTGTCTCTGTGGAAGGAACCATGGCAAATGAAATTTTAGAAGGTGGTGGTTGGTGGGAGGGTGGGGTACTTCCCTGGTGGTGTAGTGGTAAAGAATCTGCTTGCCAATGATTCAGGAGACACAGGTTTGATCCCTGGTCTGGGAGGAGTCCACATGCCACAGAGCAACTAAGCCTGTGCACCAAAACTACTGATTCCATGCACCTGAAGCCATATTCTGCAACAAGAAAAACCACCGCAATGAGAAGCCCTAGAGAGTAACCTGCATGCACCGACAAAGACCTAGCACAGCCAAAAATAAATAGATGAGTAAACATGTAAATGCCAAAAAACCCTCTATTAAGGAAAAGAAAAGAAGAAGCTAGGGGTCAGGCAAGCATGATAATTCTGGACAGTGAAATTCTAACATCCACATTTCTTAAGTTTTACATTTGCTGAGTGAATTTCTTTTAAGTGGGTATATATCAAATACAAATATTTTTAAAAAGGAATTTTATAGGTGAAATGACCAGTCAGGTATCAGGTTTTTTTTGTTGTTGTTGTGGTTTTTTTTGCAACTAGCCAGGACCATTTCTAGGCTGTATTTCTAGTTCCTAGCTCAAATGCCTGCTAGGAGCTAATAAAAATTTGTTGGATGTGTGAACAGACGAATGAAAATAGCCAGCTGATTAAAACAATTTTACCTTATTTTATTTGAATTTATGTGTGTCAGGATTGACAATACTGATGTAACTCAAGGTCTTAATTGGTAAATGTCTCAGTGTTCATTTGAGACAAGGGGACAATTAGTAGTGGCTCTGTGCTTAAGCCCAGCAAAATGTGTTAAAAGAGCAGGTGAAAGTGTGATGTTCCATCAAGTTACAAAGGCTTTGAGCAACAGTCTTTAAAAAAGTTCTTAAAAATACTGCATCATGTACCAAGCATACGATACTTGAAGGAGATTCAGTTTAGAAAAATAATGAAAAGACAAAAATAACACATATATACTATAAATTATATAATAGTTAAAAGTCTAATTTTTAAGTCAAAACATATATAAATATTTGTTTTTAAAAAGTATTCAATAATTACACATATGTAAGAGACATCTTTATGTCATGGTTAAGCATACATAAACTTTGAGATTAAATGACCTGGATTTGAGTACATTTACCCACTTGATAGCTTTGTGATCTTTAGCATATTTCTTCCCCTCTCTGAGGCTGAGTTTTCTCACCTGTAAAATGGAAAGTGAAAGTATTAGTCACTCAGTCTTGCCTGACTTTTTGCAACCCCATGGACTATATAGCTCGCCAGGCTCCTCTGTCCATGGAATTCTCCAGGCAAGAATACTGGAGTGGGTAGCCATTCCCATCTCCAGGGATCTTCCTAACCCAAGGATCGAACCCAGATCTTATGCATTGCAGGCAGATTCTTTATCATCTGAGCCACCAAGGGTGATCATTGAATTCACCTCAAAGCATTTCTGTGAGAATTCAATGAGATAATGTATGCTCAACGAACAGAGGAGCCTGGCAGGCCACAGTCCATGGGCAGCAAAGAGCCGGACATGACTGAGTGTCTGAACACCACCACCAACGTAGGCAGTAGGCACAGTACAGGATATGTATTATTACACTTAATAACTATTAATTAATACTATTTATTAGCTTAACAGACATACTCAATGTAGATATTGTATTACATTCTTGCAGTAATTCAATGACTTCTCAGAAATATGAAGCCAGCAGGTTAGAGATTGAGAGGAAGCAGAATCTTCTCACAAAGAAAAAGTCCAGGTTCTGGATGAGGATCCAAGCCAGTTTAGAGGTCTGATCTAGAATCTGGTCCTTTCATTATTCACTTAGGGTGGATTCCAAACTTTTCTTGCCAGATGTTCAATAAAAACAGCAATGCTGCTGCTCATCTTTATGCACTAATGTGCATTTACAGCATCACTTTTATTACAATGATGCCTTAGCAATAACTAATGAGAACATACAAAATGATGTTAAATAATATACAATTTTTCCCAAGACCGAGAACAAGGTTTTTCAATTCAAATCCCACTTCTGCCACAAACATATAGCTTTTCTCTGAGGCTCAGTTTTGTCATCTGAAAATGGGACAATAGAAGCAGAGGTTTTCAAGGCCACTTCCAGGTCTAAAACTCTCTGACTAGACCATGCTACGACAAGGTCACAGGTGTGAAAGCCAAGGCTGGCCCTCCCTATGCCTTGAAATCTCCTTTCTTTCACCTCATCATGTTTGCTCCATGACATGGCTTAACTAACAGTGCTCACCACCAAGGCCTCTCCTCTGCCAAAATGGTGATTTACTAAGGATTTTAAATTCTAGTACAAAACTCCATTTCCAAACCATTTAGATCATATTCTCTGATAGTTTAGAACCCCTCAGTCTTTCTAGACTAAAACTGGACACACACACTTTCACAGCCCAATCCTTAGAATACTCATAAGTTTTCCTACAAAACTATTAGCCCATATTGCAACCATTTCCTTCTTCTGCTGGAGATGTGTCCTATTATTTTTTTCTTTAACAAATTATCACTTTCACGGCCAATTATTTAGTCCTTTTTCCAGTTTGTTTTATTCTCTGCAAGTCTTAATAAGAAAACATTTCTTAAATACTTCTGTGTTAGATTTGAGGGCAGCTTTTTTTTCTCCAGTCCTTTCATTTCTTTCCTTCTAGATTCCTTCTCATTTTTTTCCCAAATAAAGGCATTAGGGAGCATAGGAATCAACTATTACACAAATTATTTTATTATTGTTTGATGTTAGATATACATCCATTTTCTTTTTCCATTTATTTTTATTAGTTGGAGGCTAATTACTTTACATCATTGCAGTGGTTTTTGTCATACACTGAAATGAATTAGCCATGGATTTACATGTATTCCCCATCCCGGTCCCCCCTCCCACCTCCCTCTCCACCTGATCCCTCTGGGTCTTCCCAGTGCACCAGGCCCGAGCACTTGTCTCATGCACCCAACCTGGGCTGGTGATCTGTTTCACCCTAGATATATACATGTTTCAATGCTGTTCTCTTGAAACATCCCACCCTCGCCTTCTCCCAGAGTCCACAAGTCTGTTCTATACATCTGAGTCTCTTTTTCTGTTTGCATATAGGGTTATCGTTACCATCTTTCTAAATTCCATATATATGTATTAGGATATACATCCATTTTCAAACATCACAAACCAAACTTAGGATTTTTTCTTTTTGGTACAACAAACATTATTATCACATGGCAAAGTGGACCTTATGACTGAAAACTTGAGAATAGAAAGATATTGTTTGCTCCTCCCTAATAACACTGCACATCAAAATGATACAATGAAATTGACCTTAGAAAAGATCTCATAGTTTTCCCTAAAAATCAAAAAGACTGTCAGTAGGAAGTGAATTAGATATATTTCTACTGAAACCACAGATTATAGTTAGGACAATGGATTGAGATAAAA
Source organism: Odocoileus virginianus (assembly GCF_023699985.2). NCBI lineage: Eukaryota > Metazoa > Chordata > Mammalia > Artiodactyla > Cervidae > Odocoileus > Odocoileus virginianus. The sequence continues at coordinate 5,623,635 of NC_069692.1, read as the reverse complement.
GTCATTTTTTTAAAAGTGTAATATTTATGTTAACTAGTGCATGGAAGCTATTTTACAGTTTCTTCAAACATAAAGAAATGGAATTTGAATTTGATGACCTCTCAGTTTGAGGTTCTTTTGTTCCAGAGTTACATGAAGATAGTGGTAGCACTCTGGTAGTGTCTGGAGAATAGTTTAAATCTAGTAGCTAGATTTTAGAGTGTGTAACATACAACAGACTATCTGATCTAAGAGTCTAAGCCTCTAGGAAATAAGGATATATTTAAATGAACTCAAACCAAATAAAAAGTAGGCATTTAGTCTATGTGATTTAATAGTAATATTTTTTGTCAACATAACACACAGCTTGATATTTAAAGTAAATATGGGTTTTGTTCATATGTTATTTCAGAAATTGAAAACGAGTTAAAGTTTAGCCCCAGATCTGAGTCTGTATAAAGTATATTATTCAGCAACACAGAGGTCTGATTAAAGTGCCTAGGGCTGTTCACAATACATGATAGTTTCTTATTTTTAAAACTGTGCCATAAAATCTCAGCTTCTTAGATATGTCCCCCACTAAATCTTAAAAAAAGAACTTTAAACGGCTTCCTTAGTTAATCTATACCATTTTGAGGACCTGGTCTCCTAGACATTAAAATAGTAGACTGACCTTCCAACTATGTAAATAACATAAAATTTAAAATAGAACTAAAATACACAAAATTGTATAAACATTAAATTAAAGCATCAAGAGTCAATATCCCCAACACCTCCTTCATGAGGCACAAGTTATCACCAAAAGTCTACATGGAATTTCTGGCATTTAATTTTTCTGACCTTCCAAAGTGGCAGTTTCACATGCTCCAAGCTGACATGACATGGAAATATGATCAGGTGAATGATTTCAACTAACTGTTCAGAGTACATTTTTCCAGTTGGAAGAAAATCAACATAGGATGGGACACAGCTTCTCGATGCAACATGAGCTTTTCAGTTTATGACAAAAAAAGGGAGGGAAAAATAGAGGTTGAAAGAAACGATGGTTTGAGGGTCCCCTGGGGTGGGCAGAAGAGTGATCAGCTAAACGATGAGAGGTGAGCTGGGACAGCTAGTCACTCTGACATGGGCAGTGATCCCAGAATACAGCTTGTAGAGGAGTGCATGCATGCTAAGTTGCTTCAGTCCTGTCTGACTCTTTGCGACCCCATGGACTGTAGCTGACCAGGCTCCTCTGTCCATGGGATTCTCCAGGCAAGAAAACTGGAGTGGGTTTCTATTTCCTACTCCAGGGGAGTTTCCCGACCCAGGGGTTGAATCTGTGTCTATTACATTTCCTGCATTGGCAAGCAGATTCTCTACCACTAGGGCGACCTGGGAAGCCCTGCAGAAGGAAAGACAGATCTAAAAGCAGTGGTCAGGTAAATCACAGTCCGTCAGTGGCCCAGTGCTTTTCAAAACCTGGAAGACCATAAGCAAGAGCGATGAAAGGTCTTCCTAAAGCTACAAAATCAAAGCAAGATGGTAACAGTTGAGCGTAGTAAAATTCCTACGTAACTTACATCTCACTTCTGTCATTACTTCAGCTCTTAAACCACGAAGAATAATTTTACTAAAAGATTTGTTGTGGGAATTAAATGAAATCATGGATAGAAAGGACTTTGTCCCTGGTAACTGCTGGAAAGTGTTAGTTCCCTTGCCCTCTCTCCTAGCTTCTCAGTGTTTGATCACAGATCTTACTAATTAGGGGAAAGTCTTGCAACAGAGCCTAGAATGATTATTCAAATAGCTGCTAGCGAGTGAGTGTCAGAGGACACCATGCCATCGCAAAGGTTGCTACATTTGTCTTTACAACACCAGGAAAATACTGTTTGCTCTCCCTCCTTCCTCAACCTCAGTGACTTCTCAAGGCTGGAAGTGTGGCTTCCTTCAGGCACTGCTCTAAGCTGTGTTGATGAATGTCAATGCGATATGGACTTTGAGTACCGAGATGCGCTGGATACTTCTTGATGATTTCTCTTCCCTCCCTGCCCATGGCTTCTCCTTCCTGGTTTACTTCTACCCACTTGCATCTACTCTTCCCTTTCTAACTGTCAATGCTCCATAGAGTGTGAAGCTCCATAGAGCGCTTCACTCATTTTCATGAGTTTCTCCATGGCTTCCTCCAAACCCCTGACTTCCTCCACATCTATATGTCTGCTCTAACCTCTGGTCTGTACATCCAATGGTCAAATGAGTAGATCCACTTGAGTATCCCCAAACATCTCAAATTAAACCCAACCCTATACCCCTCAACTCTCTATGCTGCCATGATCCTTTGATGATGGTTTATAGTAGCATTTATCACACAGTACAGCTGGGGGATTAAATATATATTATCATTATTTTATTGAAGACAGGGACTGTTTCTTATTCAACTTGAGAAATTGGATAACTCTGGCAATGATTTGGGGGAAGCACTGGCACACAGCAGGCATCCACTAAATATGAGTGGGCAAATACGAGTCTTGTGACTCTGCAGACTTGAATCCGACACAGAGCCTCTCCACTCTGCCTGAGTGGTTCCTTCTTTCCTTAGTCTGTCTGGATTATGTTTTGGTGACTGGGTTGCTTTGTTTTCAACTTTCTGATTTTTGCTGGGTGACTTCCTTGAAAATCTCTCCTAGTTGCTCTGCTTCTAGTACTCAGTTACATTTGTAGCTAAATGGTCACATTTTTTATCAGCCTCTGGAATGCAGCAAGGACTCAGAGAAGTTCAATTGCAACCACACACATATTTGCGGACCGTGGCAGGCAGGGAAGGAATTTGGCAGGAGCTTCCTTATCTCTGAGCAGAGCCATCCCTCCTGTCTTATTTCACCATCTACTTCCTCTGAAAGGACCCCGGTTTCTCACTGTTCCACACTCCAGTTTGAATGCTCACTCCATTGGTAATAGATGTATAAAATTAAATGGTGAGGAGGTTTTTATTATCCTCAACATAAAAGAGAGGGTTGAAGCTTTGGGGTTTGTTTTTTTTTTTTTTTTTACTTTTGTGGGAAGAGAAAGTCTTTTTGTTATTGTTTTCCTTTTAAACTTGAAAACAGATACTCTAAATGCAGGAACAGAATGAAATGTATCTACAATTCCCATGCTGTGCTATTAGGTCAGAATTTGGCCTTTCTTTTCTTTATTCCATATCTGTGTCTGCCTAAAGGTAGGACAACCAAATAAAAATGAAAAACTAAAAAATATAAATATTGTAAACACTAAAAAAAAAAGTAACCAGATACTCTATAATTGTTTTGTTTTTTTTTTTTTTTAATGGAAAACTTCTACTAAAATCAGGATTTGGGACAGAAATACAAATTATTACAGTTGCCTTTTACAACCAAGTTATAAATGTTGGGAACTGAGATATTCTGATTAATTGAGCATTCTAGTTAATCAGTCCAAAAATATTTCCTAAATGCTTTCTCAACACTGTCCTAGACATTGAGAAGAGGTCAGAAGAATTTTCCAGTACAACTGAGGGTAATGAGAAGTTTAAGACACATGCAATAATTTACAGTCAACCTAAGACCATAGTAGCAAATCAGATAAATCCTTAAATAGGCCCTTGAAACTGACAAAAATCCTCCTATATCCCTCCAGCCAACGTATTGTCCTGTTCTCCAAAATAAGAAGTCCAGCCTTCTCCACTCTCCTTAGGCTCCTGATTCACGGCTGCCATGGCCACAGTCACTAAATTCACTCGTGCTCCTGGCACCTCCCCCAGCCTCAGTGTGACCTTGACTCCTATCTCACAAGAGAGAAGAAAACACCAAAGCCCTCAGCAGCTTCCTCATCTCCTGAAGCCGAATGTATTAACCCACCCCCTTCCCTTTACTCCATTCTGATATAGTAAAAGACCTACCCCTGCTCGGTGTAAGAGCAAGCCTTCCACAGTGTGACGGACTTCTCCCCCTTCCTTCTTTCTCAGAATTCGTAGATAGAGATGCCTATTCTTTCTCACATGTTTCTTCACCATTTCTTCACTCCCTCCATCAGCATTTCCCATCAGAATAAAACCAGAATGGGTTCTTAAACATTTTAAACAATTAAAAGTTTTAAATATTTAAAAATGACTTCTTTTGATGCTAATCAAAATTACAATGAGGTATCGCCTCACACCATCATAATGGTCATCATTAAAAAGTCTACAAATAAGTGCTGGAAAGGGTGTAGATAAAAGGGAGTACTTCTACATGGTTGGTGGAATGCAAACTGGTGCAGCCACTATGGAAAACAGTATGGAGGTTCCTTAAAAAACTAAAAGTAGAGTTGCCATGTGATCCTGAAATCCCCCTGCTGGGCATAGATCTGAAAAAAACTCTAATTCAAAAAGAGACATGCAGCCCAATGCTCATTATATCACTGTGCACAATTTCACAAGGACATGGAAGCAACCTAAATGTCCATCGACAGAGGAATGGATAAAGAAGATGTAGTACAAATACACAATGGAATATTACTTGGCCATAGAAAAGAATGAAATAATGCTACTTGTAGAGATGTGGATGGACCTAGAGACTATCAAACTGAGGTAAGTCAGAATGAGAAAGACAAATATCATATGATATCACTTGTATGTGGAGTCTAAAATATGACACATATGAGCTTATCTATAAAACAGCAACAGACTCACAGAGAACAGACTTGTGGTTGCTGAGGAGAAGCAGGGGAAGGGGAGGAATGCAGTGGGAGTTTGGGGTTAGCAGATGCAACCTATTGTATATAGAATGGATAAATAACAATGTCGTACTTTATAGCATAAGGAACTATATTCAATATTCTGTGATAAACCATAATGGAAAAAGAGTATGAAAAAGAATGTTTATATATATATATATATATATATATAGGCTTCCCTGGTAGCTCAGCTGGTAAAGAATCTGCCTGCAATGCAGGAGACCTGGGTTCAATCCTGGGGTTGGGAAGATCCCCTGGAGGAGACCATGGCATCCCACTCCAGTATTCTTGCCTGGGAAACCCCATAGAAAGAGGAGCCTGGTGGGCTACAGTCCACGGGGTTGTAAAGAGTCAGACACAACTGAACAACTAAACACAGCAAATATATATATGTGTGTGTGTGTGTAACTGAATCACTTGCTGCACAGCAGAAATTAACATAACATTGTAAATCAACTATACTTCAAAAACATAATTAAAAAAAAACTACTCCTCTCAACTCCCACTCCCCCTCAGAGACTGTGCTATCTTTCTCTCCCACTTCACAGGCATGTTTTGTAAAAGAATAGTCCACACCTGTAATTTCTACCTCCTCAATTCTCATTCACTCATCTGTCCAGTATGGCTTCTGCTCCATCACTCTGACTAAAGGGTTCTTGAAAATGTGAGCGATGAGCTCCATGTTGGTAAATTCTTGGGTGTTTTCAGGGAACTTCAGTTATCACTTGTGTGTGCCCATGCTCAGGCTCTTCAGTTGTGTCTGACTCTGCAACCTATAGCCCACCAGGCCCCTGTGTCCATGGGATTCTCCAGGCAAGAATACTGGAGTGGATCACCATGCCCTCCTCCAGGGGATCTTCCCGACCCAGGGATCAAACCTGCATCTCCTGCATCTAATGCATTGAAGGCGGATTCTTCACCCACTAAGCCACCAGGGAAGCCCCTCAATTATCACTTACATGATACTAATTCAAGATCTATCTGTGAAAGGTGACCCCAACTCTGAGGCCAGACATGAGTTATAGCTCTACTATTTAATGCTTCTGTACCTGAGAGAAGTGACTGAACCTTTCAATCCCATGATTTCCTTATATTAAAAAAAAAATGCATATAGGTAATGGCTGTGGTTTTTTCCAGTGGTCATGTATGGATGTGAGAGTTGGACTATAAAGAAATCTGAGCACAGAATTGATGCTTTTGAACTGTGGTGTTGGAGAAGACTCTTGAGAGTCCCTTGGACTGCAAGGAGATCCAACTAGTTCATCCTAAAGGAAATCAGTCCTGGGTGTTCACTGGAAGGACGGATGTTGAAGCTGAAACTCCAAATTTTGGCCACCTGATGTGAAGAGCTGACTCATTTGGAAAGACCCTGATGTTGGGAAAGATTGAAGGCGGGAGGAGAAGGGGACGACAGAGGATGAGATGGTTGGATGGCATAACCAACTCAATGGACATGAGTTTGGGTAAACTCCAGGAGTTGGTGATGAACAGGGAGGCCTGGTGTGCTGTGGTTCATGGGGTCGCAAACAGTCAGAAACAACTGAGTGACTGAACTGAACTGAAACTCAAAGACTTGTAGGTACTAAATGCATTAATTCTCTCACATGCATACATAGCCAGATTAGAGCCTAGGAATCACCTTTCTTTTGAACCCTGTACTCACCATATTGAACTGCATACTGGACATTTGTAGTTCAATGTCTCACAGATACTATATTAGCTTTCTATTGTTGCTGTAATAAATTACTACAAATTTAGTGATTTAAAAACAAATTAAGCTTACTATCCTATACTTCCAAAGGTTAGTCTGATACAGGCTAAACTCTGGAGGAGGAAATGACAACCCGCTCCAGTATTCTTGCCTGGAAAATCCCATGGACAGAGAAGCCTGGCGGCTACAGTCCACAGGGTCATAAAGAGACAGACGCGACTGAGCTCATACACATGTCTAAAATCAAGGTGAAGGTAGGGCTAATTTCCTTTCTGGAAGCCCAAGAAGGAAATCTTTTTCTCTGCCTTTTCCAACTTCCAAAGTCTACCACCTATATTCCTTGGGTCATGGTCCCCTCTCCATCTGCAAAGCCATCAACATTGCAGCTCTTTCTCTGACTTTCCTCTGCCTCCTTCTTCACTTATTAAAAAAAATTAAGATGTAATTCTATATCATTAAATTCATTATTTTAAAAGATAAAAGTCAGTGGTTGTTAGTATATTTACAAAGTTGTATAAGTAGTACCCCTAATTCCAAAATTTCTCCATCACCCCCAAAAGATATCCTACTGCCCTTAGCAGAGATTCTTCATTTCTCCCTTCCATAACACTGAACACCACTAATCTACTCTGGATTTGTAGTAGCTAATCTATGGACTTGCCTATTATGAATATTTCATATAAATGAAAACATGCAATATATGGCTCTTTTGTCTCTGGCTTCTTTCACTTAGCTCATCCATGTGGTAGCATGTATCGGTACTTCCAGGTCCATCCATGTGGTAGTATGTATCAATCTTTTACTATGAACTATAATATTAGCTGTAGCTTTTTCACAGATGCCCTTTACTAGTTGGAGGAAATTCCTTTCTGCCCCTAGTTTGTTTTGTATTTTTGTCATGAAAAAGTATTTCGGTTAAATGCTTTTAGGTTTTTCTTTTTTTCTTTTTCTTTTTCCTTCTATTGAAATGATCGTGGGTTTTTTTTTTTCTTCTATGTATATTTCATTGATTCATTTTTGTATATCGAAATAACTTTGGATTTCTAGAATAAATCCCCTTTGGTCATGGTGTATATTCCTTTTTATATGTTTTTGGCTTGGTTTACTAGTATTTTATTGAAGATTCATAAGAGATATTGGTCTGTAATTTTCTTATGATGTTCTTATTTGGCTTTGGTATCAAGGTAATATTGGCCTTATAGAATGAGTTATATAGTGTTTCTTTCTCTTCTATTTTTGGGAAGAGTTTGTGATGGATTGGTACTAATTATTGTTAAATACTTGGTAGAATTCACAAGTGAAGCCATCTGGTCCTGGGCTTTTCTTTGATGGAAGGTTTACTGATTCAATCTCCTTACTTGTTATAAATCATACATATTTTCTCTTTCTGAATGAGTCTGTGTTGATAATTTATATCTTCACTTCACACAATGAAATATGTCCATTTCATCTAGATGATCTAATTTATGACATATTATTATTTATACTATTTCATTATAAGCCTTTTTATTTCTATAGGGTTGGTAATAATGATCCCTTTTTTCATTCCCCCATTAGTAATTGAATCTTCTCTGTTTTTACCATATTTAATCTACGTAAAATTTTGTCAATTTTGTTGATCTCTTCAGAGAACCAATTTCTGATCTGTTTCATTTCCTGTATTATTTTTCTACTCTCTATTTTGATTATTTCACCTTTAATCTTTATTACTTCCACCCTTCTGATTGCTTTGGGTTTAGTTTGTTCTTTTTATTTTTTCTCTTATAACTTAAAGTAGAAGTTTAGGTTATTGATTTGAGATATTCCTTCTTTTGTAAATGTAGATACTTCAAGCTGTAAATCTCCTTAGTGTAACAGGGATATAAAGGATACGCTGCTTTTGTATCCCATAAGTTTTGGTATGCTGTGTTTTCACTTTCATTCATAGCAAAGTATTTTCTAACTTCCCTTGTGGTTTCTTCTTTGTATCATTGGTTCTTTAGATGTGGGTTGTTTAATTCTCCCATATGTGTGAATTTTCAAAATTTCCTTTTGTTTTTTATTTCCTTCCACTGTGGTTGAAAGGACATATTTTATACGACTTGAATCCTTTTAAATTTATTGAGACTTAGTGGCTTCACATATGGTCTATCCTGGTGAACATTTCATGAGTACTTGAGAAGAATGTGTATTCTGTTGTTTTTGCATGGAGTGCTCCACATATGTCTACTAGATCTAATTGGTTGATAGTGTCGTTCAAATCTATTTCCTTGCTCACCTTCCGTCTACTCAACTATTCATTATGACAAGTAGGACATTAAAGTCTTATTATCAAATTGTTATTAAAGTATTAAAATATTACTGTGTTGACTATTTCCCTGTTCAATTTTGTCACCTTTTGCTTCATATATATTGAGTTTCTGTGAGGTACATGTATGTTTGCATTTATGATATCTTCCTGGTAGAGTGACCTCTTATCACTATAAGATATCCATCTTTGTCTCTAGTAATACTTTTTGTCTTTGGGTCTGTTTTGTCTAGTTTTAGTCTCAGTTGATTACTGTTTGCAGAAATCTCTTGTTCACCCTTTTATTTTCAACCTATTTACTATCTGGATCTAAAGGCAATCTCTTTAGGCAGCATGTTGTTGGTTTATGTCTTTTAAAATGTCATCTGCCAATCTCTGCCTTTAAATTAAATTAAATGAAAGTATTTAATTAATTTACATAAGCAATTATTGCTAAGATAGAATTTATTATCTATAGATGTCTAATACTCTATGCATAATAAAATCTATCTGTTTTGCTATTTGTTTTCTATTATGTCTTTGGCATTTCTCAATTCCTCCATTACTGCCTTCTTTTATGCTAAATAGATATGTTCTAGTGTAGTATTAAAATCTCACTGTGGTATTTATCTTTTACTATATATTTCTGAGTTTTCTTAGTGGTTTTTCTGGGGATTATCATTGATATCTTTTTGGTTTCGTTTGTTTGCATTTTGTTATTTGGCCAAGCTACGCTGCAGAGCTTGTGAGATCTTAGATCCCCAACCAGGAACTGAATCCATGCCCCCTGCAGTGGAAGCACAGAGGTGTAACTTCTCAACCACTAGGGAAGTCCCTACCATTAATATCTTAAGGTCAGCTAATTAACAACCTTAATTCCACCTGTAACTTAAATTCCTCTTTACCATGTGACATCATTTATTCACAGGTTCCAGAGGTTTGGATGGGAAATTTTGAGACCATTAGTCTATCTACCACTGAAAGTCAATATATCCAACAACTTTTTATTAAATATATGCCCACAAACATATACACTAATAGACTCCACAAAATAAACAACTAGATGACAAATTCCTGGTGTTCTTCGAGTGCCTCCCAATCTAGTGGCTAGCTGAATCACCTATGTTGTTGTGTAAACTAGACCTTCTCCTGTCTCCCTCTTCAAATCCCATTTATCATTGAATCCTAGAGATTCCCCATCCGCCAATTTTCTGTATTTCTGCATGTCTACTTCCATCACCATAATCTAAACCACTTGTATTAAACTTCATTTTATTATTATGTTTCAAGAAGAACTTTTAGACATTTTTTTCTATTTTTTTCCAATTGTTCCACCCATGAAATGTAAATGCAACAAATATACTGGACAGCTGTGATTTATATATAAAAAGAGTAATTATAAATCTTACTCTTTATATTCAGTAGAGGATTAGGAATGGCTAAGAAAAATGCCCAAGTTAAAATGTCAGAAGGGCTATCGTCCGAAAATCAACAAACCAAAAAGTTTGCAAATAATAAATGCTGGAGAGAGTGTGGAGAAAAGGGAACCCTCCACAGTTGATGGGAATGTAAACTGGTGCAGCCACAATGGAGAACAGTATGGAGGTTCCTTAAAAAACTAAAAATAGAACTACCAAGTGACCACCAATTCCTCTCATGGACATATACCCAGAGAAAACCATAATTCAAAAAGACACATGTATCCCAATGTTCACAGCAGTGTTATTTTCAATAGTTAGGACATGAAAGCAATGTAAGTGTCCATCAACAGAGGAATGAATAAAGAGGATGTGAGATTACACATACACACACACGCATATACATATAGAAGACTATTACTCAGTCATAAAAAGGAATGAAATAATGTCATTTGAAGCAACATGATGGGCCTAGAGGTTATCATACTAAGTAAAGTCAGTCAGACAAATATCTTATGATATCACTTACATGTGAAATTTAAAAAAAATGAGACAAATGAACCTATTTACAAAACAGAAATAGACTCACAAACATAGAAAATGAACTTATTAATAATCTCTTATTGTGCCTAATTTATAAATTAATCTTTATCATAGGTATGTATGTATAGGAAAAAATTTAGCATATATGGGGCTTAGCATAGTCTGAGATTTCAGGTATCCACCGGGGGTCTTGGAATGTAGTCCCCATCAATAACAGGGGTGGGGTGTGGTCTATTGTACCACCTTCTTGCCTCTCCAATCTGTTCTCTCCTCACAGTATAGAATGATTTTCCAAAACATAAACCTTGATCACCTCACCTCCTTCAATGCTTTCAACAGCCCTCAGAATAAAGCCAAGATGCCTAGCACTACCTATAAATTATGCATGACCTGATTAATTCACATCAATCTCATCTAACAGCTTCCAAACTTGTCCACACTTCAGCAACACTGATCTTCATTTCACCGAACCACCCTCTCGCCACAGGGCCTTTGCACATGCTGTGCTGCCTGAAAGCCCCTTCTCTGTTTTTTTCACTTATTTAAAGGCTATTTTTTCAGACTTTTGTTTAATCATCCCATCCTCAAGACACCCTTTTCTGTTATCCCCAATTTCATCAAATCTGCCTTTAATAAACTGTGATATCACCATACCCTCCCTTAAGAAGCACTCATCAATTGGTATACTTAATCAATTTTATACTTATTTGTAATATAAGTTCTATAGTCTCGATGTTTTATGTTTGTTTTTTTGCCAGTATCTAGCATAAATCTGGCCCATAGTAAATGCTCCATGAACATATTAAATGAATGCATAAATGATGAATTAATTATTTTAATGAACTCAGTAGTTCAAAGAAGTTAAAAAAAAAAAAAAGAATCAAGGAGAGCCATACCATAATAGTCAACAAAGGCTTGATGAGGCAAAAGTAAAACTATTATAACAAGTATAAACTATAAAAACAAGCTTTATGACTCTAGGCCTTTAGTCTTCATTTAAATTGTATTCCAGAAGCCTTCAAGTCCAATTAAACAACTTGTTTGGTTGTTGAGTTGCCATATTGTCACCTTAGCATGCTATCATATGTAGTAAATGCTACAACTGTTCCAAATCTAATAACTCTTTGATCCTGCATATTGTATCCTGGAGACCTGCAGTGCCTTGGGGACATCATTTGCGAACCACTATCATCACAGCACAACTCAGCAGTCACAGACAACGTGAGCTTTTTTCCAGGGATCTGTGAAAAATGCTGCAGCAGTATTTTGCTTCGCAGCCTTCTGCTGTGTCTGGGCTGATGACTGTGCCCTGGGGTACAAGCTCAAGCAGAAGTAGCTCTCACATGCCTTAGGCGGTGAAGACAGCCACTAACCTCCACCCACAGAAAATGACCTTCGTGCCATTTATGGCACAGCATTTAATGCTGTCCACTCTGAGGACAGCACTAATGAAAAGCATGACAGGTTTTAGCCAGAAATTGGAAACTTAGTTCTGCCTCTGTCATTAACCAGTTGCATGACCTTGGAAAATGCATTTGACCTCTTTAGACCTCTGTAGAATGTTAAACCAGATAAACAGTTGAAACATTTCCACTACTGAGCTCTTCTGCTAATAATTTTTAACCATGAACTTTGTGTTCCAAAATATCGTGTCTAGAAAAATCACTTAGTGAACAATAATTAAATGTTTCATTTTCTGTTTTTTTTTTTTTTTAATTCTGACAAACATCTAAGGGAATTAGAAAAGGTGGTGACACAAAAATGGGTGAAGCAGTAAGAGGCAGAGGGTAAGGTAGGCGATTGGGCCAGAAGGACAAGTCAATTTCATCAGGTAATTAAGCAACAATTTGATGTCCTGTTTTTACAGAAGAAAGACCTATAAAACTGTGCACATTGCGGGGAGGGAAAGCCCAGCAATAGGATGATTGCATTTTGCAATATCGAAAATAGCTCATGACACCCATTAACTACTATTGTAATTATTTAAAGATCACAGGCTAGATAGGCCTCTCTGTACAAGGTGATTCCTAAAGTCCCTAGGAAAAGTGTGCTCCAAAATGAAATTTTATTAAATGAGTTTTTGGATCACTGATTTTTGGTAATCAACTTAGGGAAAACATTTTTAGAGGGGGGCAATTTATCCCTTGTGCATATAAAACTACATATAAGAAGTCAAAATATTTTAAATTATACAATTCAAGGGGAAATATGTCTTTCTTACAAATACTCACTTTGTAAATATTTTCTGTGAGTGGTGTAAGGGCTTCTCAAGTGGCATAGTTGTTTATGTTTGCTCCTCATGCTCTTGTATGTGAGTTGGACTTTGAGAATTAAGTAAAAATACTTTCTCTTTCATTATTTAACTTGGCAAAAATTGTGCGATACAATTTTAATGACGTCAAATGCTGAAAAGAAAAATGTCAACAATCTTGGCATGAATATCCAGCAACTAAATTATAAGTTATATTTTCATATCAAGCAAAAGTCTAAGGTTAAATTTAAACAGCACAGGAAAATACAATCCAGGCAAGAATACTGGAATGGGTTGCCATTTCCTTCTCCACATTATTTAATAATAACATTAAATGGAGCATAATCTATAAAAGTAGTGAATCACTACATTGTATACCTGAAATTAATGTAATATTACAAATCAACTATATTTCAATAACAAACTTAAATATTAGAAAACATTAAGTTAATGGGGGAAGGGATCGTTAGGGAGTTTGAGATGGACATGTACAAACTGCTATATTGAAAATGAATAACCAACAAGGACCTACTATATAGCACATGGAATTCTGCTCAATGTTAGGTGGCAGCCTGGATGAGAGGGGAGTTTGGGAGAGAATAGATACATATACATGTATATGGATGAGTCCCTTCACGGTTCACTTGCAGCTGTCACAATATTGTTTGTTAATCAGCTATACCCCAATACAAAATTAAAAGTTAAAAAAAAAGTTTACTAAATAATTAAGAAATAATTTTTCAATAGCTTTTTTTTGCTGGAAAAATAACACCTTGAGTGATTTAAAATACATTCAGTTACATTGCTATTATCATTATGTACATAGAATATATATTATTACCTATATATAATTATATATATATATATATATACACACATACATACATATACATATATATGTATATACATATATACACACACATATGTATGGGCTTCCCGGGTGGCACAGTGGTAAAAAATTTACTTGCCAATGCAGGAGACACAGGAGATGTGTGTTCAGTCCATGGGTTGAGAAGATCCCCTGGAGAACAGAATGACTACCCGCTCCAGTATTCTGGCCTGGAGAATCCCAGGGACAGAGGAGCCTAGCAGGCTATAGCCCATGGGGTTACAAAGAGTCAGACACAACTGAGCTACTGAGCATGCACATGCACACACACACATGTACACACAGACACACACACATATATACAAACATATATGTATACATATTTAGGATCTGTCCCCTCTATGGAATTTAGTTAACTTCTTTGCACTCAAAAACATTTATCTTTTTTGAATGACTTTCTTAGTTTATTTAATTTTTTTCTCTTTAAATATGAAAGTGATTTTTGTCACAACTGTCTACATCCTATCTGGAGCAAAATACCATTTATTTTAATTTTGCCAGGGAAAAGGGAAAAAAGTCAATACTATCCAGGGATTTTATGTTTGATTTAAGCCTTTAAGGCAGAAGGGGCATGCCAGCATCTGAGGCGAGGATTACTTCTCCAGCCTAGTAACACACTAGGAAGGTTACTCTGAAAAGGGTCTTAGGACATGGAAGAATCCAAAATGAAATATTTATAAATGGGTTACAGAAGGAGGGGATATGTGTATACATACAGCTGATTCCCAGATGGTGCTAGTGGTAAAGAACCTGCCAGTGCAGAAGATATGAGATGCAGGCTCAATCCATGGGTCAGGAAGATCTCCTTGAGAAGAAACTGGCAACCCACCTGAGTACTCTTGCCTGGAGAATCCCATGGACAGAGGATCCTGGAAGGCTACAGTCCATAGGGTCACAAAGAGTCAGATACAACTGAAGCAATTTAGCAGGCAGGCATAGATGATTCACCTTGTTATACAGCAGAAGCGAATGCAACATTGTAAAGCAATTATGAAAAGTGAAAGTGAAGGTCACTCAGTCGTGTCCGACTCTTTGTGACCAGGCCAGAATACTGGAGTGGGTAGCCTTTTCCTTCTCCAGGGGATCTTCCCAACCCAGGGATCTAACCCAGGTCTCCCACATTGCAGGTGGATTCTTTACCAACTGAGCTACAAGGGGAAATCAAAAATATTGGAGTGAGGTAGCCTATCCCTTCTCCAGAGGATCTTCCCAACCCAGGAATTGAACTGGGGTCTCCTGCATTGCAGGTGGATTATACCCCAATAAAAATATTAAATGAAATAATAAAATAAAAATGAAATAATAAATGAAAAAAATGGGTTACAACACTGGGAACCATGGCGGTGCTCAGACTGTGGGGCAAAAGCTCTTCAAATCCTTCTTACATAAAGTCAGTTGATCCTCAGCTTATAGCTAACATTTCCCATGGTTTCTTCTTAGGTCCAAAAGCAGACGTGATGCCTTTTGAGAGCCTTTTCTCTTTGGTCTAGTAAGAGACGTTGGTCAAAAGAGTGTATAATATCAGAGCAGATTAAAGATCTCAAAGGGGGTTTCTAACGTCCCTACTTGGTGGCCCTGTGTGGAGCACAGGTTATAAAGGCCCAGAGTTAGGCAGAGGAGACCTCTTTGGGAAGTTGTGTGTTCTAATATGTGATCATTTCCCTGAAGTGAGACATTCTTGTACTACAAGTAAAGAACGTGATGAGTTAGCTGAAAACTGAGTTTAAAAACCTCTGAATAGGAAAAAAAAATACATAATCATTTTGCTACATAAATAAGATTTGATTTATTTATAACCTCATTCACACTAAAGCTTTAAAAATTTTGTTGGAAACCACTGATCATTCTCAAAGCTTCCCTTCAAGCCCAGTGGCATAAGCAAAAGCTCTATAAGTTCCTATCTCCAGTCCTTTGGGAAACAGAGGCTGAATGAAACTCCTGTTTTGTTTATGGTCCAAAATACAAAATGTCCTTCTCAGTTTAATCCCTCAGTCATGTCCAGCTCTTACGATCCCATGGACTGCAGCACGCCAGGCTTCCCTTCCATCACCAACTCCCAGAGCTTGCTCAAACTTGTGCCCATTGAGTCAGTGATGCCATCCAACCATCTCATCCTCTGTCATCCCCTTCTCCTCCTGCCCTCAATCTTTCCCAGCGTCAGGGTCTTTTCAAATGAGTCAGTCCTTTGTTCGCATCAGGTGGCTAAAGTATTGGAGTTTCAGCTTCAGCATCCGTCCTTCCAATGAATATTCAGGACTGATTTCCTTTAGGATGGACTGGTTTGATCTCCTTGCTGTCCAAGGGACTCTGAATAGTCTTCTCCAATGCCACAGTTCAAAAGCATCAATTCTTTGGCACTCAGCTCTCTTTATGGTCCAACCCTCACACCCATACATGACTACTGGAAAAACCATAGCTTTGACTAGACAGACCTTTGTTGGTAAAGTAATGTCTCTGCTTTTAATTATGCTGTCTAGGTTGGTCATAGCTTTCCTTCCAAGGAGCCAGTGTCTTTTAATTTCATGGCTTCACTCACCATCTGCAGTGATTTTGGAGCCCAAGAAAATAAAGTTTCTCACTGTTTCCATTGTTTCCCCATCTATTTGCCATGAAGTGATGGGACTGGATGCCATGATCTTTGTTTTTTGAAAGTTGAGTTTTCAGCCAGGCTTTTCACTTTCTTCTTTCACTTTCATCAAGACGCTCTTTAGTTCCTCTTTGCTCTCTGCCCTAAGGGTGGTGTCTTCTGCATATCTGAGGTTATTGATATTCCTCCTGGCAATCTTGATTATAGCTTGTGCTTCATCCAGCCCAGCATTTCACATGTTGTACTCTGCATATAAGTTAAATAAGCAGGGTGACAATATACAGCCTTGATATACTCCTTTCACAATTTGGAACCAGTCCATTGTTCCATGTCTGGTTCTAACTGTTGCTTCTTGACCTGCATACAGATTTCTCAGGAGGCAGCTAAGGTATGCCCATCTCTTTAAGAATTTTCCACAGTTTGTTATGATCCATACTGTCAAAGGCTTTCGCGTAGTCAATGAAGCAGAAGTAGATGTTTTCTGGAACTCTTTTGCTTTTTTACAATCCAACGAATGTTGGCAACTTGATCTCTGTTTCCTCTGCCTTTTCTAAATCCAGTTTGAACACCTGGAAGTTCTTGGTTCATGTACTGTTGAAGCCTAGCTTGGAGAATTTTGAGCATTACTTTGCTAGCGTGTGAGATGAGTGCAATTGTGAGGTAGTTTGAACATTCTTTGGCATTGCCTTTCTTTGGGATTGGAATGAAAACTGACCTTTTCCAGTCCTGTAGCCAGTGCTGAGTTTTCCAAATTTGCTGGCATATTGAGTGCAGCACTTTCACAGAATCATCTTTTGGGATTTGAAATAGCTCAGCTGGAATTCCATCACCTCCAATAGCTTTTCTCCTAGTGATGCTTCCTAAGGCCCACTTGACTTTGCACTCCTGGATGTATGGCTGTGAGTGATCACACCACCATGGTTATCTGCGTTATTGAGATCTTTTTGTATAGCTCTCTGTTTTCATCCCACCTCTTCTTAATATCTTCTGCTTCTGTTAGGTCCATACCATTTCTGTCCTTTACTGTGCCCACCTTTGTATGAAACTCCTGTGAGACCTCTAGTCTTTCTTATTCTATTGTTTTCTTCTATTTCTTTGCATTGATCACCAAGGAAGACTTTCTTATCTCTCCTTGCTATTCTTTGGAACTCTGCATTCAGATGGGTATATCTTTCCTTTTCTCCTTTGCCTTTTGCTTCTCTTCTTTCCTCAGCTGTTTGTAAGGCCTCCTCAGACAGCCATTTTGCCTTTTTGCGTTTCTTCTTGGGGATGGTTTTGATCACCGCCTATGGGCTTCCCTCATAGCTCAGTTAGTAAAGAATCTGCCTGCAGTGCA